>NC_133616.1:36819217-37168948 GCF_964106895.1 Numenius arquata
AACAGTGCAGTTTTACTGTACATACTTGATTCATGACCAGCAAAAGAGGTAAAGTTATAAGTGAATAACAATTCAGTCAAGGAAGAAATGAAGGCATCTCCCTACTCTCACCTCAGCTCAGAAACTAAGAAGTATAAGAAATTGTAAGAAATATCTGGCCAAATTTCTTGCAAAAATGTCGTTTTGACTGAAAATAAGCAAATTCTTGCACAGGGGAGGTGTTGATTTTGCTGGAAATTTTTATTTAAACACAAATTGAGGCTTTGTAAAAATACATTTCATTCAAATATTTAATCCTGAATAAATAAATAGTTTGATAAAGCAGAATTTGCTGTTAAAGAATGTATTTGTTCCAGCACATTTGTTCCATGATTTGGTGCAAAAGCTTGGAAGTGCTCAGATATGTCCATTAGACAGATATAAATCTATTTTAAGAAAGGGTAACAGAACCTTTATCTGAGCAGCAAGGAGAAGGTAAGTATGAATGTGGGCATTTAAGACTGGAATTTGGGTCATGTAATATAGCAGAGACAATCAGGCTAGTTTTTAACCCTTAGAAGCTACCCTGAGCTATTAGACACATATGTTGATGTTTCAGATTCTAACTTGTGGAATTATTATTACAATTTATCGATTTCAAGCCAGTTTGAGACTTCTCCTTCCTAAAATAACACAGCCTGTTTGATGTCTGATTTCTTCTGTAAATTAGAATTTGTTGATGGACCAAATCTCAATAAGTGTCTGAAGTGTAAGAGGCGATGTCGGGTGGGACATGTAGTCTGAAAGTGAATCTATTAGTATAGAAGAATGGAGGCTAGAGATTGTTTTAGAGCATACAAATAATTTAAAAATACTTCATTTCAATTATATTTTTAAGTGGAAATGACAAATCATATCAAATTTTTTCTCTTTGTTTATTTCCCAGTACTTTGATTTTTATTTTTTTTTTACTGTTTTCTTAACATGGCACAAAAGGAAATGTCGAAATTCCAGTTTTCCAGTCAGGTCTAGCAATATTAAAAGCCATTAAAAATCCTGTGGAAGAAATTAGTATTGGCATTTCATGGTATTTGCACATTTAAAATTCTTTGAAGTTTTGTTGTCATTGTGTTAAATTTAGGCCATTAGCACATGTGATGCCTTCTTTAATTTTGCAGTGAAAACTGCATACCATGAAAAGAAGGTGGTTTATGGCAGTGACTGATGAAGATATAATTTAGTTCTATTTATATCACAAAAGAAGTTTTGTAAAATGGAGAAGTCTTAGACAGTTTGCTCAAAAAAAATCTTTTGAGAAGATGGATTGTTTGATTTTCATGTTGTATACATACAAAAAGTCTGTATTCTAAAATATTTTTATCTCTTTGAAATGTTATAATATTCTTATAAATCACATTAAATTCGGCATGGGAAAGGATGCTTGCTTGCTCACATTATTAATCTTCATTAAATGAAGTGAAATAATTTTCATCGTGTCAGTAAAATGGAACACCCTGTCCATCAGCACATGACCTGTCTTTTGTGGTGACCTAAAGAGAAAGACTGCATCATGCTGCTATGGGTGTAACCTTTGAGGAAATTTTCTAGAACATTTCTCATAGGAATTTTTGTGCAACAGGACATTTTTGTGTACAGGAATTATAGTTTTACTTATATTTTGGGTGCAGGCCTTTCTTTAAAATTCTCACATATTTCTGATTTATGCATTTTTATGAAATGTTGCCCTAAATCAAAATCAAGTACTACCTCCCTACTGTTTTCAGTAAAGACTCCTTTTTAGTAAAGGCATTCAGGAACTGTGCATGGACCTCCTCATCTACTTATCTTTACCAAAGCAACCAACTTCTGGCTCTGAAGAATAATTATCTGACTTTTCTACAGGAAGATTATTATGCCACAGGCCAAGAAAGAGACAGGAGACTGCTGTGATTCCTGGAAAAGGACTTTGTTACATACCCAAATTTTTCAGTCAACATGCTGTTCAGTCACCAAAGGGGTGCCATGACCTTTTCCTGTCCTGTTACTGCAAATGCAGTAACATTTGCCTTTTGTCCCAGAGACCTGTGCTGAAAGTAGTCCTGCATGCTGCAGCCTGTATTACAGGCTTTCAGGTGCTGGTGGGTGGGAGCTTTGCATTTTTTTGCATGAGATTTGTTAGGCCTGAAAAGTGGGGAAAACTCTTGGACAGTAGGAGACCCATTTGTTTCTACCGACAAAAAAAGATGAGGTGATAGAAGACTATAGAAGAAATGGGGAGAAAAACTGAGTAGGGCATGAAGCAAAAGCATGAGCTGAAGTTGTTGCATATCTTGTGTAGTAAGGTGTCTAAACAGCAAAGAAAGGTATTGGATCTAGGTCATCTTTTTTCCACAGAGCTGTATTATATACAGTGTAAGTTACTGTACTGAGTGTAGGGTTAATCAGAAGTTGAATTCAGTGCAAAGTACATAGGAAACTACAGTAAATCTTATTTTAAGGTTTTAAAGAAATAGAATTAATTTTTTTTAGCCAGCCATAGGTATTTACTGTAAAATGCTTGCAAATGGAACTGGGAGAGATCAATTGCCCCAGAGTAACAACATAAAAATATCTGAGAAGTTATATGAAAACAAACCTGGTAGTTTTTTATAGCACTTTTGTAGCTCATGATTTCTAAACCAGTCATCAGTGTTTTGGGCCTGAGTTAAAGCTGCTGGGCTTTGAAAGTTTCTCAGGGTAAGTATTCAATTTAAATATCCATTTTCTACTTTATCCATGAAGTCTAGGGTTCTGTATTTGTTCTTTTCTTTTTAGGGTCAGAAGTTCTCATAAATAGGATTCTACACTGTGAATTTTGTGGAATAGGATACCTGTGTGTGATTTTCACTTCATACTAACCAACATCATTTCTTTTCTGTCCCTTTATTTCTCAAAGGCATATAATGCTTCTTTGTGTTGACAATATGTCATCCTCATATTTTGCTTTTTGTGCCAAGGTCATGAGTAAAACATCATAAGACACTGAAAATGAGGCCCTTAGAAGTCTTCTCGGATTCCTGTCCTCTTTATCCTGTCTTAATTTGCTGTTTTTTCACCGTTTTCCGCAGAAGAACTATTAAATGCCAGCCATTTGATGTGATAAATACTCACTTGTTCTTATCTTCACATAGAGCTTATTTACAGTAATAAAGCTTCCCTTCTTTACTTTCCACTTACAATACTGTAAGCTTTTGAATTGCATTTCAACATTTGCTATGACAATTACATTTATACATTCTTACTTCATAATACTCATTCTATGTCTTTGCCCATATAGTCAATGCAACTAATCTTGTTTAAAATTTATATCAAAACTTCATTTGTTTTTCTAGACTGACACTCCCTATCTTTGAGCTTGGTTCCAGTTTCACCCAGTAGCATTTCTCCCTTTTTCCCATCTCACCATCTTTATTATTTTCTTCCTTGGGGTTATATCCAGTTTGGCTTTTAGTGAATGTTGTTTTATCCTCACAGTGCTAAATCCCAGATTTCTTTGAAGTTCAACATCTTCTTTTTTTTTCCTTCATTTTTTGCAGGCACACATATTATTACTGATAGCCCTTTATATACAATGATTCATTACATTAGTTCTGGATGCTTTTCTTACTTGTTTGGGATTTGTGTTCCAAGTAGGGCTTTTATGTAGTTTTAACTTGGGGAAATTAAAACCTCTATGGAGTTTGAGACTTTGAACTCTTTAGTTTGACTGAATTTGCTTACAGGGGCCTTAATTCTTCACAGACTGACATTTTTGCAATAAAAGCCTATTTTACCAACTGATTTTTTATCTTTCCATCTAATTATTTAAATAAATAAACATATAGCTACTTCATTCAAATATATTTTCCATTATTTCATTCCTGCTTACCAAAACGAAGTCTAAAGTAGTTTTTTGTTTGGTTGGTTGTTTTTGTTTGTTTTGGTTTGTTTTGTCTTTTTTGTTTGTTGATTAAATGTTTTTCATTCATTTTTCAAGTTCTCCTAGCTAGTGCATCTAGAAATTACTCAGCCTACAATTATTAGTAGTCCTTTCTTTTCCAAAGTATATTTGGGATACCTGTTTTCTATAATGATGCAATTATTGCCAGTAATTTCCTCTCCAATAATAATACTGAGATCTTTGCCTATATCCAAAAAGGACTGTAGTTATGATTGGCAGACTTAGTGTATAGTCCCATTAGAATACTTTTTTTAATTATTATTTCCCAAAAGAATTTTCTCCCAGATAATTTTTAAATGCTTGAATACTTACCCAACAGTTTTATTTCCACTCTTCTTGAACAATTCTTTCCTTACAGTACCTGTATTCATAAGTTTTTGGGTTTTATGGTACACTTAGCTTTACATTTTATACGTCACTCTAGTTTTTTCAGTGGGTTGATCAGTCTTCTTGCATAATTCTACGAAAATTTTTCTTGTTTCTCATTGACTTCACTCATTTTCCAAGCCGAGTTTGTCAGATTTTTCACTGTATATTTTCTACTTTATTTTTGCTCTCCACTTATCGATGTTTTTTTGTGTGTTTTCTCAAATTATTCAGTGGATTTTTAAAATTTTTTTTTTTTTTTAAATTGTATTTTACCTGATTTTCTATGTTCTGTAATGTAGAGTTAGGAAAACAAGCCTTTCTGCTCTCTATGTTTAACTACCTTCAGCATCGCATTTGCCCTGACCTGAGAAAGTTATTATTTTACATTTTTGGACTACATACATTCAGAGCCCTTTTCCCATTTCTGCCTTCTGACAGCTAAAGCCAATCTGGAGCACCAGTTCTTGATTTTTGTCATTATGTAATTAATTTTTTCTAATAAACAAAAGAATCCTACTACAAGTCACCAGATGCCTGTTTCTGTGAAACTTCTTCCCCAACTTGGCAGATTTGTCTGGAAACACGCTTTCTCAAGAATGTCTTATGTTCGTCAATGACAATCTCCCACCACCACCACCACTTTAGGATACTTTTCAGCATGTAGAGATCACTTTGTAACGTTATTTTGGCAGATAGATGGAAAATCTGCCTTTAGTCCCTTTGCAAAGGCCTGAGTTATCGAGTTAGTTAGGCAGTTGGACTAGATGATCATTTGTAGGTCCCTTCCAATTGAACTATTCTATTCTATTCTATACTATTCTATTCTATGCTATGCTATGTTATGGTATGCTATGCTATGCTATGCTGTACTATTCTTCTCCTGTTCTTTTCGGTTTGGTTTTTTTTGCTACTGATTTGAAAGTCATATCTTTCCCATATCCAGTATACCATGTCTGCATCATCTGGAAGAGTTTCTACTGACTATTTAACTGTCATATTTCTGCACTTTTTATTCAGTTTTGCAGAGGAATCTCCTAGGGAGTATCTGGAAGGAAGGGTGGGATTTCTCCATCCAGAATGGTAATCACTGTATTGAAACATACAAAGTGGTCAATGCACTTTGACCAACTTTCAGGAGGCATCTTCAAGACAGTCCAAAATTCACACTTGAAGCACCACTGGGCCAAGTAGTCAGACACTTTATTGTGAAGATGGCTAGGATTTCAGTGAATCACCTTCATTGTAGTCAACTCACTGTTTCAAATCAATCCATTTTCTCACCTATGCAGATGAAGGAGTTTCTGAATCGTGCAGGGAATTCATGACTTAAGTTCACTGGGTGCACACACAGGCACATCCCTGATACTAAACAAGACCACAGTTGTAGCTATCAAACAAACTTGAATTTCATCCTTATATCTCAGCTATTAGCTAAGTTCTACAGCTCTTGCTACACTACCCTTGTGTTGTGCAGGTTTCTGAAATCTCATTTGCTCTGCAGCTTCCTCTATCCCATCTTCAAATTCTTCTGGATTCCTATTGTATTTCTTGTCAGCCGTCATTTTCCCCATGAATTCAGTTTGGAAAGAATACAGACATAATTAACTTCTAGCAGATAATCATTTAAAGAAGAGAGTGCCTTGCATCTAATAAGGAAATTTTGCTGCATGCTGAAGTATACAGCTGAGCGAGAATTTGCTACTATTACACCATAGAAGAAGAGGAAAAAATACCAGCTTCCAACTTTTGCAAGGTTTTTAGCTGTCCTGGGTTTCAGAATATCGCCTTTTCATTTCCAGATGAACTAAAAAGACACGGAGAACGTTAGAATCAAAGATAAGAATCTGCATCAATGAGAATTGGAGAAACAAGAGGCAAAAGTGGATGCATTGCACGCAGTCATCACTCTGTTAACCTTCAGAGTGAGGATACAAAGGTGTAGAAGAAGTACAGTCTTAAATTCAGAGGGAGAAAGGAAGGAAAAGGAGTGATTAGGCCTAGGGAGAAGGAAAGCATGAGTTTGTACTTCCATTTCAAATTTAATTGACTTAATCCTCAGCTTGATCTTCACTAGAATGTTCCTCAGGAGAATAAGAGACGAAGAGCACACGTTGAAATGAGAAATCCACTAGCTTTTCTCTCAGATGGGGGACCTAGCCAGCAGTCTCCTAACATTATTTTTCCAGCATCTTTTCCACTTTTTTGTGATATTGTGGTTTTCTGAATTGTTAGCCCTTTCTTCTGAAGGACTAATGTTACTCCTTTTTTGCAGACTTTATGCTTGATTTTACAGTGTAATCTGTCTGTATCACTGCTCAGAAAATGGATTGGTACCTGGAGGCTGGAAACTCTGAACAGCATTTTCAAATATTTTGCTTGTTTTAGCACTTATATTCCTTAAGTTTTCACCTGCATGTCTTAATACTTTGGGATTACTTTGTTTAATGGCCCCTGTCTCATTGAGGCTGGATGTCGGCCATACCAGTGACCCACTGCGGTTCTCTGTAATCTCCTCCTTTCCTGTGTCTTTCTTTGGGGAAGATAGAAGTAACAGCTACAGCATGCTTTCATGCATGTGGCCAATCTTCTCCTGAGTAAAGGCTGTAGATTGCACAGCTGCAATTCCTTAGTGGAAGCAGATGAACCATGACCTACTGCCGACGGCCACTTTGGGTTACATCATCCCACTAGTAACCACCCACTGCTGCAGACAGCCAGCCGGAGGGACACAGTGAACAGGCGGCCTTTCATTGACACTTCATGAATTAACGGCTAGGGGCTGCTCAAGAGGAGCACAGTTGGCATCTCTTCCTCCTTGGAGACCCAGCGTTTGAGATCCCTATGGCAGAAATTCAGGGAAAAGAGGATGGATTACAAGTGTCTCCTTGCTGCTTTGGAATGTGTTGTCCTTTTGGCAACAGTGCTTTTTTGTTTTGGGTTTTTCCTTCTGTGCTACTAGGTTAGTATATTACCTAAAAAGATAACCTTCTTCATGCAGAATGCTTGAGGGAAAGTGCTGAAGATGAATTCCCATTCTTCTCGCATGACATCCTTTTGGTTCTTATTAAAAGATGACTGCATGTCTCTGTTTCTTATCATCCATGTTTTATACTTTAGCTCTCAGAAGGAGTGATGTGCGCTGTGGTGAACAAACGCTTTCTCTCTCTGTCTTTCCGATTTGAGATCTGCTCCTATGATGTGATCTGTGAGGCTGCCCTCAAAACGTGATTTTACTTTCCAATTAGAAGTCGAGTCATGGATCAAACAAAAAGTAGCTAAACAATGGTTTGCTGTTGGATGTCAGACCAGCCAAACCTACTTGTTAATTCCCTGCAAATAAAGTAGTATCCATTATAGTGAGACTGTTGAAAGGTCAAGTCACTTCTGAGTGGCATTTATCCTCAATCACAGCTAATCTGATATCACGACCTCTTAATACAGAAGCAAAAATTCTCCAGGGCAAAAGATTTTTTAACCTGAAGCAGGGTCTCTCAAAATTTTTCAACATCATTATATTGCCTAGACAGAAGGGTAAAGAAGAGGTGTTAGGCAAGTAGGATAATTACATATAATTTGTAGCCAGATCCTAGTTACTAGTATAGAGTTTTGCATAAATTACTTTATACAGATGATTTCATGTCAGTGAAACCACATTTAATATTTTAACACAATTTAGTGATTTTCTATTCCTCAGAGATATTTTGACTGTGAAAACAAAACAGGCTTTAAAATTCAAAATGTACTGCCAGGCATCAAATCTGAGTGTTCTTATTTGAAAGATAACTAACAGCAGCTGCATCTATGTTGTGTCTTAGAAAAGTGATGCAAGTAATAATAATAATAATAATAATAATAATAATAATAATAATAATAATAATAAATAATAATAATAATCTGTGCTGTTTGAAAGAATAATAGACAAAGATCTATCCACCTACTTTACTTTCGAAATGGTCCTACTTTACCAAACTGGACATTTACAAATTTTTGTCTGGTAGTAACTACTTCTGTGATTTTTTCACCTTATTCATTTTGTTAGAATTATATTTGAAAATGAAATAGGGAAAGGAAATCCACATATCAGTAGAATTTTTTTCAAAATTCTAATGTGTTTCGAGTGAAATAAAATGTGAAAGATGATAGCTTGAAATAAAATTAGTGGGTTTGATTTATATTGGCTTCAGTTCATTTTTGTTTAGCCACATTCATAGGAGTTTTCTGTATGATATTAGACAGTCTTAGACAGGAGTAAATTAAATAAGCCTATTCCTAAAAGAAAATTAAAATAGTACTGAAGCTAAAATTAATACAGCGTCTGTCTGTATTTTATCTAGGAATTTAGTTCTACAAGGAGCTGCATGCTCCTTATTCGATGAGCCCTGACCGGTTATGTTTATATGAGTAAGGATAAAATCTTGGAAGATACAAATTCTAGATTTAGTTTGCCTAAATCCCTTAAAGTTTTCTCACATTTATCTCAATTTTTTTCTGAGCCACTAGAATCTACAAAATTTAGGTGGGAATTGCTTGCAAATTTACAGTAAGACTGCTAGTATTTCCTGCCTCTTCTTAATCTGTGATGGCTGTGAGAGCAGTTGGTCTGTCTTAATGGAGTTTTAGCACTTTTCTCTCCTGGGAGAAATGAAATTGATGGGAAAAACAGGAAACCAAATATCTGAACAACTTCAAAACCATTTGTGGTTTTGGATTTAGAAATATGAAGCTTTTTTTTTAGGTGAAGGCATACATTTATTTTTCTGAAGCAATTTACAAGCCCATAAAAAGTTCATCAAACCAATGACCATTAGTTGATCCCCTCTTATCTACACATTGTGGTGTTTAGATTATATAAGTGCTACGGTAATATAGATTAAAATGATTGGAATAAAACTGAAGTGATCCATTTTATTGAGAACGAAACATTAAGCAAACAGTTGAACAATCTTTAAAACTCTTCCTGCTGTCACATGAATAAATATAACAGCTCTGGAACTGGGTCACTGTCAGGCAAGAGAGAAGTAGGGAAATCCGTTTAATGGAACAGTGCAATTGGGAACTGAGTTCTTATTGGAAAACACCTGTTTCTTCCATTATTTCAATAATATGAATATACTGTAGTGATCACATTTCCCATTTTGTAAAATTAAAGGTATAGGAAGAGAGTCTTCTTTAGTTCTGCTAAATCCTAGAAGAGCACTCACAGATGGCTGAGGGTGTGTAATAGCTACGAAAATACATTTTGTAGAGAGGACTCACGATTATCTGAGGTAAGTCAAGTGATGATTTCCTTGGTTCATGATGTCCTGTAAATTCCTGCTACAATTTAGACAAAAATCCTTCATAGAAACACATTTTAGGGATTATAAGGAGGTACCATTAATATTCATGTGCGCTGTATAAGATGCTTGAAGCTCGGCAAGCTGGTTTTTTTTTTTAAATTATCCTTAAATATTCTTTTTCTAAAGTTTGCCAAAATATTTTCTGAGTTTAGTCCTGTTCTTCAACATGAATAATAAAGGAAAGTAATATATAATAAACTGTACATTTGAACAGACTTCTGACTGTGTCTGATTAAAACTTTTACCTGAAGAAGAAAAAGTATATCTGAACCAAGGCCACTTCAAGGCCTAATGTCTCATCAAAAACAGTGGTTTGCCCTTTTTTTCTCAAATAAATGTGGCTTATATGCAGAGGTAGATCCATCAGAAGCAGGAAATGCCCCAAAACAGGTGCTGAAAAAGAAATAATTTTTTTTCTGCTGTGTGAATCAATTTTCTTACAAATTAAAATAGAACTAGGAGGACTTTCCAGGATCATTTAGTCCCATCACCAATGTTGTACACCCTCATTTTTTTACAGGTTGATTTTTAGGTTCCATTTTTTAAATTTGGGAGGGGTTTTGTGGTGTGGTATGTTTGGTTGATTTTTTCCCCACCAGTACTCACATAGAGAAGCTGTTTCAAAGTAACCCCCATCTGATACTAAAATAGAAGTGTGAAAGATAACTTCATCTGTCAAGACAGGAACTGTTTTTCAATTCCCTGCTTTCCTACTGGAATGAAATTAGTTTCTATTTTTAATGCAACATACACTTAAATAAGACAGAAACAAATATCAATAGGGTATGCATTGTGTTCCACAAAGTGTGAAAGACTTTGAGAAGTAAGAAAGATCCCAATATCTAATGTGTGCAATGGAAGGTAATAATACACAGAAATGAAAAAGAACGTGGCAACTGAAATCTAAGGTACGTATTAATTTCCATATCAGGTCTGGATTTTCTATTTAGGCAGATGCATTTATGTACTGAATAGACAGCTTTAAATGACTTACCACAACAACTCTTCTACTTAAGTTTATATTGGTGAAGTTTCAGTTTAAAACCTCAAATCCTCATAATTTGCAATTATAATTATAAGAGCAAAAGTCTCTTTATTTTTTAATAGTTAAAAATGCAAAATAATTAAGGTCTACTACTACTATACGCTTTCAAACAAGTTTTTGTGCAGTAAATGATTCATGAAATCTGTTCAGCTGTCTTGTTTGCAGGTTATCCATAAGCAGATCTGTTCACAGAATGTCATCCAGTTTTTTAATTGTTCCCCATGCCACCACAAAGACTCATTCCTAGTGATTTTGTCTCTTTATTTACTGATTTATAAGGTATTAATGAACGAGACTGAATTCAAGATTTGACTAAGCTATATTTAGAGATTACTGAAGATTGATAGCAGATTGTTAAAAGTAAGGAAGTTGAACTTACTTGGAAGAAAAAAACAAAGGCTCATACATGGTCACTGGAATTTTATAGAAAGACTTTTCTTAATTAATATAAACAAAAATAAAGCAGCCCTATGAATTCATGTAGAGTTAGAATAAACAGGATTGTTAGGATACAAAATCAAATTGGCAGAGTTTATTTTAGGGAATATATTTTGAGTGTTTGCTCACCCATTATAAGTACCAGTCAACTGCATTTCAGTAGGAAATGTAAAAATGAAGTTTTTGTCAATCCTTTGAGCCAGTCAGTAGTTTTCATATAAATGAAGTCTTGCATTAGGTTTCTCTAAGGGGAAAAAACCAGTTCTAATAAATGAGCAGATGAGTAAAAACTGGGAGCAATTTTGAACTTAATAAGTGGTCTCTTGTAAATTCTCTGACTACTCTGTGCTTTATCTACAGCTTTTATGATAGGTATTTGTGCAGAATATTAATTAAAGATATTTTTAGCATAGCACCAGTTAGGGTGGGAGGCAGCTATGTGTGTACCTTGTTGACAGACGTCCTTGTTTCTTTTAAGTTTACTGACAAATAAGAAGCCATAAACATATAAAAAGTAAGAAGATTTCACACTAGAAAATCAGCAACAGAGCATAAAGAGATACATTTTTAAACAAATAATGTGTGTAACATTCAGGTCAAATGGGAAAAATGGTGTGGTGTATTAGACTTTTAAAGGACATTTTTCATATGTCATCAAGACAGTGAATCAAAAATTTTGAGTAGCACAGCCTGTTATTCATTTTCAACCACTGAAGCACACTGTTATGTTTAATTCATTGCAATGCATGTTGTATTCTTCTTTTCCAAATCTATTGACAGAAACAATATCCTCTAATAATACTATGTTTACTTCCTCTTCCTTAAACTATGCTTACTTCGTCCTACTGCCTTCCTGTCCCTCTTTCTCTCACTCTCTCAATATATCATACCTATGTCATAAATATTGTTCTTCTGATTACACAGATTCTATTTATCTTTCTTGTGTTTGAAAGAATTGTAGAACTGTATTGATTATTTCTTAAATACTTGCCGTAACTTCATTTGAATTAATTGTATTTTCTGACTTCTGATCTGTTTCAAAAGTTCTGGATTCTGATACCAGAAGAAGAGCAAACTTCTCAGCTCCTGTAGGAATCACTTATCCGTGTGTTCCCATCCATCATTTCCACTACCATTGTGTGAGAGTTAATTTTTCCTGCTTTTCTTGCTGCTGTGTGTTACTAGAGTACCAAGGAGATGGATCATAGTGGCATTAGACTAAGGAAGTAGTGAGAGCTCTTTGGCAGCTGTTTTGCATAGTGTCTCAATTTGCAGGTCCAAGATTCGGGGTATATTAGCTTTTGTAAAATTTTTCATTGCCATTCATAACATCAGCTGGAGTATAAAAGTAGCACAAAACTTCTTTTCCCAGGAATTATTTACATGGAATTTAAGATCCTTCATGAAACCGTTCCTGCAAATGAAATCACTACAGGAGATACTCCTAAGCTTCTTTGGGAAGGATTTCGGTTTTCTGTGGACTGTAGACATTCAAGATGCCCATAATAGTTTTCTCCTAAACTTGAAGACTATGAGAAGGGTTTAAGAAACTTGTCGGAGCCAGAAAACATGGTCCTGTTTCCATTCTTGAGGTATGAGAAGAATTGCAGGCTATGTAGAAAGAAGTAAGTTCAGTTCAGAGGGTTTGCTTTGCTACTAAACATATCAGGGCAGGTTATAAATTGTATTTCAGCCTGTCAACAGATCTTAAAGTTAGTATTAAATAATATGACTGATCGCTAATAGAAAATAGATTGCTACATTGTTTCTTGGAAACCATAGCTTGATGCTGTCTTCCAGGATCATGATGGCTTGACATGATTAAATCCAGTGGTGTAAAGCATGTGACATGTAAAGACTTTTTTTTTTTTTTTTTTGCTTTTTATCATGGTGGCTGTTTCACAGCTCTTGAAACAGCATGTCGTTTTTCTTTCCAAACTTTCTTTGAATATACTGTGACTCGATGGACTCTGTTGAAGATTTGAGAGAGAGAATCTTTCTTTCACGCCTTATAATGGCCTGAATCTGGACTTCTGGACAGAAGGCAATGCCATGTTTTATATACTGTTAGTTGAGTCAGCTATTCCACAAATTGGCATTGAATGTTGATATGCATCTACAACACTTAAGTTCTTTGACAGCTATCTTCAGGAGGTCTACAGCTGAGTGCAAACAAAAAAAGATGGAAAAAAATATGTATTCCACCTGTTAATAGGTGATGTTCTTCCAGTTTAAAACTCAAATTTGAAAATCCAGGAGTTTTTAACTTCATGGCTTTATCCACTTCTGCTTAGTGATGGAGTCTTCCAGGCTTTCAAGATGTAGATCGTGAATACATTACTTCACTGCATTCTTAAAGGAAGATATTCTATATAAAAACTTATTTCTGAATAAAGTCAGTCCAGTTTCTGTTTCATTGTTTTGCTAATATAAATATAAAAATTACAGATTAAAACCCAAAAAATTATCTGCTTGAGGTTCAGAAGTTCTTGTTGATACCAGATGGCTGTAGAGAGACAAATCAGTTTCTTTTTAGGAAATACCTCACTTTTATGCAAAACAAAGTCTAGTCACTAGACTAAATTAAAATGTATGTTCTAATTTAGAAAAGAACACAACAAATTCTCTAGAATGTATTGCAACAGGAATATCAGATATCATCAAAAGCCTATTTTCTGGTACGCTAGCACTGATATCCTGAATCAGACTGGTGTTCATCTGGTCCTGTGGTACATATCTAGCTTGAGAAACTAGTGGCCAGTCAAAAGTACAGATAAAGTAAACAGACATAGTATAATCTGCCTCTTTCAAATGGCATATATAGACATCTCTGATTGTCTCTGATTGTTCCTGTTCCCTGAACTCTAACAGGTACTACACATTCCAGTCAGTGTATGCTGTCATTCGCTGTGGCAACCCTGCATACTCTTTATATTAACTTACATGTCTAGTTCCATTCTAATCTATTTCCATTTCAGTCCTACTATATTCCATTCATCCTCTGCTAATAAGTTTCACAGCTCAGTTATCTCCAGTGAGTGTGACCACAACACCACCATGTTTCAGCTGTACATCTTTTGGACAGCTTGGAGGACTGGACAGTGGCATCTAAATTCTAAGTTGATAGACCCACAGTTTTGATGAAATGAGGTGCTACGTTTGTCAGGGTGCTAAGTTACCTGTATGGTAGTGGGATATTCCCTTAAAATACTAAAAAATACAGAACGAACATATTAAGTGGTATGTCTAAAAAGTGCAACAGTAAGGACTGCTAGTGGAAGCTGGCAAGAGGTTTAGATCAACTAGAAGATTCTTTTTATCTAGATTTTTGATGTGTTGTGGACTTTTTATCTGGAAACTCGTGTGCATCTTTTGCTTCTTTTAGAATTAACCACTGCAAGGAGTGCTGCATTTTACTCCGGATTTTGTGATAAACAGGAAAGAGTTAAAAGTAAAAATTATCTTTTAGAATCCCAGATCAAGGTATTTTAATCTGGGATACACATAAAGCCCTAAAAGAGAGGGTGCATTTTTGTGTTTTACACAGATGCCATACCAATGCCAGTAGCTTCAGGCTGAGAAAAAGTAAATTTCAAATTCCTTGAAGCCAAGCAGGCCCCCAGAGGAGCCTCATGGCAGGCATTTGGGCACTTACTGAGAGGCTGTTTGATTCTCTGCTCTAGCTGCCTCTGTGCAGACTTTCTTGGCTGCTGGATTCTGCCTCTGTCTATGCCTCAGCCCTAAATACATGCAATAATCTTCTAGCAGCTCTGAGTAGCAGCTGCATGTTATATTTTCTGTAGTTGGTATTTCTTTCACTCGCATGTTCCACAATTGCTTTTCAGTTAGACTTTACCATGTTTTAAGCAGAAAGATATATCAAACCCCACTGAAAAACATTTTAGGAGGGAATTCAGGTGTAGTGACTCCCTCTTTTGTACAATATACTCATGCTAATACAGGATGTTATTTCATGCTCTCGAATAAAGTATTGAGATGGATTTTGAGACTGAATGTTTCTTCTAAAGGATGTGTTTTCCTTCACTCAAAAGTTATTGATGACTAATGCAGAATACATTGATGGTTTAATGCAGGAATTATGTGTCTGACACTGTATAGCCTGAAAATGGATGTGGCTTCTGGCCTTCCATACTATGAAGCTCTGAAAATGCTGTGAAACACCACCTGGTGAGACTAAGAGGTGTAGCAATCTAACACCAAATGAGCCTCAAATAACTCTGCCACAAAAGGTATATGACATATTCTAGGAAATTCTCTCATTATGGATTGTAGGAACACAACACAGTGTAGAAAGGGTACTATTTTGTATGCGCAGATAGGGAGACCCCCTGTAATACAGGTGGTGAACAGGACCTTGGTTGGGCTCAAGAGAATCAGTGGGACTTATCACGAGCTGGGAAGGGTGCAGCGTAGGTATTCTCAGACTGGATGTAGCAGTTTATAGAGTTGGGCAGCTGCTGTGTCCTTGCCCACTGTCCTTGGACAACAGGCACTAAGATATTCTGAAAAGTGAATTAGAGACACAGCATCTTGCTAAACATTACAGCCAGAAAGATGTGTGGAAAGATGGATAAATGATTAGAAAGTCCTGCTATGACTTAAAAAAAAAAAAAAAAAAAAAAAAAAGTATTTTTCTTAAAGCAGGTATAATCCTTCAGCTGGTATAAATCAATAGCTTAAATGAAGCTGTGCTAATTTACTCCAGCTGGATATATGGTATGTTACTTGCTAGTTTGTGTCAAATACCCAGCCCTGCTATCATCATCTCCAGAAACCATTCAGATCCTTATTTAGAACATAAAGATCTGAGAGAAGTTAGAAATTCTGATTGCAAGAGTCTGACCCAACTGACTTCATTGATAACACATGTGACAGAGGTTTGGTATACTAAATATGGATAGATAAAAAAGGAAACCTTCAACCCTATAAAGACAAAGCTGCCTTTTTTTTTCTTTTTTTTTTTCTTTTTTCCCAAGGGGAAAAAAAGCCCAATTCCTATATCTACATACTGCTCAGAATTAAAAGGACTCTAAAGTTATTAAAACCAGTCTTACCATTGGCAGAAAGCATTACAAATCTCATCAAATGTATTTTTAAACTAAAATACAGGACATAAAATCCAATGTGAAGAAAAAGATTCCTCAGAGTCTATGAATCAAGTCTTCCAATACAAGAACAATTACAGTGGAAAGATTTACATAAAATCTCATGCCATGAAGCTGCTCATTATGATACTTTTCTTACCGGATGTCTCAATATTTCACAAGCATGAGAAAATCATGGCTTCTATTTCAGCATTGTGCAAGCTGTAACAAAAGTTTGTGAATCTGATCACAAACTACAAACAAAGCCAATCATTGTATTGATGGAGACAATGGTAGTTCAACTACCCAGCCAATAAAAAGCATACCCACCTGGACTGAATAGAATTTACAATACTTTATTATAAAGAAATGAGGTAACTGAAGCCCACCTGATTGAATTGCAGGTCATAAAGATAGTCTTACTACTACTTTCTAATGTCTATGTTGGCTATTTGAAGTATCTGACTTGCTGTAAATACTGTATGATTTGATTAGCAGAAAATAGTATAAATGTAATAAATACCCATAAGTGGTCTGCCAGGACATTCCTTAAGTTCTAGTTCTTAATAAAGCAAAGAGATGGTCAGAGGCCAAACAATATGACAAGACTGTAATGAATAAACTGTGGTTTGCATAGAGAACTGCACTTTGCAAAGAATTATGCTGTGATAAATGCCTTATTTTGCATTAATATGATAGAGATACAACAAAATAAACAGGACCTTCCACCACCAGTACATGAACCCTGTGTAACTGGGGTTTAAGCCAAAGTCCATAATGTCAGCTCTACAAATTTTCCACAGAGTTCATTATTCTATAACATAATAAAGTTTAACCATAAAGAAGAAACACGAGTAGCTGTTCATTGGTCCTGGGTCTCAAAAGCCCAACATTCAAGTACTGAAGAAAATGTGAAAATTATCATTGTGAAATTTTATTTTCATGAGGAGAATACTGTGCTTAGAGCACCAAGGAAGATTCATTAATGGAGAATTTAACTAGTTTCATCTTCCAAAAGTCAGTCAAAATTGAAAAAGGAAGCCTAGAGAATTCTGTAGTTCAGCTGAAATCAAAAACCTCTGAGTAATGTGATTCAATGAAGAACAAGAACTTTGAATTATTTGGTCTCTAGATTAAGTTAGATAATCAAAGTTAATTATTTTCCTGGAAGCACATTTTTCACTTGTTATTTCCTTACTACAGGAAAATTGTATTAGTAGAATTTTTTTCTAACACGTAAAAACACCAAGAGCAATAAATCATGATAGCCCAAGTACAACTAATTATGATATATGTTGCAAAATAACGATAAGACTTGTTTACTGCTTTCATTCACATTAATAATCATTTGAAACCAGGTCCGGCTGACTAGATAACATTTGGAAATGGCTGATCTTGTTAATCCCAGATGATAATTTGTTCATGCAATTTAGCATACTTTGTTGTTTATGCTGGACTTTAGGAGCATATTACAGGTCAGTGACAAGTTGCATTGATAAATAAATATACTGAAGCTTGCAAAATGATTCCTGAAGCTGTTACTTGCTCCCTTTCCTCACATGGCACAGGATTCTGACCATTTTAAAAATTATTCATCTTTTGAAAAACGACAGTTGAATTAACCATTTCTTACCTGTTGATGGTCAACTAAGTGAGGCAAGGAAACAAGTGGTAGAAAATGAGTTCTCCAGACTGTATATCTTGGTTGCCTTTAATTTTGTGTCACATAGAAATTCGTGTGTCTGTTTTCAAGTATTTTGAATAACAGTATTTATTTGGCATGTTTTGGAAAGCAAATCTGGCTTATATTCAGACACAATCTTGTTCAAACCACAGCAGTTTTTTTGATTTTTTTTTAAAAATAACTTGCTTGAGAAACACAAGTCATACCC
Source organism: Numenius arquata (assembly GCF_964106895.1). Lineage (NCBI taxonomy): Eukaryota > Metazoa > Chordata > Aves > Charadriiformes > Scolopacidae > Numenius > Numenius arquata. The sequence goes on from NC_133616.1 coordinate 36,837,364, forward strand.
ATCTAAATCTCTCTGTGTATCCAACAACTGAGAAACTAGGTAATATTCTCAAATATGGTTTCAGCTCTTGTTCATGAAGCTTTCTAAAGTCTGTGTATTTTGTGTTAACTAGAGCTAGAAAGAAGGCTGTAATCAGCAGGATTTAAAAGGAATTGTATAACTTTGATTTGTTTGCTTCTATGTGATTTCACCTTTTTTCCCCCACAGTCTGCTCTTTTTATTTTTTTTTCCCCTCCTTTTTTTCTTGTTCTTTCTCCACTTCTCCCCTCCCACCTTCTCTTTTGGCTAAGATTGCTTGGCAGCGGAATTGCTGTGTTTTTGTGCATTCTGCATTTTTGCCACTCCATTTAATGGGGCCATATTGGCTTTCTCCCTTGTTGGTACACTGTGGGTCAAGTGTAGGCGTGTGCATGCTTTACAAATTTATCCCCATCATTGCTAATGTCTGTCCAAGATGCTAGTAGCTGGTGGTTTTGTTTGAGGGACACTTCATGCTGTAATTCTTGAGTGCAAATCACTTTTTGTTTCTTTTGTTCATTTATAATGAGAGACTGAAATGGAGCTTAAATAATTCCTTCAATGAATACATTAACCAGACTCTTCTATTGTGGCTGTTTAAGAACTGAAAATAATTAGCACAAAGCCACATTTCCTTCACAGAGCTTTAAAAGAAGTCAGGGCATTAACATTAAGATAATAATGAATTCAGTCTCTGTGGAAAGGCAGAGAGGAAAGAAAAAAAGATTAAATATATTTCAAGACAAGCAAAAAGATTTCTGGTGGGAACATTTCACTGTTGAATAAAACATTCCCTTGGGAAATAAATTACTATTTGGGGTTGTATTTTGAAGCACTTTGTGAGTACCTTCAGAGAAGCCAAATAAGAACCTCCTTCTCTCTTTAAAAATTCTAAACCTACAAAACCGCTACAAACAGTAGCCAGTTTCCTAAGAGACAGGCTGTTAATTCAGAAACAATAATATCATCACAGTTTGGAAAGACTGGAATCAGAAAACAATGTTGATGATATTCAGGTCTCATGAAAAATTTGTTTTCCATAGCAATAAAGATTTTTTTGTTTGTTTGCCTGTTTCTGTCATATAACTTTTCCTTCCCAGGACATGCAATCCTACTTTGAGACCTCAGAAGAAGATATTGCAGTAGTGAGAAATACTATCTTAGGGTTGATTTAATTTGTAGATCTAGATAACCCTTTCTTCCATTTAAAAGAAAGTTAGCAAGCTGAGAATCAAAGTTGTAAAATGTAAAGGCTGTAAGACAATAAATACCTACTAAATATCCATGCCAAGGAAAGCTGGGAATCTAACCTCTAAAGGTTATCTTCAAAAAAAATTCTGCGTGAATAAGGAGAATTCCCCAGGCTTTTTCAAACCAGACTGACAGGAAGGATAGAAAGAAATCCTGCTAATAACAGGTAGCTGAGACCTGTAACAGTCTCTTCTACATTCAGTAGAGATGCTGAACTTCTTCCAAGGGTAATAAAGAATTGAAGATGGGAGGAAAACACAGAGAACATCTTGAGAATCTGTCTACTTTCTTATAATATTTCTACTTGCTGTGACTGCATGAGAGTCACGCGTACAATCACGTGAGTTTTCTCCTGCCTTCTTGTTAAATATTTTCTGTATATGGAGTGACACCACTCCAGTAGGTGACTGTCCACTGTGCCAGTAAGGGAGAAGCTGAAGATGCTCATGTGAAAGCTATCTATACCCTCATAAGCACATGTGTCATTGGGCTGTGGGGTCACTGCAAACTTAACCTCGTCACCTGTAGCAGGTTTATTACAATAGCCCAGAGTTTCCTCTAATTTTGTTACAGTGGCATAGAAATTAAACAAATAATCTTGTCTGATCTGACAAAAATGAAAGAAAAAAAAGCTTTTTGTTTCGTTCTTATTGTTTTGGCAAGAAAACCATTTATTTGGACTGAGTCCAAACAGAATTAAATTTTATAGAAGGGAAGGGAGTTTTCGTGAGAGAACAGTCAGCTTCACAGTCCTAGTTAAATCTGTGAGAACGCAAAGGTAAAAGAGAAAGAAAAATCCAAGCTGGAGGTATTACTATCTCTGTGTAAAAATCAGATTTTTGTTTTGGAGTCTACTTTATCACTCAATTCACATTAGGCATGGATTCTTCTGGTCTTTGATTTAAAGCAAGAGCTGACTTCATGACAGTAAAGGCTTCAAATTGTCAACCCTATTACAAACGCATTGACACAGCCTATCTGATTACCTGGGCCTGAGCATTTTCCTACGAGGACGTAGAAAATCTGTTTGGAAAATTTTGAACATTTCTGAAGTACCAGTGTATTAATGTATAGTACAGAAACACAGTATTTAGAAAGCAATGTCCTTAATTAAATAATGTAATATATCCTTTTGTATGTATTCCACTGAAAAACAGTGTGCCCATACCCAGGAAATTCCCAGCAGGAAACACATAGAATAGATTTTAAATTGTGCATAGCTTTCTGGCTCTTTGGGGGAATGAAAAGTGTTCACAATTATTAACAGTGGCAGAATCAGCCTGTAAAATCTCTGTATATTTTCAGTTTTTACTTGGACTTTGCTAAAGACAAAAACTTTCAGATTTCAGATTTGGAGCCAAACTAAAAATCTGAAAACTAAAACTAAATAACTTCTAAATTTCGGACCTGGTATTGGGCTTGTACCCCTATCTACCCATCCTAATTCCATTTTGGAGAATAAAGAAAATGTGGATCATAACTGTAGCACAAAATCATAGAAGATTAAGGGCAACTGTAATAATTTTCTTATTTCAGACCTCCCAATGAGTTTTTGTTAAACATTTTCTTGAGGGACCACTGGTACTAATCAAGTTCATTTGTCAGCTAGCAGCTGATTAGACACACCTGAGAGTGTTCTAGGATGCCCTTCCTTCTTACATGATTGTGTCTTGCAGGTCTGAGGGATGCAATAAAGATCTTGTCACCAATATGAAAGTGTGGCAGTCTGTCACTTGGAAGTGTGCAGGCGGTAAAGAGAAATGTTGTTACTAGCTTTTATTGAGAGTAGTTCAGAGTAATAATGAAATACATGGGCAAGTTGCTATGCTGTTTAGAGTGGAGTTTAAACAAAAAACTGTGTTGCACAATTACTTGGCTTCTTAAAAGCCTTCATTTCTCATCCCTCGCTGTAAGTGTCATTGCTTCCTTTCTGGTATCTAATATCTTAATTTCTGTCATATGCTTCATGTTCTAATTTGTTCCTGTCATAAAATCCAAGAGATTCATGCCTAATAATATTACTAATAAGGAAAAGTAATACCTCTTATCATCGTCAATACACTCTAGGCCTCTTGAAAACCCCAGTAAGCTTAAAGAACCTGAATTTTAGAATAATTTTGTCAGAAGAAGCATTTTTAATGAACCAGTATTTATTTTTTTTGCCTCAAGTTTTGATGTTAGTAATAATTTTCTGAGTGCTTTTGACTTTGAATATCCAAAATAAGAAAAGCTTCAGCTGAAGAACTGTCACCTTAAAGCTGCTCCACGGATGTGCCCAAGTAAATACTTAGAAATATTTGCGGCCATTTGATATTTCTACTTTGTGAATGAGATACATTGGAATGCCTTGGCCTCTATGCTGAGAAAGATGCTATTGAAGGTACCATGATTATTTGCATCCAATTCCTGGTTGTTTCTGTGTCTTGAATTCAGCAAAGTATCACTATCACACCTTGCTAAGACAGAATTATTAGTAGTTTACTTTATTGCTGGTCACAGCAAAACTAATGGAGCTGCTTCCACAGTGGTACAGTACTCAAGCGCAGGAAAACTTTGACTCTGTTGGCTAGAATGCATCCTTTCACCTTCTGGTTTGTGTTAGGCCTTTTATTTTCTAATTCTGTATTTATCTGTCTGGCTCCTTAAATATTTCTGCCTCATCGGCTCACACCACTGGATCTAATAGAACAACTCATTTTTTGCACTGATCTAGGAGAGACAGGAACTTGGGTAAAATGAGAAAAAGAGTATTGCTTAGTTATTTGCTGTAATTTTGCCTCATCTCAATTTCATAAAAGTCTCCTTTGTAATGTCAGTTGGGCATCTGAATACCCAGATGAGGTATTCTCATGCTGAGAAATTTTGGTGCTGTTCTGTTGATCTTCATGTATGCATTAGTGAAACCTCATTTTCAATGTTGTTTGTAGATTCTTGAAAAGTGGCATATTGCTGCAGATGACTGTTGCTGATAAAGGTCATATTTATGCCAGACCACTCATTGGATACGTATGGATCACTCACTGCCTAAGAGGGGTTTGGTTGCCTTATTTTTGGAGACTGTTTTCTAAGCTCATCTCATCATAAAATGAAGGAACAGAGAAGAGAAATGTGGTGGCTGTGTTACAATTATAATAGGTTTCCTGAGAGAATGAAATGGTGCTATATATGTAGCCAAGACTTTAAGGAAACTTTAAAAATGGAAAACAGTCTTTCCAGGTATTAATTCAATTTAATGACACTCATCTTAAACGGATTGATTCCAGCTCTCTCAGTAAGGATGGCCATACTCTACTAGGGCTATGTTTCATCAGCAGATTTATAAATTACAGTGAACCCAGGAGGAACTACTGCTGAAAGCAGAAAAGTGTACACTATAAATCAAGAGGAAAGTAACCCTTTTTAGACAACTGCATGCTTTTTAGTTCTCTCATTTCTTTCAAGATTTTGTCATTCAGATTTGCTGAGTAAAAAAAAATTATTAAAAATTCATGCTTCCAGTACTTTTTCTTGTGTTTTTTAACTCTCATCTTCTTCCTTCATCCTCAGTTTCCCAATGTCTTTTTTTCGTCTTTCTTGGTCTCTCTGTTCTTCCTGAATAGTGCCTCTGGCATCTACTTGCCTCCCATGTAATTATCAGCAGTTAAAACATTAATATTGATATGTTAAACAGTCAAGTTTTAGAGGTTAATAATACTTTATTGAGATTATTGATACTGCAAATGCATTCTTTATGAAGTCTTTATTTTAACTATTGATAACTTAGGAAGATAACACTACTTCAGCAACAGAAATTGAAATAACAGGAAGATGACTGCTCTATTAAGGAAAAGATTTTGCAGACATGGGATATGTTTGTATAGGGGAAAAATAAGCAAAGTAGGAAGGTGAATCATTGGTGAGGAAGTTACTTTATTACAGTGTGTAATTTGACTTCTGCAATTCGAAGCACAAAATTGTAAGAGAACCTAATTAATCATAACTCTATCATTACATTTGCTGACTGTAAGTGCTTATAATCACAAGTAGAGACTGTGACTTAAAAATAAAAGAAAACTACAGATTTCCTTTCTTGAAATAACTTTTATTGTTGAATATTTTTGCCACTCCTGGGATGAAACTTTTTTATGTAATACAAGCTATTTCAAGGACATTTTTATTTGTAACATAATGATTGTCCATAATTTTTATTACAAAAAGAATATGTGTCAGTAGTAGGGCTTCTTTTTCTTTTGGACACATGCACGTTTCTTCCTCTGACACCCTTGAGGATTATTCATTGCCATGACTCAATAATATAAGAGTAATATCAGTGGGTGTATCTCTCCATGTTATCCACAAGACAGGAAGCTAAATATAAATTTTAAAACTCCACACTTGTAAAATCCTTTTATGGAAAGTGTTCTTTCTTTTTTTTTCTTTTTTTTTTTTTTCCCTTAGAATTTTGAGCAAAGGAGCTCAAAGCCACAAAAAAACCATAGGTGCCCTGTATTTTACTAGTAGAGACAAGAGGCTTACATCAAAGAGAAAGCTTGCTATGTTCACCAGCATAAAGTTTGGATTCAGGGACTCTTGCTTCTTCCCATTGCCCACTTCATACTACGGTATTCTCATCCCCAACTTAAATTTTATTAGCTCATCTCCTTCTAGTCACCCCATTATAGCTACGCTAGCTTTGCAGAAACTCTGATCTCACTTCCCAGCTGGCAGAGAGCACCGCCTCCTCCCAAACAGCAATACCAACTCTCTTGTAGGGAGTGGCAAGGCAAATCTATACTTCATCCTCCCCCTGGACACTACACATCATATTCATGGTACTCCCGGGCCCTTCCTTTTCACTGAATTTCTCAGCTAAGATAAGTAAAGCCAGGAAAACTGTAGCATCTGGCTATACAGAAGGATGAATACAAGAAAGAGTCATAATAAAAGCAGCAGAGCATGGGCTTTCTTCTTAGTAAAACAAATTTAGTAATACAACACCCGTAAGTAATAACAACAGTCCATTCATAAGTCCTGTGAGTATCTTAAATACATGAGGAAACACTGTATCTACCATTCCTGATTATAGTATCTTGTCTTTCAGATGGAGAAACAGAAAAAGATAACCAGAATCCCCAGACTCCACAATTACCATGCATGTGTATCTCACATACCTTTATAGGAAGACAAATTAGTGTCTCATATAAATAAATAATTTATGATGGTTACACTTGCCTAATTCATACTAGAGTTGCAGTCTCTGCTGTCAAAAGTATTTAGCCATTTTGATAAAACATACTATTCTCTCAAGCTGTCACCTTCAAAATATGTTGCAAAGCACTGAAAACTGAAAAATCTATTAATTTCCAGTGGATAATATGCTCCCTATTTCTCATTGTTAACAACTTTTTTTGATATTTCATCTGTAGTGAAATTCTTTGTAGTCAGTCTAATGAGAAGCAGCATATTCAATTAATATGTAAAAAATCCTCCCTGATATTTCACCAGTTTCCAACATTCGAAGTGTAATACATACTTAAAAAAAAAAAAATAAAAAAAATTCTTTGGCTTAAATAACAAAGGAATTAAAGGATATGGGAACATGAAGAATGATAAAGATTTGTTTTCGTTATTTATTTCCAAAAGCTATAGCAATGGCATAATTGTACCTACAACATTTTGATAGGCATTGTTTAAACACTAACTGAAGAAACAACCTTTTACCCAAATAGCTTACCTATCTTCCTAAACTTGAAAACAATAAGTGTAAAGTTAGTTTAAATTATTTTGAATGCATGTGCATATTTAAGTTTGCTAGCCATAGTACTTATATACAATTTTTTTTCTGTTCTTCAGAAGTTTTAAGCTCTAAGTTCTTATGGCAGAGCAGTCAAAATACTGGACAAACATGATCTGTTCCAAAGAGTAAAAATACACTCTAAATATTAATTCATTTAAAAAAGAAAAAAAGGTTTTAACTAACTGCCTTATAGATCATAGCTGCAAGTAACAGTATAGAAACTTATTTTACAACAGAATCTCGTGTAAATGTCAGTTATTCATTAACTTGTTGATTTTCTTTAAATGCATGTCTTTGATTAATGGCAATGCTGGCCAGTTAGAATGAGTTTGGTAATGGAAGTCAAAGGACCATTAATGGACATTTTAATCTTCTGGTCTGATTTATCTGGATATTATGATTGTAAGTATGACAGAATTACAATTTTGTTTTTCCTGATATCATGTTTTCCTTCTAGGTTTGTGGAGACCAAAATCAAGGAGCAGTTTTCCTACGTGAATTTACATTGATTCGGAGAGAAAGTCTTCATGATGATTTCCTATCTGATTTGCTGAATAACCACAAAACAGAAGACCCGGTAGGAATCTTCTGTTATTCTAAGATATTCGATCAGAAATGCTTGCAGAAATACAGATTTCTGTAATAGGTCTTTCATTCTGCTTCATTAATTTGTGGAAAGTTACAAAATTAAAGATGTTACGTAAAAACATCAGCCTAAAAATATTGGGAATTCCATGTAAATAAAGACTTGCTCGTAGGATGGGTGTCAAATGCATACGAGGTTTCACTATTTTCAGGATAAACGTTTTCAGTAGAAGCACAGTCTATGTAATGAAAATAATCACTATCTAATGAGAATTTTTCTCATTCAGAGTTTTGGCAGTCTAATTTGCTACCATTGTTTGATTTTCACATGCAAAGAGAGTTTATTTTTTATTAAATATTAATGAGTAAAGTTAAATTCACAGGTTATGTAAAAATAACAATTTGAAAAGAATAATTTTATAAAATGCACCAAGGAATGTAACAAACAGAGAAAACAGTTTTATGTAAAATACATATTCACTCTCTTCCATGTGGCTGGCAAGATATTTATTTCAGGCCTGAAGGATTTATGTCTGTCTAGCAGCTAATTCTCTGATGTTTTTGAAGAAAAGAATGTGGAAGCCAAGAACTTGGGAGTCATGCTTAATCATGCTTTGATATGAAATAAAGCAAGCCAGCTGATTTTAAACAGCATTAAATTTATAGGCCTGATAGTTTCAAGGGCTAATATATTATGAAGTCCAACATTGTCGTTTAACAGAAGTGGTAGTGCATTAGGATCTGATATTACCATGACTTGGTGATGTATTTTAGGGATTAAAGTTCAAAATAAAGACTCTGTAGGACAGGAAAAAAAAAGGAAAGTAATTCTAGAATAATTAAGTGTTGGCACAGCCATGCTTACTGCCTTTTTAATCAACTTTTTCTCATAGCCTCAGAGGGCAATGCCTGAAGTTACCTTCTTAGTGCATGAATGAATGTTAGCCAATTGTCATTGGTGGGAGCATGCAAAGCAAGGACTTTGGAAAGATGAGGTGGATGTCTTTTGATAAGCCTTGTTGCTCAGGTCAAAAAATCCAGTTAACAAAAGGAGTGAAGGTATTTAACAATGCACTGTGTTTGTTCTAATGTGCTCTCAGACAAGTTAGCCTTAGCGTTTTAACAGCTGCTAAGAGATATTTCAGATCAGGCAATACCAACACTTTGTTCTACCACTGTGAGTAATTTTATGGCCATTCAGAATTGTATCAACCAATTGCTTCACTGCCAGGACAATAGATTAATTGAACAGAAAGTGCCAGTCTTTCGCTACCCCCATCCACTCATCAAGGAGGTATGGCTTAAACTCTTATTCGGTAAAAACGTTTGTTCTCTGTGGTCCAGAGAAGCAAGCAAGATTTTATTACCATTGTGTCGGTACCAGTGAATTGATTTGTTGTTTTCTGAGTTGTGCTGCTCTTATGCCTGTTTATAAGTGTATCATGATTGTGTTCACACAAGCAGAAAGTAGTCTGCGAATTATTCATAGACTTGACTTCAAGGTAGCGTTCTTCTTTTATTATTATTTCACAAGGATGCTGTGTCATTCTTGTGAGCTTTCTGTGCAGATTTGCAGGTATGAAAACAGAGCTACACCGAAAGAACATCACACAGAAAATATGACTTTGCAATCTTCATTTAGGTATGACTTAAGGAACTTTTATTCCAACCTAATCTCTTTATGATATCATCTTCAACTACAGGAGCGCATACTGTTTTCTGTACACGGCTGATTCAGTAGGGAACAGGTAGTATGGAAGAGCTTGAAGCAACTTTTCTGTATTTTGCCTGAAGTATTTTAAATGTATGTGTGGTCTCATGACTTGTTTGCTGTGTGCTACGCAGACTTTATTTCAAAGACAAGCATTAATTTCAATAAGGGTTTTTCTGTGGCACTTATTCTAAATTTTTGTTTCTTAAATATTAGTGAATTTGTTTTCCTAAATTTCTGTGACATATAGAGGATATTGTTCCTATTTTATGGATGTAGACTCAAAGGCTGACAGACATTAACGTCAAATGCATCTACTTTTCTTAAGTGCTCTGTCTGAGACACAAGGATCCATTTTTTTCAATTCACCTCACATGACATAGTAATAAGTTCAGAGGGGAACTATTGACCTCAGATGCAATGATGAGCGCTCAGCGTCTTTGTCTATCAAGCTGAAGATCACAATTAAGGCACCTACAAGAGCAAAGAGTACGTGATTACTAATTTATAAGAAAAAAATGCTACAAGTGGCTTGGCTGGAGTGATGCAAAAAGTATTGCGGAGGCAGAAGTATAGTTTTCCAGAGCAGAAAGCACAAGCTATATTTCAGGACCAAACTTTCTCAATTCATAGGACCAATCCTTTTTTTCCTGTAATTTCCGCTGTGATCATGTTGTATCTCATGAGAAAATCTACTCCAAAGATGTTTTTCTAACAAACGAGACACAGAGAAAACAACCTCTTTTATCATACTTCCCCAGTAATCTCACACTCACTCTTTTTAAGAGTCCTGTTATTAACATAGGCTAGGCTTATCTGTTTGCAACTACTCAAAATCAGTATGCACACATACTGAAATACTCAATGAAAGCTGTGCAGCCAGTGGATTATCATATATAAAAGTCTTTAAGCTTTATATTTTCCCCTGATGATGACATGAGCTGATGTGATGCTTTCTCAGTAAATTCAGGTTGGTGATCCAGATTTAGAAGTTACTGTCTGAAGAATGTGTCTTCACTCTTCCAAAAAAAGAACACATATTACTATTTCTGTGGGTAGCTGAGAGCATCCGAAAAGGATGATTCAATTCTGACGTGAAAAAGTGATATGCCCATAACTCCATAACAATCTGGGAGAAGAGATGCATTTCCAGAGGTGCCAGAGAAGTCTCTTATGGTATAAATGAGAGAATGGCCATGGTCAGCAAGTAGATTTGTATAACTTTCTGGGCCTGTGCCTTAAAGCTGTTAACAATGGTGCTATAATAATACCTTGCAATTCCCAGTAAAAGTTGGAGATATCGAAAGAGCTTTTGTTTTTTCTAAGTAGTATACCTTGTATTTGCTTTTTGTAGAGAACAGATCGCCCTGGTGCAAGCTAAGACAGTCCTATGTATATTGCTACCAAACCAATTATTTGCAAATCATGAGCCAGTCCTGGAGAAACCATGAGATTGACCTTAATATTTTGGGATGTAAAGCAGAGGTGTCTGAACTTCTACTTGCACCCAGAGACCAGGAATTATTTAAGAGTTCTCTGGAAAATAATGTCCTTGGAGAGATCCAAATCAAACTGGGGTTTTGTCTGGGATGGTAAGGAAAGCAGTGGGAAACAATTAGGGCACAGACTTCTCACAGGCCATCTGTAGCAGCTGCATGGCATGGCAGGCAGAACATGGTTTGTGAAGCTCACTTTCATGCCACAGCTGCTTGGTTTCTTTAGAACAAGAGGATACCCCTAAGCCAGAAGTTAAACATTGCTGTGAGAGAATGTCATATCTTTAGAGATGAGAACAGCCTTTTCAGTTTTTCCAGAGAAATGGAAACTTGACTGCAGATAGTAGGATTCTCTTCTTCCATGTAACCTGGCTCGGCTGTTTCACCAGTTCAAAAAAATCACTTGTCCACTGGCTGAAAAATTGTGTTCTGATTTTAATGAGTAACATCATCGTTTGTGTTACTCTTTTCACAATTGATAATTGTCAAGTTCTGTAATGTATCACTGTAATCTTTAAAAAAAATACTCTGTTAAACTTCTGTCTCCTAATTCAGCCCACATTCAGGATTGCCCCTTACCCACTTGCTGTTTGGAGCATGAACTGTTTTCAGTGAAAATCAGTTCCCACCGCAAAACTTATCAAATGTTTTTCAGTCTATATTTCAAAAAATTGTTACTGTTTCCTCCAGATTAAATTGCTCTAAGTTGATCAAGGTTTTTTTCTTAAAGATTCACCTCCTCTGAAAAGGGAAAGTATCAAATATATTTAGAGACCTGTGGATCATCATAAACAAATAACAGGATGGACCATTGGCATTTCCCACTTGCCTTAATTGTAAATGTCTACAAATACTCAGATACCAAAAGGTTCTAATTTTTTATTGTCCATTTTTCTGATTGCCTTGTAATGATATTATTTACATCCCTTTAAAAATAGAAGCATGACCATTGAATGTTTTGGATCCCTAACTACTCCTATATTTTTCTTTTTCTGTTAGAAAGCCATTTAAGACACCACTGCTCAGAATAAAAAAAGATTACATTCCAAATCTTTGAATCCAGGTTCCATAGCTGCCAAAACTGTCCTGTGACTGTATCTAGTGCTGGAGTTGACACAGGAGGAAAGGACGCTGGTTTTAGAAAGATTGAGTTATTAGTCTTGCCCACATTAGGAAAATGAAGAATTGAAACACAACTAAGCCATTGTTTGTGTAATGATATAGAACACTCTTTGGTCTACCACAGTACTTAAACAGAGTTACATTTATTCATATCCGTTCCAGACACCCCTTCCCTACAATTGAAGATTTCCCTAGTTTCCATCAGATTAAGTAGCTTTTCTGTTTGCTTCAGTGAAGTACTGGAAACTCTTTTTTCATTACACTGTTTCCACTCTACATGAGTGTAATTCAAATAACTGGTAGCTTATTTTGCACTAGTGCTCTTTATGTGTGCAAGTCTTGCTTCTGTGCGTTTTAATAAAAGTCTTTCAAAACTGTAAATTGCAACTGTGGCGCAAATAGTTCATGTAGGAAATTAGTTAAGAAGAGTTATCACACTCCAAATATATATGGTTCTAGCTTTTCAAAGCAAACACTCAATATTACTGTTCTATAAGGTCTCATTTGATTGAGCAATTCCTCTTTTTTATATCATTGGCAAAATTTATATAATAATTGTTATGGAATTTATTAATTAAGGTACAATGGGTAAATGGTAAAGAAGAAGTACACAAAAGAATAATATTAAAATTATCTAGCAAGGAAGACCTGAGACATTCTAAACTTTGTCCTCTACCTGAGGTCATGAATTTCACCTGGCATTGTTCTATAGAAGGCAAAGCATGAGTGAAGAGAGCTATAATCTTTTAAAAGCTAGTGATGATGAAAAGAGTAGCTCATTTAAACATTTTGGAGGAAAGTACTTCTTTTTGTTGGACTTAGCTTACATCCTTGACTAAGAATTCCCCTTTCTGCTGCTAGGCCAATGTTTGCTGATTTTCTATTTTGTAAATATTAACTGACCACTCTAGTAAAAAATGTGGTTGCATAGCTTTAGCTGCTTGCAAGTTTACCATTCCTCATGCCTTTGTATTTCCGTGTTAGGCTGGTATATCTTTGAAGTTCTGTTAATTTTCCATCTTTCTTAGCTATATGCCATATATAGCTAATTGCAGATGTGGTTACACACACATACCTCTTTATAATGTGCATATGCCTATCTAGACGCCGTGTTTGCAACATGAGTCTCAGAAGTCTGAAGCAATGTAGACATTTTACCAAATGCTCACTATGAATCTGTCTGAAACAGGCTAGAGGAAAAAGTCACAGCATATTCTTTCAGTATTGCTTTTCCAGTAGTTATAAAGAGACTTCTGAACTATGACCTGTGATGCTTTAGGACCACAGGCTTTTGAAGAATGCTTCTTATGGTTCCCAGTTGTACAGAGCTTTCTTAGCTGCACTGAACATAGGCATAGAGACTTAGGGATCAACACTGCCTTTTACAGTTAATAGAGACTCTGCCTGCAGTCTTCCACCCTTGGTCAATGTCTCTCAGCATTGCTGCAAACGAAAGGGAGATTATTTTCTTTCCATTCCCTGTTCACACAGGCCCAGGCTGCCTCCTGAGGACAAAGGCCAGAGAACCCAGCCGAGGGAGCTTTGACTATCTAAGGGAGAGGTAGCACATCGGAACGATTAGAGAATGTTAGAAATGTTCAGACTTTTTCCTTTTTGGGTCACACTAAGCTATGCCAGGGCATTATTCCTAGAAAAATTATACTACTGAAAAATCACTGGCAGGGTTCAGAGTCTAAATTTAGTTTTCTGACCTAAAATTAAGTCTGTATGCCTGCATATTTCCTAGCTGTCATGTATGCCATCATATCCTGGCCTGGTTAATTGAGTTACCTCTGGTCTAGGACACCGATGTTTTGGAAACTCCTGCTCCCAAACTGTGTTAAGTAGGACACTGCTAATTTTAGTATCAGCAAAAGGTAGATAGTTTACACCAATGATCAGAAGGCTTGGATTCTAACATCTTTGTGCCAGAAAGTCTGTTTCCTTTTCCCTAAGTCTCTTTTTTTCCCTTTTTTTTTTTTTTTTTTTTTTTGTATTTTAAGGATGTTAATATGATCCTCATCTCATGGTTGCTATAAAGCTTACAGTGATGGTGTTCAAGAGCATAAACTTTTAGAAGTGTCTTTGTATGAGCATGCCTATAGAAAACCTCATATGTTTCCATGCTCAGATAAAGAAATAAATAAGAGTTTGTAGACCTGGCTAAAGCCTGTATGAGGTCAGAATCAAGTGGCTGCTTGCAGAACAGTTTTGTAGCATTTACTCTGCTTCTAATATCTAGCTTAAGAACAGTAATTACTTGAAATTGGATGACCACAGAATCAGAACAAATCCTAAATTGCCTGTGCTCAATTGCAGAACCATTAAGCACAATGTGGTTTCAATGATCAGTTGCCACATATTGAATTGTTAAATCATGATGAATGTGTTTAATCTGTTGGCATTTTTAATTAACATTCCATAATTGTTTTATTAAATCCTTATTTGAAGAATACATTCAAGTAAGCTTTAGTTTTACCCTTGTATGTTTTCCATGGCTTCTCTTACTTGTAGCTTTCAGATTAGTAGTGCAGGCCTGCATCCAAATTTGTTGGCTGTACTCCATTATGCCTTATAACAAGATGTTTGTCAGTCTGATCATACCAGATCTTTTGCAGACTTTTGGGAAAGCAAGCAGCGAAAGATTATTGGTGGAGTCTAAACAGTGGCTTTATCATAAAAAATCTGCTACAAGACATAAGACATAATATATAGTCTTGAAATGACAATCCCCTGTAATACTTTTTCTGCTACACAGAGACTGTTGCTGGAGTGTGCTTTCAAAATAAATATATCTTGTACAACCTTTTACGCCTACAATGTCTCATCCAAAGAGTATTAGTTAGTTATCATTCTATAGAAAATTACTATTTGAATGAAAGCTTATTTCTATTCCATGTAGGTTTTTGCCCTGTGTTGCTCTTACCTCATCTTCTTCAGTAGCAGTGATATTTGGTCTTGCCTCTTCCTCAGGTGGAATAGTGTGGGCACTGGAAAAATCTTCTATTTTGAATATGAATGTACTATGATAGGTATTTGTTATCATTCCTATTTAGATGAAGATAGGAGTGAATATGCATTAGGACCAGAAGATAGTGAGGCTTGGACAAGAAGGAGGGTGGGATATGATCCCCCCAGGAATTCATTTAGTACTCACCCCTAAGAAAGTTCTTTTTATGCACAGATAAGTTTTCCCTATCCTGTAATCAATCACTGTTACCACTCTCCGTGTACTGAATTAAGTTTTCAGGTGGGCCAGACTCTTTTCAGTGGTGACCAGCGACGGGACAAGTGGCAATGGGCACAAACTGGAACACCGGAAATTCCATCTGAACATGAGGAAAAACTTATTTACTTTGAGGGTAACAGAGCACTGGAAGGAGCCTCCTTCTCTGGAGATATTCAAAACCCACCTGGATGCATTCCTGTCCATCCTGTCCAGCCTGCTCTGGGTGAACCTTTTTGGCAGGGGGGTTGGACTAGATGATCTCTCCCAACCCAGGTCCCTTCCAACCCCTACCATTCTGTGATTCTGTGTGACCCTCATGAGGTTCAACAAGACCAAGTGCAGGGTCCTGCACCTGGATTGGGGCAACACCTAGTATAAATACAGGCGAGGGGATGAAAGGATTGACAGCAGCCCTGCTGAGTAGGACTTGGGAGTACTGGCGGATAAAAAGCCGGACATGATCTGTCAATGTGCACTTGCAGCCCGTTGCAGAAAGCCAACAGTACCCTGGGCTGCACCAAAAGAAGTGTGGCCAGCAGGTCAAGGGAGATGATTCTGCCCCTCTACTCTGCTCTGGTGAGACCCCACCTGCAGTACTGCGTCCAGCTCTGGAGCCCTCAGCTCATGAAAGACATGGGCCTGTTGTAATAGGTCTAGAGGACGGACACACAAATGATCAGAGGGATGGAACACCTCTCCTATGAAGACAGGCTCAGAGAGTTGGGGTTGTTCAGCCTGGAGAAGGGAAGGCTCCAGGGAGACCTTATTGCAGCCTTTCTGTACTTAAAGGGGGCCTATAAGAAAGATCAGACAAACTTTTTAGCAGGGCCTGTTGCAATAGGACAAGGGGTAATGGCTTTAAACTGAAAGAGGGAAGATTTAGACTAGATATAAGGAAGAAATTTTTTACAGTAAGGGTGGTGAAGCACTGGAACAGGTTACCCAGAGAGGTGGTGGATGCCCCACCCCTGGAAACTTTCAAGGTCAGGTTGGACGGGGCTCTCAGCAACCTGATCTAGTTGAAGATGTCCCTGCTCTTTGCAGGAGAGGCTGGACTACAGGACCTTTAAAGGTACCTTCCAACCAAAACTATTCTATGACTCTCCAATTCTATGCTTCTGATTCTGTGATTCACATGCTGTATACCTTGCCCATCATGCAGCTTCTGGACTAAGACCTGGACCAAGAATTTTATTGAGAATTTATGGGGAGCAAAAGATGGCTTTAATGTGGTCTAAGTACTCAGAGATAGTTCCTTCACTTGCTACTGAAAATTCTAGACGCAATCTTCTAGATGATAAGAATTTTTACTTCTTTCCCATCCTGTGGAAAAAAAGTCTGTTGCATTCTGTGTTGCAAGAAAGGTCTGATGTGACTTTTATTCCTGCATGCATTGCTGACCAGTTCTGTAATCTTCATTAGAGATAAACTTTTTATTTGCCTTCAGTTCTCTAAGATTTAAACCAGAATTGGGATGAAATAGGTTGTAGAAGGATTTTTTACCTTTCTACATTAATCTTGATGAAGAACTCTGGCTTCCCTATATGAATCCAAGCAATCAAAATAGCTTATTTTTTAAATATATTGAGAAATGTGCCCAAGAACCTGCAAGGTATATTGCATACTCTTTGTCTATTTAGAAACTACAGAGGTTGGTGTACAGTGAAGTGGGATCCAGACTTTGGAATATGTGTATATGAATTTTTCTCTCTTTGGTTTTAATTACAGAGAAGAAAATATGGGACTGATTTATTCCAGAAACAGCTCTATGAGTTTTTTATTTCTCCATTCCCCTCCTCCCTCTCTCGTCTCCACAACCACCACCAACAACAAATCGGCCTATTCTACCTCTTGTCTTAGGCTGGTGGATTTGTTGGAAGCCTGATGTCTGAAATAGGTATAGTACTGTCAGTAATAGTGGGTGATTTTTTAATTATTAATTCAAACCCACTTCCTTTTTGTGGTTTCAGAATCCAGCAAGAAGAACTAGTGGTCTGCTTTGATGAAGTTGCTTGAAAGGGAGCAATGAAGGGAGAGAGAAAGAAAAATTGTAGAGACAAAATACTGTATATTAGGCAGGTATTTCTTCTGTCCCCTTGTTTCTGAACCTTTAGTCTGCTAGTTCAGTGCATAGCATAGGCTTTTTTAGAACTTCAGAAAACAGCTGCATTTTAATTTAAATTGCTACTTGAACAAAAATTATGAGTTTATAGTATAGGGATATGTCTTCACTGACTTACATAGGCATTTACTTCTTTTCTTCCAAAAAACCTGTTTTAATTGTGTTAACAAATGTGCTTGCTTGGTGCTATATTTAACCAAATACACATTTCAACATGCTGCTGGAAATTTCCACTCTTATCATATGCAGATATAGTTCAGTCATTTTCCTTCTGTGTGCTTAAAGGTCCATGAGAAACTATGCAAAATAATGTTAGCAAAAATATTTTGTGCTATATCCTTTGTATCAGCCTTGGCATACAGAATGGAAGAAAAGTCACTTTAGCAAGCTCATCTGACTTTGCACAATTTATAGCAGAGAGAAAATTGTGTGGTTAAATCCTTATAGGCCATTTAATGAGTGTAAAATTAACTTCATGGTAGTTAGTAGTTGCTCAATTTGCATTCACTTGGTGGTGTAGATATGAATAATGATATATTAGCAATTGACTTCCTTTTCAGGTCTCTGGCAGCATCTTCTGGGTCTTCATTTTCCATGTTTTTCTCAGTCTTTGTGGTACTATATGGGTGTTATGAAATTAGATAGTCCTGGGAAATAATTAAGAGATAGGGGACTGGAAAGGTGTAGGGAACAGGCAAATGTTCTTTGTAACAGGAAATCATAAACAAGGCATAAATTGATTGAACTGATGAACTGATGAATGGAAAGGCATTAATGATTGAGTGGAAAGAGGCAGTGACTCTGTTACTACCAAAAAAAAAAACAACAGGTGACCAGCTGATTTGGGGCAGACATTCACACTAAGATCAAATCCTACTGCATGAGGAAAGTGGACAAGTACCTCAGGAAAGATACAGAGGGGCAGGATCACTCTAACTCTAGATGCTATAAACCAACCAAACAAGCCTAATCACTGTTTGTTCTCAACAAGAATCACAGACCTGAGTACTCGCACAGGCTGGCAGGGAGCTGGGGAGGTCTCCAGTCCCAACCTCTGCCAGGAGCAGGTTTAGCTGGGGGGTCAAACCTGGCTAGTCAGGGCGTGAAACTCTGCAAGCAGGAGACATCCCAGCTTCCACAGGTCCCGGCTCCAACACTGGGCTGTCCTTCTGTGAAAAAAGGCTTTACCTTATGTCCAGCCTGAGCCTCTCCTGTTTCAGCTTGTGCCACTACCTCTTGCAAGGCAAGGGCCTCTGCCCCACTGCCTTAGTGGCTTCCTCTAACCTCCAGCCAGTGTGTTGGTGTCTTTCCTGCATGCAGGGTGGTATTCTTGGTGTGGTCTGACAACCACAGTGTAGAGGGGACAATCCGTTCCCTGGCTCTTGCAGCTGTCTTTGCGCACAACCTCAGGCAATGCATGCCCAGGGACATGGGTGGCCCCTGCTCAGCTTGCTGCCTATCAGGGCCATCCCCCAGAGATGCTCCCTGGCCCTGCTGGCCCCAGCCTGCACCCTTCAAGGTTCTGCCTTCCTGAGGAAGATGTTCCTGTTGGCAATTTTCTGCCAAAATCCCTCTTGATGGCAGCCATGCCCTCAAGAATATATGCTGTTCAAACAAAATAGCTTTGGAATGTAAATAACAGTGTCCAAGACAGTCACATGAACATAACTTTGGTGTCCACAGAAGGTTCAATAGGAACAGGTATGAAAGTACAGGAAGATATAACATATAACTAGTTGTCTAGTTATAAATTTCTTAAAATCACAAGATTGCATCATGAATTTAGTCAGTCTCACAGGCTGCCATTCTGTGTTCAGCAGTGGCTACAAACTGTAGACTTCAGTAAATTAGTATTTTAGTAGACTTGCAATCTGAGTATGTGGAGCTGTTGGTGATGTTTCCGTACTAACTTAGTGCTAGAAGCGCTAATAGCTATTGCATACAGAAATGACAAATACGTATATAGTAGGGACTCCAGAATAAGGGAGCAAATGGTTTAGATACAGACATATTTTAATCACTAATATCTGCAAGCCCAGGGAACATTACAGTGTCATGAACTAAATTTATATCTTGTTATATTAATGGATCATTAAAAAAATAGGTAATTAACAAATGTTACCCTCTCCTGCATTGCTGTTTTCTGTACGGAAACTGGACTTTCTTTTTCACTTCTGTTTCTTTGCTAAGGCCCCAATGGTGGTGTTATTTATGTTATAGTTTCTTTTTTTTTTTAATGCAATTTTGCTTTAAAATTTGTTGTGAAATATAAGTCTAAGATTTCTGGTTTTACTTCCGGTATTGAGGGCTTTGTCTGATGGTAATTTTTCTGCTGCAGGATGTAATCTGTAGGCTGGATCAAAGCATACTAAATTCCAACAAATTGCCTTATAGAATGAATACAAAATACACATTGGGTTGCAAAGGATCACAGAAGAGCAGGCACATGCTGAAACTTTCTATTGCTTTTAGCTTTGATGATGATAAGAGATATTGTTTCAAGTAGTAGTGTTTCATATAGTAACAAGAACTACACACCACTAGGGAAGATGTGCCATTGCTCTTAATTAGAAGATATGATGCTGACATCTAAAGCCTCATTCCCAATATAAAATTTAAATGTAATTTGATAGTTACAGTTCATGTCTTTCTGTCTTCTGTTCCACACAGATAATCTCCTATTAGCTGTGTGGTCATAGCCTTCTGTTTAAACAGATGGAGGTATGGGTTTGATCTTTGAATTAGAAAAAGACAAAAGTTAGAAGGGGTATATTTCTATCTACTTAGCAATGCATGTTTCTTTGAGCTATGTAATAGAAGTACATGCTCTTAGTTGTTCTTAGCTTTTTCAATGATTTCATCATTTTTCATACAGTTAATGTTAATTATACTAAATTTACAAAGAACAGAGTAATTTTAAATTTCCTAAATGGTTAAACTAATAGTTTAAAAGCATAGATATAAACAACCATATTTATATTTGTTGATTTTAAGTATCTATATGTAGACATCAACTTACATATTAGTAAATATGTGTTTATACTGCTTCACACACATGTAATATAAATATTATAATTTATAATATAGAGATTATAATAATGTTATAATAGAAATGTTATAATCTGTGTTTTTAGATAAATTTTAAGTGTACCTCTCTTTCAGCTACACTCTTTCAGCTACAGAAGCAATAATAATATGGAGTTAGAACATACCAGTGGTTTAGTTAAGCAAATTTCAAAGCAAAAAAAAAAGATCCAAAACCACATCTATTACATTAAGCAATGAATAGATGTCCTGGAATTTACCATTATGGATTCTACATTACTCTGATAATTTAAAAAAAAAAAAACAACAAAACAACAACAACAACAAGAGATTTTTTAAAAACATGGATTAAATTTTGCAGTGGAAAATGACCTCATATATCAGATTAGCCACCTGCAATATTTTTTGCCCTCATTAACCAACAGAAAATCAGAAGATTGTCTTTAATGATCATATTTATGGGCAACCTTTTGCTTTCTTTTTTGTTGTAATTTTTATAGATCTGGTTGAGCAGCTTGTGGATTTTCGATATTATTTTAGCTGAAACACATCACTTATGATAACAAGAAGTGGTTCTCATTGAGGCCTACAGTAAAATATATTTCCCATTGGCTGGTAAAGGTTACCATCAGATTGACATCATTCCACTTAAGAAACATGGTTGAGGAAGAGGAATTTGACCTTGACTTTTACCTGATTTCTGCAGAAAATAAAAGCTATCCTATTCTCTTGTGAAATTCTGTATAAATGTATGCTTAAGAACGTATTGTTCTTAATTATTACATGAATAATGATATTAAAGTATTTTGAATACAGATAGAAATTATTCCCTTTTGATTTTTTTTATATTTATATTAGTTAGAAACAGTTTGAAATAAACAAACTGTAAGGAAAAACAAATATTTTACTATTATTTACCCACTATCAATCATTTCTTCTTCCTTATTTTGCCCCAATTCTTAAATCCTTCTTAAAATTTCAGATTATTTTATCTTTTTTTTTCCTGTGGATATGCCTGGACTCTCTTTGTCTGCTATTTTTTCTCTTTCCCTTCTTAAGAGATCGTCTAGTTCTGTGGGATATAAATAAAGTGGGATCTGCGTTAACCAAGTCTTGCCAGTTTCCACATCTGTTTTTTTCAATCATTTCTGTGTTAAATTTTATTTCCTAAGTGCCAGTACTATAGTTCATCTCTGAAAATTCTGTATAGGACCCAAGTAAAGTTAAGGATATTTGAGTATAATCTTCTGTGAGGCTTTTGCATGCCAAAAGCACCTTCCACTTCCTTTTGAGCAAACTATCTTCAAATATAGTGCGTGAAGATAACAACGGAGGAGGGACAAAAAGAAATTTATGAATGGAGTATACACCCTGTGGCAGGAAAAATCATCCCGTAATTCATTTTATAAACCTCTCAGGATTCATCAAAATTCTATTTAAGTTGTTCACTGCTTCTAGTGCAACGTTATTCCAAAGACTCATTACTTTGATAGTTAGAAATATTATTTCCAACTTTGCTTGCAAAATAAATCTGATAACACTACCCTGCCAGATTTTTTTTTTTTCAGTATATTTTTAAAACTTATTGATGTTGTGGGGTGGTTGGCTGGCTTTCTGCCTTCTGATTTGAGTACCTTAAGCTACTGACTTCTTCCTTACATGCTTGCTTTCCTGTCGTGAGTCCTGTTTCCAGTTTTAACTTTGTCCTAATACTCTATATCACCTTTCTTTATGAGAGAAAAAAATCTTTACGTGTTTTCCCAACTGTATATAAACATACTTCTACCTCAATTGCCTTCTGCAGAACTGTCCTTTCTCTTTTTTTTTTCTTCATAAACATTTTCTATTTCATTGTATTTATTGACATTGTTATATTTATTAGTTATAGGCTGAAGAACCTCCTCAAATTTTCCTCACAAAGAGTAATGGGAAGGGCACAGTAGTCTATTTTTCATGAGACTATTTTCTATGGCAAGTTCTATAATTTCTCTGTCTAATTTACCAGATTTAAAATAGCACTTTGTCTTACAGGTTTAGTGAGTCATTGGTGAAGAACTCTCTGAGCTGCTGCATCCAGAAATCTATGTATCCTGTTGCTATTAACTATCCATATTTGGAAAGATAGCCTCCAGTAGTGACACGATTTCCATTAATATCAGTTCTTCCAGTAACTTTGCAGAACTCCATATCCAAAACCAATCCCTGATTGTCCCTACCTGAGAACATTTTGATCTCACCTAATGTCTTTTTTAAGTGATCACCAAGTGATGTTATGGGTGAACAATTTAAACCAATTTGAACAAATTTTAGCAAAAGAAAGTGTTCCAGGATAAGATCTGTAGAGGACAATGACATGAAAGTGGGAGAAGTCAGTTGGATATCATTGATATATTGTGTACACGCCTTTGCTTTTTTCTTATCTTTGCAGCATGTATGATGCTTTTCAGCAGCTATATTCTAGTCATAATTGCAGGTCTCCAGGGTGAGAACCTCCAGTTTTAGGGATTCCTCCACCCTTAAAAGTCTGGGGGTTTGTGCATCAGAAGTTGTATCCTGTCTATTGTGCTGCCTGTGGTCCTTGCTCAAGTGCATGTTTCCTCCTTCCACATCCAGGCTTATGTGATTGTGTGACTTCTGTTCCTGCCCATAAATTATAAGCTTTTTCAAAGTTTCAAAACTATAAAATTCCAAGTCCATTTAACATTAGGTATATTCTTAAAAGATTATATGACACTGCTTTTGTTTTCAACTGCAATTTTATTATCTTCATTGGGGTTTCTTGTTTGCTTTATATAAAAAAAATGTGTATTTGTGAATACAATCTGTGCAAAGAAGTCTGACTCCTAGATACCGGATTTACTGTCTTCTGGTTTCTGTTGCATATTCAGGAAGGGCTAGAAGTGAAAATCTCACTGCAGGAATCTTTCCCTTTCCTCCTCTCTTGAGAAACGCAGTGTCATAACTGATTGTGTGAAATGATATATGGTGTGAATTGCCCTCTGAGCTGCAGAGGAGCTGAGTGCTTTAGAGACATATAACTGGGTAATAATGGAGATTAATGAAGATAGATGCAGTAAAAAAGACTGCTGTTAATAGAAGTATTTTAAAAATGTGCCATCAAACTGAGAAATGAATGGTCTTAATGTTAAAAAGAAAAAAAAAAAGAAAAAAAAAGAAAAAAGGAAAAAAATAGAGCAATGCTGAGAAGCAGCTGTCTTGAATGTTTTTTTAAAGCACTAGTGATCAAGAAACTATGGATATTGGAAAGGGAGAGGCTACATTAGATTATTTTATCAATCCCACTTCCACAGCAGGAAATTAAATTCTTTAGTGTTTTATTCAGCATACTGTCAAATGTTTTACCCGACCTAGTTTTAAATGGCCTAAGCAATGGATATGGGAAATTCCTTGTTATTTGTCTCGCTGATTTATGTGGAACTTAAGCACAAATGATGAAATTCCAAAAGGTGGTCAATGCCTTGAAGGACTACCTGGATAAGGAGCAACGAATACAGTGTAAACGTGCATAATGATGAGGCTGGTGATAAAGGAGTGTGAACATGCTAATGCTTGAAATCAGACCCCTCAGTGATGAATTTAAAAGCCAGCAGAGAACGCTATTACATTTGCAACCTGCACTTCAGAAGGCAGTCCAGATAAAGGAGTCTTGATAGAACTAGAAGCCTTGTGCAACTGTGTCCTCAGCCTGCAGAAATTGGAATCACACCCTGAATCATTCGCTTTTGTGAAGAAACAGCAAAATGGAAACTTAATGGATCCACCTGCTTTTATGGATTAGAATAATTGCATAATAAGTGAAGATAAAGGTGGCATGTATTCTACATATCCAATTGTATTAGGTTTGCGTGGCAAGGTTTTGGTAGTGGGTAGACTACAGGAGTGGCTTCTGTGAGAAGATGCCAGAAGCTTCCCCTATGTCCAATAGAGCCAATGCCAGCTGCCTCTGAAACAGACCTACCGCTGGCCAAGACTGAGCCCATCAGCAATGTTGGTAGTGCCTCTGTGATAAAGTATATAAGAAGGGGAAAAAAAACCAACCCTGTGCAAAAGCAATTGCTGCCAGAGAGAAGAGGGAGAATATGTGAAACAGCCCTGCAGACACCAAGGTCAGTGGAGAAGGAGGGGTAGGAGGTGCTCCAGAATCTAGTGCAGAGATTCCCCTGCAGCCCATGATGAAGACCATGGTGAGACAGGCTGTCTCCCTGCAGCCCATAGAGGTCAACAGTGGAGCAGAAGTCCACCTGCAGCCCGTGAAGGACCCCACGTTGAAGCAGGTGGATGCCCAAAGGAGGCTGTGACCCGAAGGAAACCTGCACTGGAGCTGGCTTCTGGTAGGACCTGTGGACCAGTGGAGAGAGGAGCCCACACTGGAGCAGGTTTGTTGGCAGGACCACAACTACCATTGCCTGTCCCCCTGCACCACTGGGAGAGAGGAGGTAGAGAATTTGGGAGTAAAGGTAAGCCCATGAAGAGGGAGGAGTGGAGGGAAGGTATTTTAAGATTTATTTTTTATTTCTAAATATCCTACTCTGTTTTGATTAGTTATATATTGAAGTTATTTTTCCAAGTTGAGTCTGTTTTGCCCATGATAGCAGTTGCTAAGTGATCTCCCTACCCTTATCTTGACCCATGACCCTTTCATTCTATTTTGTCTCCCCTGTCCAGCTGAGGAGAGGAGTGACAGAGCAGCTTTGGTGGGCATGTGGTGTCCACCACACCAATATATGACCTTGTATAAAAGACCATATCAAAAACATTAGCAGCACTTTTCTTTGTGCCCTATCTCATTCTCTGTGAAATGGACAAGAGGAATATCTCCCATGGTAACTCTTCAATATTAGTAAATTTTCCATTTTCAGAGCCCCAGTGGGGCCAGCTGGCAAGATTACGGCTAACACAAATACGTTAGCCACCTAGCTATGCTGTGGCCCTTCATTTAGGAACAGATTTTCCAGAAGAATTGCTTGAAGATAACAGGAATGAGCCTAACTGGCTTAAGATCTAGAGGTTCCTTTAATTTAGCAGGCCAAAGTAATGTGTCTATAAATTCGTAGTTCTCAAAAAAGACCATTTACAAGTGCAGATAAACGATCTGCTTAACTCTTGTAAAATAACACAGTGTCATAAAAGTGTCATAACACTTTTTTTGGTGAAGTGGGACTATGAGTTTATCTGCAGCAAAAGTATTTAACATATTTATTTATACAGATTTAGACTTTTTTTTCCTCTGTGATAAAAGATAACCAGATACCTTTTTTTCTCCTGCACTTGCCTTTGCAGTCTTTTTTTTTTTGCATGAGTAGTCTTAGACAGGCTGATTTATGTTTTGTTTGTACAAGACATTCAAGACTAGCTGGTATGAAATGTCTTAAACATTTTTTTTGTCCTCAAATGCATAAGTGGAGGAGAAAGTATTTAAAAGTATATACAGTTGGGTCTTACCCAGTTGTCTACCATGACTGAGCGGAGCTACCCGGTTTCATCCCAAATAGCTCACTGCTGTTTCACCTAGACTACTGGATGCTCTTTGAACCTTTTTCTTCTACTGTCTCAGTTCTTTTCTCAAGAAATACTTTTTTTGTTTTCTTTGGATCATGGCATTGGAAAATCCGTTTTGCAACCTCTGGGTGACATCTAGAAATAGCATCTTCCCCATAAACATCTTAATCACCATTCTTCAACTTTTAATTATTTTTCCATAGTTGTTTTGACTATTACTTTTACATGTGTTCTTCCAAAAAAGTCCATTTTTTTTAGCCTGATGTAATCAGCTGGAATCTACACAGTAAACAGAGGTGGTATGAATATTTTCCTTGTGCTTTAATGACACAACATACCAAATTTCTCATTTGCAAAATTACACGGGATTGTAGCATCTATTGGTGTAGTTGTCTGCAGAAGTTAATTTTGATTACTTTGGTTTTGTGCTTAGGAGTAAAAGTACACAGATGAAATATTAGGTTTCCTTATAGGTAGGAAAACATGATATTATTAACCGTTCAAGGTTTTCTGCTTTGCAACATTTGCAAGATATCTGATTTTAAATGGATGTAATAAACCAATTACATGAACTGTTCTTGCAAGGTGCCTCTTGCAGTGGAATTTAACAATGATACAGGAAAAAAAGAAGAATCCTGCACCTGGCTGAAATGAAATAAATGCTCATGTTGAGTGTAGAAAGTATTTCACTTTTTTCTTTTATGGATAAAATGAGGTTTCTTCTAGGAATATTGCTCTCATTTTGGTTTATCATGTTTGTGTCCTTTACATATTAAGTATGATAGGCTAAATTTGTTCCTAATACTGCTCTGCTAACGTCAACTGAATTTAGTCACAGTTTACTATGTTATTTCTTACAACTTTACTGAATCTAGTAAGTCTAAATTTTATGTGATTATTTTGCTGTGTACTTATATGCAACAACTATCTCCCTTCTCCAGCATTACCTTTCTTTCACTTCAGAAAAGGACCTTTAACAAAGGAAAATTTCCTGTGAATCCACCCAAGCCCATCTTTTTTTGGAAACATCCCATTTCTCCCTGTTCTATCAAATCAGTTACCAGTTGACTCACCAAACTAAACACCACCAAACATAACTCTTGAAATCTGAAAGGTTGGTCTTTATGTGCAGGGAAAGGGTTTGTGTGAAGGCCCTAGGAGGTGAAGATAAATTGATGTTTCTTAAAAGCACACTCCTTTTTTGTTTAACCTGAATTCATCTGAGTTCCTTCTTCCATCTGGGTGCATTAGATCAGACTCTTGTTGTGGTTTTCCCATATCTTCCAGTCTTAACTTTCTGGGCATCTTAAGCACTGATTGTTGTTGAGTTTCATGAGTAAATCTTCAGGTCCTACTTTTGTCCTCCAGACAAATTTCTCCGAATATTTCCAGATGTAATTTACCCCCAAAAAAACAACCAGCTAACCCTATTCCTGAATAACTTCAGAATTTAGTTGTAATTTCTAATAGTTTTTCTCTTTCTTTGATAACATTTTGCTAATGTTAATTTTATTTGAACATATCATATATATCATACATATTCAATGAATGAATATATCATTCATTATTCATTTTATTTCAGCGTTGTTTTCTTTGTCCCCATTTACATAGTACAGAATTTTTGTTCATAATGTTTTTGCATGTGTTGTAGTCTTTATCTGGAACCCATCCATAACTATGTGCTTACACTACTTGCAAATACACAGCTTATAAACTATCAGTTGACCTATCCAATTTTCCATGAGTTGGCAAGTCTTGATACTACATTAACTTATGTGGTGAAGAAATAAAATGGCATGCAAGTAATACTCTCAGGAACTTTGCAATTTTGATGTATTATGTAGTTTTAATTTTATATAGCTATACATAATTTGCAGGTTGCTTGCTGAAAGTTCATATCGAGTTGATGGCAGTGCTTAAAATGGAACCCCATTATATTGTAGGACATAGTTTGAAGTCCAGCTCCAAGTAAGAAGAAAGGGTATTGTCATAGTTTGAACACCACATGCTATGCTTAATATTTCATTGCATTTATATTCAAATTGCTTAAATTTATGCCAGTTTCCGTGAAAACTGGCATATTTTTTGAAAGCTTATGAATTTTTTTGAAGCTTATCCTCCTTGTTCTTCATATAGCATATGCTGATGATTGGGATATTCTTTATGAACAAATAATGGATCAACAGCCTGCGATAGAATGCAGCAGTGGAGACACTGCCTTCTACTGAAACCCCAAGGAAGTGATAGCTCCTTCCTGTGGAGTACCATTGCCTTTGGCCTTGGTCACACATCAGTTCACTGGTTTTTCTACCACCCACACATACTTCAACCACCAATCCAGTTGCTGAAAGGAGTTCTGTGGCAGGCAGAAATTGGAAATTATTTCTTTTTTTATTTCCCATCTTAACAGAGCCAAAACTATTTTTCTATGATAGCTAAGGCTACCTGTGGCTGTCACTGAAAGGCAAAACTTTCTCTTTTTAGATTTTTAAGCAGTGATACAGAGATGATGTAGGATTTTTTTACTTACTTCACAAGTTTCTTGTCAAAATGTATAAATGTGCATTTTGGAATTAGTTTAAACAACTGTTTTCTACAAGCTGGCTTTGACTTCTAAGCATGTATTATGGTTTAACGGCAGCCAGCGACTAGGAGCACACAACTACTCACTTGACCCCCTAGTTAGAATGGGTGAGAGAATCAGAAGAGTAAAAGTCAGAAAACTCATTAATTGAGATAAGGACGATTTAATAAGTGAAGCAAAAGTTATGCACAAAGCAAAACAAGGAATTCATTCGCTGCTTCCCCTTGGCAGTCAGGTGTTCAGCCATCTCCAGGAAAACGGCTTCATCACGAATAATGGTTACTTGAGAAGCCAAACACCATAACTCTGAACACCTCCCCTTTCCTTCTTCCCCCATCTTAATATACTGAGAATGATGTCGTGTGGCATGGAATATTTCTTTCATCAGCTTGGGTCATCTGTCCTGGCTGTGTCTCCTCCCAACTTCTTGTGCCCGCCCCAGCCTACTTGCTGCGGGGGTGGTATGAGAAGCAAGAAACGCTTAGCAACAATCAAAACCAGCAGTGGGCTATCACACTATACCCATGCCAAATCCAAAATACAACACTATACCAGCTACTAGTAAGAAAGTTAGCTCTATCCCAGCTGAAACCACGACAGCATGGCAAAACAACTATATTTTTCAGATTACAAATCAGAATTTCCTAATGGATATGTTCATTCTCAAAACTGCATGTCAAGAAATTTCTCCAAAACAGACAACTTGACAATGTATTCCAAACTATTAAAAAATTATGGTACGGATTTGTAAATGTAGCTTTCTGTCTTCTTGGATTACCTAATTACAGATGTACTGCTAAGAAACAACTGAACAGTTTAGAGTGGTTATTCCTAACTACCTCTTAGTTTGTCTAATTCTCTAGTGGGTCTCAATGTGTCATATTACTGTTACATCGTAAATCAGCCCAAACATCTTTAAACCTGTAAATTCTTTACATTTCTGCAAATAAGCGACTTTGCCTCAGGTGTATATGATACTGTCTGTAGAGTCCACCCGTGACCCTGTATTGGTTTTTCCTGATGGGCAGGAAAAAAACAGTCGGGAAAAGAAGCTTTTGAATGTTTTGTTATAAAGATTTATAAATAAACAAATAAATAAACGAGCAATGAGTGGCTGGTATAAAAAAGATGGTATGGGCTTCCTGTGAAATTATCAGTTGAATGCCAAGTTGAATTCCTTACCTGAGATGTGTGCTAAACACTTACTGTGTGAGCTAAATACCTTTTGTTAGACTTGGTTACTTATATGCTTTACTGCCAAGCACTTTAAGGTTGTTGTAGATTATTGTGGGTTTATGAATTTTTTTGTGTGATACTGGACTTTATTATAAGGTCTAGTGTACCTGTCCACACAAATGAAATCAAATTGTGTGTGGTTAATTGATTAGTTGTGGGGAGTGAATCTAGCCTTTATGTCTAGGAGGAGTACATAGAAATATTTTTTTTGGTAAATTATTAATCCTCTTATTAAAAATGAATACTATTGTTGGTGAAAAAGTTGAAGTAGCTCAATACGACTTGGATTTGCGAAGCACCAGAAAACATTGATGCATTCGAGTCCTGATGTTTTTTTGCATTCAACCCTCAGTTATTAAATTCACAGAGTTCAAGGAAAGGGATAGAAATTGATCCTAGTATTTAAATTATTTTCCCCTGAATTGGGTACCTGGGATGAGGTCAAGTCTAATATGTACTAGATCAAGAAGCTTCATACTTCTTTGAGGACTCTGTACATGCTATGTGGAACAAAACTAACTTTTTCAAGTTTTTGTTCCCTAGCCTGACATAAGTTAAAGTGGCTTGTGTATATTAGTACAGGTATTAATTGTGAAATACTGATTAAATACATCCCTCTGGTTACTGTGAGAAAAACAGTCTGTCCTCTGCATACTAAGTGATTCTGAGATAAACAACAATTTTTAATGTTGTTTGCCTAAAAATCTCACAGATTGCATAACAGTGGGTGATTAGGCTTGTGTTGAATTCATACATTTAGGGAACATTATATACAAGCAATATCATTTGCCACACATCTCTTTCGTAACTAGTGTAGCTATTGGTTATTCATGGAAAACTTTTTCAAGCTAGTTTGGTTTTCCTCTGTATGTGAATTTTCTCTCATGAGTCTCAAACTGTGTCCAACTTTTGGGCTTTGAAGAAGGTTGTACTTAGTTTCACGAGCTAACTGCCTGCAATGAGCCCTCTCTACCAAGATCCTCCAAGACTAAGTGACAGCTACATGATTATTTGGATAGCATTTTTTCTTTTCTCTTTCAACCACAGATAACTACTTCTATGATTTCTCATAATGTTCTCTCAGTTTGGTTTATTCAATAGTGACAACAGAAGTAGCAGGATTAGTAAAAAGTCTTTTATCTGACTTGCAGGCCCCTAACTCTTTGGTAGTGAGATTTGGCAGTAGACTTGCATGTGGTACAACGATGTTTGTGTACAAGTCACCTATACTATGTGACTGAAAAATGCACCTTTCTCTGCTCTCCCTGTCTAGCTCATTTATCAGCATCAAACAGCTTTTCCATGTTTTGTGAGAGAGTTCTTGGAATTGGAATCCTCTGACTTTTTCTATAGAAGCCTTGTAACACTGATGTGTCTTCCTGCTCAGTGGTGTGGTGGTGTATGTTACCAAATTCCTTCATCTCACTTCCCTTGAAATTTTCCCACATAGCTGCTTTTTTTTTTCCCTTCCCTTCCCTTCCCTTCCCTTCCCTTCCCTTCCCTTCCCTTCCCTTCCCTTCCCTTCCCTTCCCTTCCCTTCCCTTCCCTTCCCTTCCCTTCCCTTCCCTTCCCTTCCCTTCCCTTCCCTTCCCTTCCCTTCCCTTCCCTTCCCTTCCCTTCCCTTCCCTTCCCTTCCCTTCCCTTCCCTTCCCTTCCCTTCCCTTCCCTTCCCTTCCCTTCCCTTCCCTTCCCTTCCCTTCCCTTCCCTTCCCTTCCCTTCCCTTCCCTTCCCTTCCCTTCCCTGGAGTTTCAGAGAAAAGTGAATTTACCTGCCTCTGCCAGCATGTTCTGCACAATGATCTGTAGCTGGACCATTTATTCCAGGTCACTGTGTACTGCTCAGTACACTGAACTTCCAAACCTGAACGAGAGGAAGTGGGAAAAAGTGAAAAAGCAGTAGCATGGTACTGGTTTCACAGCACTGCCAATTCTCATGAGAATTTTTTTAAACCCTTAATCTCCTAAGACTTTCACATGAAATATAGCTGTCAAGTTATATTTGCAAGTTATTCTCATGTTTTGTTTGTTTGGTGTTGTTTTTTTTTTTTAACTAGAGCCACAGGTGTAGTAACACTGGATGACAGAGTAGCAATGCTCATTCTCCATGTTATAAGGTCCCTGGCTTCTAAAGTTTCACTGGCAGATTGAATGATATGTTAACAGCAAAAAAAGCTGCGATAATTATAAGACCTCCAGTTGCCCTTTCTGTTTAAGTCCTTATAGGAGCCTTTTCTCTGCTTATGATTAAAAAATACTTAGTGTGGTGTTCACTTCACATTTTTCATCAAGGATGGCTTGAACACAGATATTACCTGAAACAATTCCAAAAAAACGTGGTCTACATGATTTTGTATTTACCTGAAGTACCCATCAAATACATCTCTATAAATCTCTCATGCCTGCTAATGCTTACCGAAATTCTGTAACATTTACTGAGACTGGACTTTGGCCTTGCCATCTTTTTCTCCAGACAGTGTAGAATATTTGAGATCTATATGCAGCTGCAGATAGCATTTGAATTTCTGGAAAAAGAGGAAAGGTTGTTAAACTGGCACTGGTGGTTTACCTCTTTGAAACTTCTAAGATTTGGGAAAGAAATCAATGAAATGCCCAACAACTAGTGCAAAGTAAGAGGACTTGCAAGTTTGTTAAACTGATGAGACTCATTAGAAATTGAATTACATTTTTGATTATGGATACACCTGTAAATACATAACATAACACTAAATGCTTCAGATGAGCCTGAAACTAATCTGTGCTAGCAACTGTTTACATGCACAGAAATCAAAGACAGTCCTTGCCTCAGGGATCTGACAATCCCAAGTAAATCAGGAAGAGGAATATTTATGCAGTGAGTTGAAAGACACCTCCAGGTCAGACAGAGCTGAGAACAGAACTACTGTTTTCCAACTGCTCATCTGAGCCCATAAAGAAGCCTGAAGCTCCTTTGTGGATCTAGAATGTGATCTAAATAAGTTCCTATAAATAATATATAAATGAAAATATAAAGATAAATGCTCTAAGTCTTTCTGTACTTTGTGTTTTTCATTCTTCATGGTGCTAGCATCCATGTACTGTTACCACTAGAGACTGTTTCAGACTTGTGAAGAGGAAACAAATAGACTTGTTAATTGCAGTGGTCATGAACTCCTTCAAACGCTCTCCACATTACTTGGCAAATGATTGCACTATCGTCTCCCCAAAAGTAAGCTGACTTAAGAGTTATTAGGATTAGTTTGCTCAGATGCTTCTTTATTTGTATCCTCTGGCCTGTCTTCTGCCAAAAATCTTAAGGAAGTCTTGTCTCTCCAAACAAGTCCCCAAGGTCAAATAGAATATTTCAAAAAATATGTGATGAAGAAAGTGTTGGTATTCTCACCAGCAGAAATAAATACTTGGGTTTTTTTTTTTTGTCTTTTCTGGTACTTTTTAACATTGTTTTGAAAAACATACTTAAAATTTTTTTGTTCTAATACAAAACTTCTTAAATTTTCACTTTTTATTATAAGCATAGGTAGACATTTGTTTAATTTGACATTGAATAAAACTGTTTGTGAATTGCAGTACACTGGATCAGTCTGATTTTAATTTGTGATTTCTAAACCTTGTTTCCTATAAGTGAATAATGGCTATAATATGAAAACAAGTCTTGGTTTCTTCAGTCCAGCTTAGAATTTCATTTTGGATTGAACTGAATTTGAGCAACCTGCTGAAAGCAAAATAAAATGGCCTTCCTCCTCACGTCCCTTCTGAATTTTATGCATAGGAAAAATAAATTTTTAATGCTTCTGTGCCATGTCCTTGTTTCTCTCTGTAATTTTATTCTCCCTTGGACTTCAGCAAAACACAGCTGAAATTTAACTGCAAACCAAATGATGTTGGCTTAAAAGGATAATTAACCAGCAGGATTTCCAACAAAGCAACATTATCCTGGTAGCTAACAAAAGCTAATGAAAGTTATGAAGTGCTTATAAGAAACTCCAAAAGTTAGTGAGAAGAGTTCTAACCAAACTGTAAAGAGTGCAAATCCATTTGGTAAATCATAGAGTTCTTGGCTCTGGTAACCTCCTCTAGGGCTAAAGTCTGTACATACATCTTGCTCTGAAAACCTTATCCACATTTAATCCCATCATTTAGGAATACTGTGGATTATATTATGAGTCATCCTAACTTCTTAATTAGAACGTACTTTGAATTTTATTAGCTGTAGGGCAATGGATATTTCTGCCTACTGTTTGGTATGCTTTAGCTGCAGGGAACAAAAGTCAGCTTTTAAAAAACATGGGGCATGCAAACTAAACAATAAGTAAAAGTGCTTACAAGTTGCAGGATGTGAAACAATTTTGAAGTGACTGTTCAAATAGAATAACTTGTTTATTCTCAGCTATCCTACAAGATGTTGTACTTTGATTCACAGCCTGCAACAAGTTGAGACATAATTAAAAGACTTTGTGCCCTGAAGACTCTCCTTCTCCTATTTTATTTTGCTATTCCTTTTCCCTTCAGTTCTTGTGTTGGTGCTTTGCAACATGTTTTAAAAACAGAGGGGTGTAGGGCTAGGATAATGAGATGCTGGATGTTGCAGAATACAGGTTTATCTTCTTTTGTTACTTAAAGCTACAATTATAACTACCAAAAAGTTGTAGTCTGGTATAGAACAGTGTCAGATCATGTTATTTCCCCTTCATTTATATGTTTCTGTATCTTGGTCAAACTTTTCATTCCCATAAGAGAAGTGTGTTATTGGGAAGTATTTTTGGGTTTTATGCCAGAAAACTCAGCAGCGGTACTTGTTGGATTATTCTTAAAATATCCTCCTCTGTTTCAAAAAGTACAATTTTGAAAAGTTGTTCTGAATCTGAGAGAAGAAATTTCTTTTGGTAGCAGAAAAGTACAAAAAGGAAAATACCACATATACTTTGCATAAGCAAATGTCTAGTCATATTTGCATGGAAAATTGCTACCTGCAGAAAGGTCATTCAGGTTAAAGATTTAATTTACAGCTATAAGTGATATTCTGATAAAAAAAAGGGCAGTCTTTAAGACATATTTTTCCTTTGCCTCCAAATACATCTATAGCTGATATTTTCACTGACATTTTCCATGTATTAGTTGTTGAAGTAGGTCTGAGCCATTGAATATTTGCTTTTCTCTATTCCTATGTTTTAAATGGAATACAAATGTTAACATAAAATACAACTTTTTTCTGATAAGAGAATTCCTTATATTTAAAATTAGTTTGATGGCTGCCTTTTTAACGAGTATAAAAATACCAAGGAGTTATTCTGGATTTCTAGCTGAAAAGACTTCTAAAAATTTAGATAGATGTCTACTGTCTACAGGGGTTTTTTGAGTTTCTGCTTTTCTAACTTCGCTTTTTTAAATTTCTCTCCATTCTCTTAGCTCTTTTACCAATATAACAGAAGAATTCAGGCAATCACAGTTTCTTCATTTTCAGCTTTGGGGCAGAAAAATCATGAAGAAAGCCAACTAGTCTCCTTTTTTTATAGGGATAGCCCCCATACCTCTGCATTCAGAAAGCAGTGGCAAAGACCGACTCTTTCTTCAGCCTGAGCCTTTAAAACTTTTGAGGGATTGTCTGGAGAAAAAGTTTAGAAATATCCAATTTTTTTTTGGTTGTTGTTGTGTTTAACTGTGTATGTTTCCACCCCAAAGGCAGAAATGAATCTCAGAGTACCCCTTTGGTCAGTTTGGGTCAGTTGTCCCAGACGTGTCCCCTCCCAACCTTTGACCCACCCCCAGTCTACAAGGATTTTGGGATGCAGGTGTTTGGAGAGGAATCCTTGAGGCTGTGGGAGCATTGCTCAGCCATAGCAAAAACTTTGGTGTGTTTTCAACTCTTTTTTATCCACAAATGCAAAGCACAGCACCATGCCAGCTGCTGTGAAGAAAGTTAACTCCATCCCAACCAGACTAAGTACAATGCAAAAATTGCTCAGCCTATTGGTGTATTGACTGTTTTATTAAAATTCTTGTAGTGAGGCTATAGATGTACCCGCAGGCTGAAAAGCACAAAGGCACGAGTCAATATCTTTCTTACAGAGAAAAAGATCATGTGTTCCCAATTGGATTTTAAAGAAATTTGAGCCGATTTCACTTATTCAGTCAGAGAGTAAGCTGTGTAAGGGTGATAATATTCTACTTACCCAAATTAATTTTCAGCTATATGAAACATTTACTTCTGCTTCCTGCCCTAAGCTCTTTCATTAAATTTCCAAGTGGCATTAGGCATGACCATGTATCAGTGGAAATGTTCGGTGTTACAGGAAGGACCTGTGTGGGGAAAATTAAAAGACAATATTCTGCTTAATTACCAATTGTGTATCTGAGGGGAATTCTGCAGTGCTTTATCTGATTAGACAGTTGCATGAATCCATTTAACCACAAATGTTGATGCCAAGTGTTAGACTGATTACAGATTATCAGTCAGGATTTCCAGCATATTATAAATAAACAAACTTTTCCTTTTGCACTGAATGAACGTGCTGCCACAGCTCTTTTGTAATGTATTATATGTCTTGGATTACAACGTTAGACTACACCATGTGAATTGAACTGACTAGGTTCTTTCGTGTGACAGTCCTCCTTCCTTGATGAGAGGCATGACAGAGTCAAGAAGGCCATCCTTTGGGTTTTTCCCTTCTGTACCAGATTTTTCCAGACTTGAATAATAATAACTGAGACCACTCTGAATAACTTGTAGCCCTGTGACAAAAGCCTTTTGGATGAGAAGGCCACTTCTGGCCTTAAGAACAAACAGTTTTCAAGCACCTCAGCAAGTTGTGCAAGAATCATCCAGGTTCAGCTACTTCACTAAAACAAAAATAATCTGTAACGGTTCTTACTGCTTCTCCTCACAGCAACAAAAGTGGGCAAAACCCACAGAGAAGGTCCTAGCAGCATCTGGGTGCCCCACAGCTCAGCAAAACCCACAGGCACTACAAAGAAGAGAGGCCAGCACATAGCTTTGTGTTTTCACACAGCTGGAGAGCTTCTGCACCTGAATGACACAGCTGAGAGCTGTTGTGAGTACCTCTTTGCTAGTCTGCAGGGCAGTCAGTGATTTGAGAGGTCAAAATAGGGCACAAAAGGAGACATCCATTCCTCCCTCTGGATTCATCTACCTGAAACGTTTACTTGCTTCTGCATTTCAGAAGATTGACTAATCAGCAAGTTTTGCCATATCCCAGACTGAGTTTTTAATCACTCTTCCTGAACTAGTTTCATCTTTTACTGAGAAAATACTATTCTGACCTTCCCGCTTTTTACAGAGCTATCTTAATGCAGAATCAGTTTCCCTTTTGCTGGAAAAAGTAATACTTATTTGCTTAATGTAAGGAGGAGCACCTTCAAAAAGGAAACCACAGAGAGAGAACCTTCTCCAGTGACCTAGTGGGCTACGGTGCCTTGTTGGGATACGGCAACCAGAGTTCAAGCTCTTGATAAAGCAGAACAGGGATTCAATGGGCATCCAAAGTGGCCTTCCTCAAAACACCCTGTTCCTGTGCTTGTTCTCCTCTTCAAAAAAAAAAAAGAGATCCTGGGAAAATGTCTGGTTTTAAGAATGCCACTCAAGTGGGGCATTCAAGTGGCAGTGAATGCCACTCAGCTTGTGATTATGCATTTATTATATTTATTTAAATTAGTATATTTTGATGAAATATTGTTTTAAAAGACTGCTGTATAGTCACTTAGTGAAAAAAGCCTGAGAAATATGAGTGGAATCATGAGCCAGAGGTATATATAAATCTGAATGTAGTTTTTAACTATATTGAGGATCTGTGTCTAACAATATGAGAAAGCAGTGACTCACCTTGAGCTCAGCAGTGGAGCACAAGGCCAGCTTTACTCAGCACCTGAGGCAAGCAGTTATCTTTTAATAACTTTTTATGGTGTTTCACAGATAGAACAGAGATTACTAAATTAAACTGAGACACAATTAAACAATTGTTGCTTGTCAAATGTCTACCTCTTCTAGAACACATTTTATCAGTAGATTGCAAAGGGATATAAAAGGAGTTGGAGTATATATTTAATTATATGACTTCATTTTAATCCTTTTACAATTTAATTTAGGAAAATGTTTTTGAGTCCTGGATCCTAAAATCTCCAAAGTCAACTTCAGTCCCAGCCACTGTGTCTGCACTTTGAAGCCTTTTGAAGTAGCTTTGGATTGGACCAAAGCTGACGGATAAGTCAAAACTTGGCTGTGAGCAGAGAATTTTTTTCTCCTTCAAACCACGGGTTCCTCCCTTGAGTTGCTGAGGGCAGTTGTCAGCCCAATCTGTAGGTACTTCAAAGGCTTCAGACAGCAGACACCGTGGCTAGGGTTGAAGCTGAAACAGACGGTTTGAGGGAACCAAAGGATCACAGGGCCTCCCAGTGCTTTTCTGCGCATTTTAAAGTAGATTAAAATTGCTATAAAATGCAACGAAAAGTGTATAAGGCTTTCTCCCTTTTAGTTTGTGTGTGATCTGGATTTTACAAGGAAGAATGTCTGTCTACCTTCAGATCTAAGTGAAGCTCTTTCCCAGTAAAAAAAAATGAAAAAAA
Source organism: Numenius arquata (assembly GCF_964106895.1). Taxonomy (NCBI): domain Eukaryota; kingdom Metazoa; phylum Chordata; class Aves; order Charadriiformes; family Scolopacidae; genus Numenius; species Numenius arquata. Next base: position 36,875,633 of record NC_133616.1, read on the forward strand.
TCCTTAGCTAATCACCTTTACAAATCCAAATATTCAGTCCCACTGCTCACTTGATTTTGCCAATTTTATTGGTTTATTGTTAAAGTTTCTGGTGTTGTGGAGAGCTGTTCACTTGAAGGCTGAAAGACTTAAATATATACAAAAGGAACTGAAAGAAACCTCTACAATTGAAAGAAAAAATATATATAAAAAATTATTCTATTTATGTCTTACATTTCATAACTTCCACCCACAATCAAATAAAATATTTTAAAATTATTTTCAATGTCTATTTCAATTTCCCACTCAGATATGGGATGCGGTTGATGACAGCTGGAAATTAAAGTAGGTCTTGAAATTGTTGTGAATTTTACTTTTTGGGCTTTCTCTTCAGGTACCTATAAGCTGTAACACCTATCACTCCTTGCTTACATTTTATATAGAAGATGTACTGTTTACTCCTAGCTGTTTGGATTTACCTACACTTTACTCATATATAGTAAAAAGCTGATTTACATGTTAATGGAGAAGTTGTATGATTATCATAATATCCTAATATAATGACTGAAAAATAACTAGGTGGATATAAAAGAATAATATGAAAAATATGAAATTGATCTGCTCATTACAAAGAGTCTTCTGTTTTATCTGATTTCCTTAGAACTACAGGATCTTTCAAAGAGAATTTTTCACCTGCAATAAACGTTAAGCTATAGGTGAAAATCTCAGCAAATTTTCAGCAATATCATGAATTATTTAGTTGTATTTACCAGTGCAGTTAATTTGAAAATGAGGTTTACTTTTTGGATAGATATTGGTTTATGGCCTTTCTTAAGCTCACCCCTACAGGCCAGGAAAGTCATTCACACAGTGGATACAGGGCATCTTTTATTCAAGTGCTCTGTCCAAAATAGTCCCACTAACACAGGACTTCATGTAGCAGACCTTTGCCAGTAAGAATTGCCTTTCTTTAAAATAAAGTGTCCAGGATCAAGGCATGAGGGCCCGGAGGGGTGGGGAAGGGGAGGGTGGGGGTGAAATTTTCTCACCTCAGTCCCTGGAAAATTTATAACCACATTTTTGAGCAATGACTTTCAATCCCAGGGATTCTGGAGGGCTGGTCTCATGGCATCCCTGCAAAGAGTCTGGAAGCGTGCTAGACCCTGGGCTCAGTGGTGTGAGAACCTAGGTCTGTCCTCTGTGGCAGGGCAGCTCCAGGAGGAAAACCTTCCCTTCAGTGAACAGGCGTTAATACAACAATGCTCAGCCCAGAAGGAACAACACACTAGGTTCTGGCCGGTGCCTGACAGGTGCTGTGCTGACGTTAACATCAGTGACAGAAGGTAAGACACTGAAACTCACTGAGGAAATCATAACAGCAACACTGGTAGCCAGATCCCTCCATGTCTCGCAGCAGGAATGCAGTTGAGGGAGCACTACCCCTGGGCAGCTCTGCCTTTCCATTGTTGCTCCAGTGGTGGTTCCTGCAAGCAGCACCAGCTCATTTCGTAAGGCGTGACAAAGTGTCATTGAAAGGGTTGTATTTGTCTACCTGGAAATTGTATTGTTATTGCCTTCCAAAGACTTGATGCACGGCACTTGGTGTTCTATTGACATTGGTCACCTTTAAATTAAACCCTTGTTGCCTCCCAGGCATGGGGATTTCTTGCTTACTGATTGAACAATTTGTGTCATTGTGAGTGGATTACCACAAGTCTGAAAATGATACAGTACAAATTATGAAGCACACCAGATTCATTTTACAGGAAGGTGTGTATGCAAGATTTACGAGCAGACAGCTGAACAGCTTGTCCTGTGGTCACAGTGCCTGAAACTCACATGTGGATGTCGCTCCTGTTCTGAACAAACAGGAGCAGAGACACCTTGGTTCTTTAGGAGCTCACAAAGCTAGAAGAAAAGATGACATTAAATTAGGGGTCTTACTAAAGGAAACATGCCATATATTCTTAAACTTATGTTTTTACTCACTCCTCTCTTTTATTGCCAAGGACTAGACACATCATAGTGCAAAATCATTCTCTTGCTGAATAATCCTACCAAGGCAAATAGATATTTGCTGGTCAAATAGCCAAAATGTAGGTTTTACTAAGTTGCATATTTTCAAAATTCTGTCCTTAAGAACGAGCGGCTCGTCATTACCCAGAGTGCATGAACCAATACAGAATAAACATCTTGATAGGTATAAAGTTAAATTCATTTACTTAAATGTTTCTGCACTGATACTCTGGAGTAATGGAAGTAGCTCAAGTTTGTGGGAAAAAATGTTAACTAAACCTATGAACTAGATCTTCAGTGCATTGAATTATAGTATTGTGGTACTCTGATACCAATGAAATTAAAACTGTTGTTAATCGCACGTATCGGATCTTTGGGCAGGCATGATAATAGGCCAAATACAGTTGGAAGAACAAAAAGAAAGAAGTACATTCAGCATGTAAGCTTAGATACAGAATAGGCACATTTGGACATCTGCAAATGATAATTTAGGTCTTTTACTGTTTATTTTTTATATCGTTTGTAGCAAGGTATCTGCTCTGCATAGCGACCCGAATGTTGAGATTTTGTTATAATGAAATCTTTTTGATTCTTGATATTGAACAGCCTTTTGAAATATCAACTAAATATGGATTAGTTGATAATGTAAAACTTGACCACTGAAAAGGTTTCCAGATGTAACCGGATGTCAGATGTACTGGCAAAGACTTTGCACTGGGGAGAAATGCACTGAAAGGTATGACCAGAGGCAAATATTCCACACTAAAGAGGCTTCTTACTACATACTGTATTCTCTCTTTTTTCTCAGCTTCTGGGTTGGATCAGCATTCAAGAAAGAAATATATTTCGGGGCAAGGAGAGATCTTTTCCTTTTAATCTCAGTTAAAACAGTGTCAGGAAATAATTTCTTAATAGGCTGTCATGGCAGAGATAGTGGATACCCTTCACTGTTTGCTAAGATGGTTGTATTGCCGATCAGCAGGCTTACATCATAGTAAATGGTTGGTGTCACAGACAAAGCTGGACAGAGCTGCTTGATACAAAGTTTGTAGTGAGATCATCCTGGTTATATGGGTTCTAAACTGCACGCTGAAACAAAAGTAGAGAACAGGAGAGTCATCTTAGAGCATCATTTTACAGTTGAAAAAGGCAGATGACCTTCTTTCAGATGTGTCTCTGGTTGTTTATTCACCAAAACAAAAAAAACCCAAAACACTCTTGCAATAGCAGAACTGACTGTACACATGTGCATGTAACACAAAAGAGGTTTACCTTAAATTTTCCTCCTACCTGTTACCCATCTCTAATTCCACTTACTTTCCCTGATGCTTATTTCTCTATCGTTTACATTTTAAATAAATAAATGAGGATTTATTTTCAAAGAACACAACTGCAAAAGGATGCAGGTTATCTGTGTTGAGAGCCATGTGGGTCAAGTTATAGCAAGTGACTTGCCCAAGGCCACCAGGTCTGTCTTAAGCATGTGGAGGAACTGAATTCCAGGCTTTGGTTTTGTCTCAAACTGAGCTAAAATACCTCATTTCTCAGGTTCAAGTCACTCCTCTGTACTTCAGAGATCACAGTCATACCCAGCTGTGAGTTCCTCTGAGTTACAAGTAAGGAGGAAAAGCAAACCCGGTTGGTGTGAGTCTCTTGGGAAGGACAGCAGGCTGAGGTGGCCTGTAGCTGGAGGTAGCAGGGCTGTGTATCCATCCTCCTGGTGTGATTACTCCATCCTTGAGGAGCTGCAAGTGAGAGGAGTCGTTGCTATTATCTGTGGGGTGACAGTAACCATACCTCTGCTCTGTGTAACTGTGCTAGTGCTGAGCAACAGCATCCCATGACCCATCTGCTGTGAAGTGGCAATGCAAGAAGAAATTACTGTGGTTTCAGTGAAGCTCAAGGTTAGTTTGCTTTGCTCTGTTTTGACTGGATTCAGCACCAGTGAATGGTGTTCACAGTTGGTTTTGGGGACAGGCTTAGTTTCAGCTTACCAGTTTACTTCAGGACGCAATCCTCGGTCTGGAACTAGTACAGAAAACAATGAGTGGTGGAAATTTTGATTGTGCTGACACAGCCAATTTAACCCTTTTCATTAGTCCAAGTTGCCACCTTTTTCCTTTTCCTGAAACACGAAATAGCTGAATTAGCAGGTGTGGTCCCTGTGTACTAATGTTTCCTGAGGACAAGATAAATATCTTTTTCTCTTCTTACTAGTTCTTACTAAGAATTTCCACGGATAAAGCTATAAAGTGGAAAGCAATGATTATGAAAATTACATGGCTGCACTGGATGGTGTGGAGAAAGGGTTTCAATAAGGAGAGATGATGGTGCAGAATTATGCAGTAAAAAGACACAGAAATAACGGGAAGATAGCTAGACTACTACTGTGTGGGTGATGAGAGGTGAACTTTTCCCCATCTGCCTATAGCAAAAAATATAAATCTCAAAAAAAAAAAAAAAAAGGAGAAAAAGAAAACTTGCACTTCTACTACTTAATAGACTCCAGAGAAACAGCTGGTTTTTTGTGTCTCCTCCTTGCACTGCATTACAAGCTTGTTCCACAGCAAACCCTGTAGTGAGCAGTGAGATTAAATTTTAGGGATCAGGAACACACAGAATAACGAATGTTTAACCCAAGTGCTCTGACTTTTCCTATTCTGAGCTTGATTTTCTAGGAAAGCACATATGTAACAGAAAAAGACCCAATTACCGTCCTTACTCCAAGAAAGTCTTCAGGTTGGGCTGCAGTGTTCCTAATCACCAGCGAAACCACATAGGAAAGTGCTAGTATGAGCTATCACTGCCATGGGATGAGGATGAGGCAATATTCAGCCCTCATTCAGTTCCAAGGGATGCACCAAGACATGAAAGGATACTAGAAACCAAGCTGCAATCAACAACATGGAGAATTCCGAGGGTGCCCCTTGGTCTGACTGAGATATCTGAAGACCAGTACGTCTTCAGGTGGTCTATATCCCTTTAGAAAAGTGAAGAAGTAGATAGTGTTAAGAGAGTGAGAACAAATATAAAGAATATGTGTTATTTTCTGCAGACTATGAGCATATCTGTTTTCACTGGGCATTATTTCTGATGTGGATGTGCATCATGCAGGTATTCATATGATTGCAGCTCTAATAAGCACTAAACGAAGTAGTGTTTAACAGTTCAGCCTGATTGATGTGTAGGTGCATGAAAGAGAACTGACTGCCCTTCTGTTAATCTGTGTGTAGCCAGAAAAAGGGCCAATCTTTTCTCCTGTCATTCCAGTGCTGCAGGCTGGATGGGAAGCATCAGTCCTCTGTTGAGGTGGGAGATGGATTTTATCTTCTTCCTCATCAAGCCCTTAATCACGTTGAGACAAAAGCTGTAAAGACAGCAAAACTTAATGTGGGGTTTTGTTGAAACTGTAATTCCCAGCAGAATTAAGGTGAAAGTATAGTTAAACTCTCCACTCAGGGACCTTACTATTCACAGCTATCAGATTAGAATATTTTACCGAGTGTTACAAATATTATGGGAGAGTTCCATCAATGGCAGATGACTGCTAGGGTTAGTAAATAATGATTTTATTTAAATGTAAATCTTAAATAACAGCATTAAAATGTTTGAGTCTGTTTTTGTTCCCTTATTTGGTCCTGTGGTTCTTTGCTTTCCTGACCAAAGTGTCTGCTAGGCCTAATGCATGAGGTGTCTGGTTTTGCATCAGACAGTCATGGTATGAGCTGCATTTGTGGCTGATATTTTATTTCTAGGCAGATACTCGAATGACTGGCACATTCTGAATACCAGAGAGAGGAATTCTTCCCTTTCCACTACACTGTACTGCTTATGCTACTCATCCCTCCTGCCTTTCGAGATCTGTCATCATTACTGCTAATAGTGGTTGCAGGGGGTGATTTTCAACGCCTGTCCATATTAGTATGGCTATTGGCAGAGATGGCCAGAGTGCTCCTGTGAAACGAATGCAATACTCCTTATCCAACTGACTCATAAACATCTGGTGGTGGGAGGAGGGTCAAGATCCATAAAAGAAATCCAGTAAACTACTGATTACCATCAAGTGTCTTAGATATTGTCAGGCAACACAGTTATCTTGATAAATCTTGTACTGCATTTTTGCAGTGTGATACTATAGGCCTTCTGCATAAGCTCATCACATCCTGACAACTAAGTTACCTGAAGTACAGTATTAATAGCTGTCATGATATTCTGTAAAAGCCACAGACTGATAGGTCTTTCAATAATTTGCTATAAATTAGAAGCAAACACTCTGAGTACGACTGGGTCCAGCCAATAGCGCATTGCTTAACCCCATTTGTTTGACCTTGTTTTAGCTTCATTGCCTGCCAATATTGCTGTGGATTCTTGGATGGAGGAAGAAAATGCAGTTAACCCTTTTCTGATTTGAAGCTGTCGTGGTTTCAGCTGAATTTACCAAAACCAGACTGACAGCCTCCTTCCTTCCTCTGGCCCTTCCCCCCCTCTTCCCAGGGTCCAGGATTTTCTCTTTCACATTTATATTAATTTTATTCACAGGGAATGAAGTTGTAAAGTATGTATTGTGGTAGCTTTACCTTCCTCTCTCCCATTCACTGAGTTATTCCTAACAACATCTGGTTTTGAGCAGAAATTACCTCTTTTCTGAATCAACTTGTTTTCCTCAGGTGAAACTTACTCTGTCCTGTCTGACAGCTGAAGGAATACTACCTGCCCTCTTGGGCATGGGCTCTCCCATGGAAGTGCTGACCTAAGCATAGATCACTGAGATCCCACTGTCCCTGCTGTGCTGGCAGCCCATATCCTGCTCTCTCCCTGGTCAGCACAGGGCTCTCCTGAGCCCTGGGTAAGCTGATTCCGGCAGACACTTGATATGCCTGGAGTATTATTGCAGGGTCAGAAAGATGCCAGCACCAGCACAAGGAATCACGGAATCACAGAATTTTCAGAGTTGGAAGGGACCATCTAGTCCAACTCCCCTGCTAAAGCAGGATTGCCCAGAGCACATTACTCAGGACTGCATCCAGGCGGGTCTTGAAAATCTCCAGAGAAGGGGACTCCACAACCTCCCTGGGCAGCCTGTTCCAGTGCTCTGTCACCCTCACCGTAAAGAAGTTTTTCCTCGTATTTGAATGGAACTTCCTATGTTCCAGCTTGTGCCCGTTGCCCCTTGTCCTGTCACTGGAAACCACTGAAAAGAGTCCAGCTCCATCCGCCTTCAACCCACCCTTTAGGTACTTGTAAACATAGATAAGGTCTCCCCTCAGCCTTCTCTTCTCCAGGCTAAAGAGTCCCAGCTCTTTGAGCCTTTCCTCATAAGGGAGATGCTCCAATCTGTTAATCATCTTAGTTGACCTATGTTGGACTCTCTCCAGTAGTTCCCCGTCTCTCTTGAACTGGGGAGCCCAGAAAGGGACATGCTTTCCTAAAACGTAGTGCATAGGAGTTATTCATACTTCTCCAGTGAAAGTCCATTGGCCATTTGTTTGACAAGTTTGATAAGTTGATAAGACTTGACAAGTTGTGTTCCTGTGGAGGAAACTTAGAATTACATTTAAGGAAAACAAATAGAGTACAGATACTACTGCCTTAAGGATTTCCCTTTCTGTTAAATGAAATTTTTCTTCCATGTATACTAATTGCTTTCCCAGTAATTTTTTGCTGCCTTTCATCAGATACTGCTAGATAAATTTGCCTAAATTAGTGGCAAAGATCAAATCAATAAATACTCATTTTCTTAAATATTTGTGCTGATAGCTATTGTTAGACTTAAGAGCTTTTAATTTCATTTTTAAATTTAGTCTGATGTCTCAAATATTAGTTTTGTATAAATATATGATATAAGTTCTGAAAGGAGTTTAATCTGTGCTATATGTTTCAAAACTGAAAATACAGTTTGCCAATTATATGCCGTACTTAAGGAGATTTGCCAAATAGGAGTATATTCAAATCTCAAGAATTACCTGGCTGACTACTGATGCATCCTGATGGATAAATTAAATCTGTGCTAACTAACATTTTAAAAACCTGTAATTACAGAACACCAACTTAATGTGGATTTTGCAGAAGACACCTTGACTGTACTTATAAAGCAGGAGAAATGTACGTTGTACACACATTGTATGTTGTTCATTTTATACTCTGTCCCTACAACAAGACAAGAAGAAACAGTCGTGTGTGTACCTTAATTGTGGGGAGAGAGGGGAAGCATATCTGACTACCTGTTCATTGTGAGAATGGTATGAACCATTTCTACCTGTTTGTCTTTGCTCCTGAATTCAGCTGAGCTGAGCAGATGACATTTGCAACTCAGTCAAACCCAACAACCCAACAAACAGTACTTTCATGCTTCAGACAAACAAACATTAAAACATGCAGTCAAAGGCCACCTTGTTCACAGCATTTGTAGCAGACTCCATGAAGTAGAAGAGTGGGGCTGAGATGTGCCTCTGAGTCGTGGAGCTGACTTTAACTGTTCTCTCACTCAATAAAATACAACCTTTAGTGCAGATTGCTGTGCTACAAGAAAAATCACATCTTTGGTATAATTTAAAAAAACAATTTAAGCAAACAGCACTTTTAAAACTCTGTTCTTATGGGTACACTTTCATAAGTGCTGATGTCACGTTAGACTTTTTCCAAAGCCTAAGTTAAATGGATTTTGTTGTAGAATTTGGGGGTCTTTCTCTGATTATTGGCTGGATTAATTTTTAGCACTTAAGAGAAGAGGAGAGCTCTGGAGAAACAAGTGTATAATCTACCAGAGGGATTCACCCTGTAGGTGATGTTACTGCCACCTGGCTCTCCTTGTTATTTTGATGAGGTTGGAAAGTTCCCGCTGTCACTGGAAGGTGTGAAGGAACTTCTTCAGATATGTCTGCTGGATGGATGTGATGAATGATAATAATTAGCATAGAGCCTTTCATCTGTACATGTCAGAGCACTTTGCAGTGGTTGAATAACATGAAGTGATTTGCCCTTTTTCACATGGCGAGCTGGTGGCAAATTGGGAGAAAAAACCAGCATTATTTTCATACTGTTTCTGTCACTGTCTAGTGTGTCTTAGAATCATAGAATCATAGAATTGTCTAGGTTAGAAGGGACCTTTCAGATCATCTAGTCTAACCATCAACGTGAATCTTCCCTCAAAACAATGCTGCACATTTTTGTAGTCTATGCTAGACTACGGGCCACTTTTATTTTTCTGTCATGGAGAGTAAATCAATAGAAATTGGGATAATGTCAGTGGTTAGTAGCAAGAAAATTTCTTGTGTGTTCTTTGAGCAGTGAGGAACAGAAGTTTCACCTCCTTAGTGCAATTTATCTACCATATTTTGTCAAGTGTAATTGTCTGACATTTCTCATGATTTCCTCATGACAAAGAAAAAAGACCATGAAATGTAAAAGGATTTGACACAAATATGTCTGCAGCTAATATACATCAGTTTTTGAATATTAACAACAACAACATATGCCTCTGACAAGTGAGGCCCTAGAGCTACTGGAAAGAAGTCCTTCAATTTCTGCAGTTGCAGGTTACAGCAGCAACGTGTTGGCTTCACCTTGCTTTGACAGTATAACATGCCATTAGGTATTTCTTTCTCTAAAAGCAAAATTTTTCCTCTTCTCCTTCTCCATGTTTTCTCCCCTCCTTTTCTGTCTTCAGACACTGAGCAAATGTTGAACAACTTCCAAAACATTTTTCCCTCCCTTTTCTCCCATTAGATCTGTCCCTTGTCATAGCCAGGAGTGAGATTTTGATTTTCTAATAGACAGATTTTTCTCATGACTGAGATTGTACATGTGCGCGTGAGAAATGCCTCAACTGCATTCCCCATCTATCAACAGTTCTCTTGATTTGTGGCTGCGTCACCATTTTAAACAGAGCTGAAAGCACTGGAAGTTTAGACATCATGTGTCACAGTGATGATATGCTGCAATGGGGAATATAATTCATATGGTGTTGCATCCTGCTTTATTATTAGGTTTCACTCCTAATGCTACAAGCGTTCATTCGAATATTCCCTCATTGTTAATCAAGACTCCCAGCTAGAGGTTGCCATTGGGTTTTGTATTTTTCTGCTAGGTTTTTCTCTCTCTGCTGAGAGCAGCATGGGTTACTGTTACCCAAGAAGTAAGATTTGCACAGAACATAATGACTTTATTTCAGTGCTACAACATACATTATAACTGTTGAATGTTAAAGAGAATTTTATTTCCTATCATAAGTGATGGGAACTGAAGTGTACTCAGCATGAGATCTGACCCCACTCTTCAGTATGTGCAGTTCTGTTAAATCCAAGGAGATCTGGGGGCATCAACTAATTTTTAGTGCCAGTTCTCTCTAGGTAGCCTTATTAACACTTGCCTGCCTTTATTTTTCCACTTCTTTCATAACCTTTGCACCATATGCTGCTATCTCTCTGTTTGCAGAAGATGAAAAAGGAGAGGAGAAGATTTGTCGGCTACATCTATTTGCTGTTCTCATTCTATGCAGTGTTTCAATGAGAAATGTGTATTGAAATGGGTACAGTTGTCTTCTCTTCTGGTCAGCAGGTCAGTAGGCTTTTGACCCCCCAGCAGGACTGGTCTCAAAATACACCATGGAGCTTGTGTAAGTTTTCATTAATCATCTTAATAACTCTATTTAATTTAAGTCAATGAAAGGGATTTAGAACAGAATCCTCTCTTGCTGCTGTTAGGCAACTGGCAGAATACGTTGTTATGGCATGACTGTCCTCCTGTCTTGGCGCCTTCCACACTTGTTTAGCAGAGTGCCTGCACAATCTTTCAGATATTTTCACTAAGCAGTTAAAAATGAGAAAGAATTAACACCTCTTTGCTTATTTTGCCATTCTGTTAGCACACAGCTTTTACCAGTCTCCATCTAAATAGGTGCTTGGGAATTTGGGTTTTGTTTGCTTTGATTGCCCTTTAATGCGTTATTACCATTCTTGCCAGAATGCTCAATAACAGCTGGTCATTTAAAAAACTCTACAGCTTGTGGTAACAGGAACAGAGATAAGACAAGAACTTTATTTCCTTACCTACCTGATATTTTTACAAAGACTTGAACATTAAGGGGGGAATTCAGCACTTGACAAATACTTCAGGACTCTTCCCAAAATCCCTTCTGAGTTCCCTGGTGGAGGAAATGAGATGTTCTGAATTGCCTTTCTGGTATAGGAGCGGGACCTCACTATCACATTTGTAGATCATGTTTGCAATTGGTCTAGACATGACTGGGTAGTCCAGACTTCGCCCAGACTTCTGTAGGTCACCCATCAAGAAGCCCTTATTATGAGATAGGTCTCCATGGTCCAACTGCCTAGAACTCTGTCCAAAGAGTGATTAATTCCCACAGTTTTGCTCAGTTGATGCCTGTCTGTTCACTTGGGATTCACACACAGTTTTTTTGTGTTACCTGAGCGCCACAGACACCACAGAGCCATTTCATATTTTTGTGTGTGACCAAGTGCAGAACTGTATTTTCTTCTCAAGTAGCAGTGAAACAAAGAGTCAGGAAAAGTCTTTAAAGGAACTTCTTAAACAGCTGTTCTTTGCTGGCAGACAAAATATGAAAGAAAGATCTGTGGAAAAGTTGCAAAATACTGCACAGAAAATTCTCCAAGAGTTCTTGTTCTGCTCCCCAGATACTTCTTTTTTTTTTTTTATCTTCTTACCTAGTTTTGCCTTCTTCTCTATTTTCTTCTGTCAAAAAAGATGAGAACAGAGTTTTCTTGACTTAAATTCCAGCTTACCTCTGTCACTTAACTGCCCTCAATGACTTCATGGAGCAGTTTGCACTCACTGTAATTATGAAACAAAATGAAATTGTCATTGGATTCAGACATGCAGCAGCTTTTGTCTGACTCAGTAGGCCATTAGCAACATCATTTTTTCCTTTTGAGAAAGAAAGTAGAATAATTGGACAGCTCTACACAGTATAACTGAATTGGTAAAATCTTGTCAATGTAAGGAATCCTCTTAGTTGTAATGGCAGCAGGAGCTGAATGTGATGTTTTCTTGGACTGTGGGAAAATAAAAACACTTCCACAGAGATCCTTTTCCCATTTAGAGCCTGCTGTTTGTCATCTCTCTTGTGTAATACTGGCATTTTAATGATATCCATCCTCCTCCAAGAGAGCAAAATTAATGGGACACATATATTACCCTGGGTATCTTGTAACAGTACTAAGTAAGATGACTCAATCATAAGTTTCAAAAATCAAATATAGTAGCTGAATTAGCAAATATAATAAGCTGAACTTTTTTCTTATATTTAATTTCAAAATAAAAGCTTAATTGCAGCAAGCAACTGGGAGATCTGTTTTCTCTGTTAAGACTTTCAAAGTGTATCTGAGAAGACTTAAAATTTATCAGAGGGAAACAAAAGAAATGAATTCATTATATTCCTTCTCTATTTCTCAAGTGCTGCACTGAATAAATGAAAGCATAGAGATTTAAATGTACTCTTACTGACTCAGAGAAACGTCGTCCAACTATTTGACAGTGAGTTAAACAACCTTTTTCTGTGTTGTCCCTTCAGTTCCATCTTAGACAAATCCTTCAGTGAGTTTAATGAAAGGTTTGCTTTCAGTAGAAGTACATTATACTGGCTTCCTTTTTCTTTTTCTTTCACCACCACCTCCCCTCACTTTTTTATTGTCACAAAGAAGAAGAAAAAATACTCCTGATGAGATACAGATTTGTTAGAACAGAATATGTTGCAGTTAGGATATGTTAGCACAGTTAGAATTAAAATAAACAAATATTATATAGAAAAATTCTGCTGTGCTCTCTGTTACTGGCAGAGAGCACCATCCTTAAAACAGTGGCTCTCAGGCTGCAGGGCAGAGGGCAGGTAAAGAAATGTGTTACTGCCCACCATTGGAAATTATGCCTGACTGATACTTACAGTGTCTTTAAGTGAGTCTCAGACTGTGTGTTCAGAAGAAGATAGTGGGGAGGGTACGTGGTCTTCAAATTTGAAAACAGCTGCTGTAGAATCAGGGAGAATAGTTTGTATTCTGTGTCTGTAAGACAAGGCATAATGTCTTTATATTACAGCAAGGAAAATCCAGGCTACATGTTAAGGAAAAAATTCATTCCAGTAAGGACAGAGAAGTAGTTGGCAACTACTGTGAAATCAGTATCACAGAATGAATATGTTAGATGAAGATCTGTCATAAATGTTAAAATTATAATTTTTCATGCGAGAAAGGTGAAAAGACTGAAAGACATCTTTTAATCTTTTCTAATTTTATGATTCTACCATTTTGGTTACAGTCAAAAGAGTTCAATTTTGCAGTGCTTAATAAACTACTGATGGTCTGAAATGCAGCAACACAGAGAGAACCACCAGGTAGCTAAGAAAGCAAAGTGACAGCATGGCTGTCACTTTATACCCAGTCACATTGTACCTGGAGAATTTTTCTGAATAGAACTATAAATTTTTATGTAATGAATCAGATTTTTTCTGTCATATTTATTTATTTTGTAATACATGGAAATTTTGTGCAGGTACTGATGCTTTTCATTGTTTTTTAAAGTACTTTAATTTTTTTAATATTTCATATGCTTTCTTTAGTGGTTTTATGTATTGTGACATACTTTTTGTAGTACTCTAGCTGGTTTTTACTTTGCATAATGTTTTTTACAAAGAGGACTTAAAAGGAAAAATCTCTGTCTTCTCTTTCAGTGATGATTTAAGGAACTAGATACTTGTTCATCACATGCTATTACAAAAATGTCATTACAGTCAGATTCTGGGTGACATACATGTTGCTGTTAATTCTTATTAATATGAACAGGCTTTCTGATTTCTTTATTGTACTTTCAGTTGTTGAATACTGATTAAGTGAAAAATACTGAAAATTATGTATTGCTATTTGCACTTTTTTGCCCTGATGACCAATATCTAGATTGGATGGTGTTCTTTGAAAAAGATTAAACAGCTTTCTGAATACTGTTTTGATCTACTCAAAAATGTTGAAGATTTCATAGAACTATTTTTTTTTTCTCAAATTAACCTTTTCACTCAGTTGAAACTTTCAGTGCAATGGAAATTTATAAGTTACAACCTGGCTGAGAAAGCTGGAGAGGTCTCTTTGCCCTCCATTTGCCCCATTATACAATCACTTGCGGTCGCTCTTGGCTGGGGCTCAGAGCTACACTTCTCGAAGTTCCTCCAAAACCAGCTAACAACCTGTCTGAGCATGGGGTGTATTCCTAGCCCTGACTTCCCATATCCTCTGCATGTCAGGCTGCATTTTCTGCCCTTGCATTGCAAGAAGTGCTAAGGCCACCAAAAACACAGCTCCAAAATTATCTCGTTCCTCACTTCCAAATGAAAAGCTGAATTCATTCAAAACCCCTGTTAAACCCAAAAGCTCTTGTTAAGACTTGAGCACTTCCTGCCTTAAGAGGTTAAACTTTGTATGAAAGGCTGAGAATGAGACATGAAGATTCAAAAAAATGGCTGTAATAGTAAGGAAAATTTCCATTTCAGTTTCCATATTCAGTTGTCCACAGATGAGTAGTCATTTTCATATAGTATAGTACACAATTCAGGTTGAATTCCCTTACAGGTTTGCAGCACCCAAGGCATAAGTCAAGAACCACATCTTAAAATCTGATTACAACCTGCCCTGGGTATCCATTCTGGCCTATCTTGAGTTGTTTATTTGATTTTGCTTCATAGTAGAAGTTCTAAATTTAAATATTATTATCTGCCTTTTTTCCAGCTGCTCTGTCTTGCTCTTGGTATCAAACCTAAGACAACAAAAGGCAAAGGTGTATATCCAGAGTTTTAAAATAAATATTCCAGTTATATTTGCATGGAATGAAGGTATTACATATGCTCTGAACATGTGGTCGGCTCTCTATCCCAGACCAATGTCACCATAGAGCCATCTGGTGCATTTTTCTTGCAACTCCGCTGAAAAAGTACTGATGCTGCACAAAATCAAGAATCCGTTAGGAAAAAACATTATTTCTTCACAGGAGTGTAGAGCATAGAAAACAGGTACTACAGGAACAGAGGGCCCAATCTGTAGACCAGACCCGTCCCACAGGGAAGTCACCTGCCTCCCTGGGGCCAGGATTAAGGATATACAGAGAGAAATTCACTCCGTGGTTCAGCCCTCAGATTATTACCCACTACTGATATTTCAAGTGGGCAATGATGAGGTAGCCACCAGAAGCCTAAAGGCAATGAAAAGGGACTTCAGAGTGCTGGGATGACTGGTCAGGGATCAGGAGCACAAGTGGTGTTCTCTTCTATCCCACCAGTCACAGGGATGGATGGGGGGATAAATAGGAAGAATCAAAAGATCAACTCATGGCTGAAAGACTGGTGTAAATGGCAGGACATTGGATTCTTTGATCACGGGCAGATCTACAGGTCACCAGGCATGCTGGCAGCAGGTGGGGGAAGCCTAACCCAAAGGGCAAAAAGGATATTGGGACAAGAATTAGCATGGCTCATTGAGAGAGCTTTAAACTAGATTTGAAGGGGGACAGGGTTGGAACCAGGGTTACTAAAGTGGTGCCCAGGAGTAGCGTGCCAGTGCTAGTAGGTAAAGGTGCCAGCACGGCCTTGCAGCCTGTTGCGGCAGTTGATGTGGGAGAGAAAGACACATGTGGCAGTGAAGACATGTGTAGTGATAAGATGGTAACTGCAGAAATGTCTGCACATGAACAGGTGGGAATTAGTGCTTGCCCTCCCAGAAAAATAGTGGGACAACTAGCCCAGCTGAAGTGTATCTACATGAATGCACGCAGCATGGGTAACAAACAGGAGGAGCTGGAGGCCATCGTACAGCGAGAAAACCATGATCTAGTTGCCATCACAGAAACATGGTGGGAGGACTCGCATAACTGGAGTGCTGTGATTGATGGTTACCAACTTTTCAGAAGGGACAGGCAAGGAAAGAGAGGTGGTGGGGTGGCCCTTTATGTTAAGAGCAGCATTGTATGCCTCGAACTTAGCAATATGCATGATGACAGCGTTGAGTGTCTGTGGATAAGGATTAAGGGGAAGACCAATAAGGCAGACATCGTGGTGGGAATTTGTTTAGATTTTAAGAAACAAAGATATCAAGAATCCTTGCTCCAAAAACTCTGACCTATGGTTCTTCCCATGCATTTCTCAGCTTTTGCAGATAGTACTATTCTTAGAGGTTTGGGAGCTAATTCAGCTAGTACCACACATTTGTGAGAATTTTTGCCAAGGGAAGCATGTAATTCAGGTGGTAGTTGTTTTGGTCTGGGTTTTTTGTGGTTTTTTTTTTTTAATAGAATAACGTGATGAGTGGGAGTGCTTGTGTGTTGGGAACGCAGGAGGAGACAATATAAGTACAGAGATTAATACACAATACTGACATCAATGTCAGCAATTCCTACTGCCTATTTATTTCTTTTCTGAACTGTAATTGATTCTGAACTTGTTGATCTGCTGGAGGATAGAGAGGCTTTGCAGAGGGATCTAGACAGGCTGGCTGGATGGGCTGAGACCAACGGGATGAGGTTCAATAAGGCCAAGTGCCGGGTCCTGCACTTGGGTCACAGCAACCCCAGGCAGCGCTACAGGCTTGGGGCAGAGTGGCTGGAGAGCTGCCTGGCAGAAAAGGACCTGGGGGTGTTGGTCGACTGTCAGCTGAACATGAGCCAGCAGTGTGCCCAGGTGGCCAAAAAGGCCAACAGCATCCTGGCCTGTATCAAGAACAGTGTGGTGAGTAGGACCCGAGAGGTGATCGTCCCCCTGTACTCGGCACTGGTGAGACCCCACCTCGAGTACTGTGTCCAGTTTTGGGCCCCCTACCACAGGAAAGACATTGAGGTGCTGGAGCAGGTCCAGAGAAGGGCAACGAAGCTGGTGAGGGGTCTGGAGCACAAGTGTTATGAGGAGAGGCTGAGGGAGCTGGGGTTGTTCAGTCTGGGGAAGAGGAGACTGAGGGGAGACCTTATCGCTCTCTACAACTACCTGAAAGGAGGCTGTAGAGAGGCGGGGGTCGGTCTCTTCTCCCAAGTTACAGATGACAGGACAAGGGGTAATGGCCTCAAGTTACGCCAGGGGAAGTTCAGGTTAGATATTAGGAAATATTTCTTTACTGAAAGGGTTATCAGGCATTGGAATGGGCTGCCCAGGGAGGTGGTTGAGGCACCATCCCTGGAGGTATTCAAGAGAGGAGTTGACATGGTGCTTGGGGATATGGATTAGTGTTGGGTGGTGTGGTGGTGTGTGTGTGGGTTGTGCATGGTGTGTGTGTTTTTGTGTGGTTGTTTTTTGTATGTGGTTTTTTTTTTGTTTTGTTTTGTGGTTTTTTTTGGTTGGTTGGTTGGTTGGTTTTTTTTTTTTTTTTTTTTGGTTGGACTAGATGATCTTAAAGGGTCCCTTCCAACCTAGGTGATTCTGTGATTCTGTGACTCTGTAATTTGTTGTAAAACAGGTCACTGTCTTGAGGAAAAGAATAGCACACAGAAACAAAACTACAAGGGTCAGAGATTCAGAGAACGTGTAAATCAAACAAGCAGTTGTGCATATAATCCAGAGAGTTATTGTAGCGCCAGTGTCACTTGTACCATTTCCCTAAATCTACAGAGAGAATGAAATCAGAAAAGATGGCAAAAAAAAAAAAAATACACACTGGAGAAGAGAGAACAGAGGAAGTCAGAGAACTGTTCAGAGCAGAGAAAGATTTTTGTGTCATTAATGATTTTTTTTGTTTAAGGCTCTGGTTTCAGTGTAAAATTATAGAAAGGGTATGTTTCTGCTAATACTCTCAGATACCAGCTCTGGCCAATTTTGTTACTGTAACAAAAGAAGGGATGTTTCCCTTTAGTCTAATTGGAGTCGGCTGCTGCTGTGCTCAGCTTTAGGAAGTTCATGCCATTCAGTATGAACCTCTTTTGCCATCTGCTGAAAATACTGGAGAAGATCAGTTTCCTGCAGCTTATTTTTGGATAGGTCATGTTAGGCAAATGGGTTGATGCTCCTTGCGTGCCAAGGAATGAGTGTTATGCAAAAAATAGGATGGGAGAATGGGAAGAGTATACCAAAATAACGTAGCCCTCATTGTTTGAGGGCTGTGCAATGAAACAGCCATTTGGGCAATGCCTTGTGCTTCAGTGCACATGCACTGTGCAATGCCAGTACTTCACTGGCAGGGCTGCAGCAGCTAACATGCCATTTCTGGATTTCAGGGTTTTGTGCATTTATTCTGATGTAGGCCGAAGGATGCATGTGATTTGTCTGTGACAAAAGTGATGCTACTGTTGATGAACAACATGGAATGGCAAGTCATGTCACTGCAGACACCTTTTCTTTATTTTTTAACAAAGCGTGGAAAGCAAATACTATACTCGTTTTGCACTTATATTGTACATTCCTCACCTTTCAAAGGTGAATATAAACTCAATTCAGCTTAACCTTACATTTCATAACCATCTCAGGGACAGGTCAAGAATGAGAAATTTGGCATCTGAAACAGTGGGCAGTACATTTACCTCTTTAAAATTTCCTGGATTTTCCAGAGATGCAAACTATTTCCCTGTCAGTTCCTCCAACACTGTCAGTCACAGAGCTTTCAGAATCTAAAACCATGATTTAAGAAAGTGAGTAGGGATGTTTGCATGCTTACAATACAATTTTCAAATGTCTAGTTTTCAGAGGAAGATCAAAGGTCTTCATCAGTCAGGTCTTTTTTCATTACATTTGACATTGGACACTCAAAGTTAATAATTACTTTTTGAAAATTCAGCTAGTTATATAGAAAACTAGCTTGAATCATAGAAGCTAGAAATAATCAGAAGGCTCTAAGTGACCTGAGAATCTAACTCTCATTTAAATATTAGTCAAGGTACTTTAGAGAGAAGGATTCAGTACTGGAGCTAAACGCCAAAGTGTGACTGGGGTCTATAGCTCCTAAATCAGTTTTCGTATGTGGGACTTGCCTCCCTAACTCACTTACTTGAGAGGTTTTTGTAACTAGAAAAGTGGAGTTTTTGTTACTTCCAGCTCCAACTATTTGTCTACTTAAAGACCATAAACATTATTATTATTATTATTATTGTTGTTACTTTTCTTTTTAGTATTTTTCCCGTTTGAAAATTTCCATATAGCTTAAAAGCTCATGAATTAAAAGACATAGGAGAGGTTGTAATAGACTGCAGATGTGATCATAGCAATATATTGGTAAGGATTAACATGATTTATGTTGGCATCTATTTTTAAAATAAGTTTAATATTTGTGCCAGTTTGACAAACATAAAATGTGAAGTAGTCTTATTATACATAAAACCAATGCAATATGAACAGCAGCAGTGCAAGCATCTCCACACTCGCCTGCCCACGCTTCTCAGTCCTGAACTGGGCACCCCTCCACAAGGGAAGGATGGGGGGCCAATTTATTTATAATAATTTATTATAAGGGCCGTGCACATGGCTGTAATATCTCCTGTCGTACTGCCTTCTTACTGGCTAAGTAACATATGTGACAGCTGTGGAACTCTATTCCTCATATATGGTTCTCTTTGCTTTCTGAAATGGAGCAAGCAGCTGAGTGGATGAAACTCACAGGTAAAGCATAGTTAGGAGATCTGCCCAGCCTCATACAGGCATAAATTCTGCAAAGGCCTTATCCACTCTTCACAAAGGACAGGAAGACCAGAGCAATATCAGTAAATCCTTTTGATATTAAGCACTGGAAATTCTGATGAAGAAATAATTTTGATCACTGCCATGCTGGACTACATCTTAGTTGTCAACCTCCAGATGAAAGGCTAGCTAAGCAGGATGCAGGATGGACTTCCTTTTTTTCCCCCCTTCTAAAGGAGCTACCTGAAAGTTAACAGAATGATTAAATTTCTTGTTCTCATTGTCTTTGTGTAAACAGAAAGGCAAAATAGAGGTGCGCTGTAGCTTTCTGTAAGTTTAATCCCTCTGAGAGAAGAAGCACAAGCACAGAAGGAAAGTTTAAGAAATGAAATCTTGATTCTCAGCAACCAAGAATTAGAAAAATTATTCCACACCTTTAAACAGAGATCTTAAATATTGAATTTGACTTTTGTACTGGTCCATCCTTATCCAAATTGATTTTAGGATAGGTTTGGATTTTCCTCTTTTTCTTTTTCTTTTTCTTTTTCTTTTTCTTTTTCTTTTTCTTTTTCTTTTCTTTTTCTTTTCAGTTTGGATTAGGTTAGGACTTAGTTTGTGACTAAAAATCACCAGATGTATTCTGCATTGTATCTCTTATTTTTCCATTTCACGCTTTCTATACTTCACTCCTCTTTGAAAATTGATTTTAATCAATTAAACAAGACTTCTCTAGGTGGATTAGTAATGCAGCAGATGAACTAAAAACCTACATGCTTTCAGCTGGGAAATGAAAAAAACATATTCTGTGCCACGCTATTACTAAAGGACAAAGCAGTAAACCAAACGTGGTAGGTACTGAGAAGCACTGGTTAAATGGGCATAAACATTTATTTATCATGACCTCTCCTTCACAATCTTGGAGAAATGACAAATTCTTCACATTTTCACTCTTCATCTTTCTCGGTGAAGATTCATGTTGCTAGAGAATGTTATTCAAATCATTAATTTCAGACATTTGAACAGGTTTTTGGGAAAAAGCACCTGAAATGGTAAGAACCTGATAGAAAAAGAAGGGAAGGAGAAAGAGAACTTACAGAAGATATGTGCTGCTTGATCTTTTCAAATTATTGAGGGGGTTATGAGTGTAGAATTAGAATGAAGCTTCATTTTTGTTACAGTTTTATCATCCAAATATATATATTCTGCAACCTGGAGAGAGCCCTTCATTGTTCTCTAACTACAAAATGGAACAATTTCTGAAGTAAAAATTTCCAGTAGATATGGGGAAAAAACTGCTGCAGATAATGTGTACTGTCTAACAGCAGTGATTATGTGAGACTGTAAAAACATTCAGACACAAAAGGCAATATTTCATGTCTACCCTATCTGTCGGATGCCACTGCCAGCTTTTCAGTAACTATGGTATCTTTCAATCTATTGTGATTTCCTTAATGGGGCCTATTAGCAAACAATACCTTTTGACAGGATCTGGAAAAGGCTCAACGAGGAATACATTTTAAGAATAATTTTCTACATATATTGCAAAAAGTACGGATGTGTTTTTGCAGGAATTGTGAAAAGAACACATCAGTCACTTCTTAGCAACTCAAGGCATGCTCATGCTGGCCCTTGTAAGCCCATTTACACCACTACTCTTAAATATTGCCCAGATTTTATTTATATAGCAGATTTCATATAAGATAGCAAAACTACTACCCAC
Organism: Numenius arquata; assembly: GCF_964106895.1. Lineage (NCBI taxonomy): Eukaryota > Metazoa > Chordata > Aves > Charadriiformes > Scolopacidae > Numenius > Numenius arquata. The sequence goes on from NC_133616.1 coordinate 36,896,947, forward strand.
AATACTAAATTTATAGTTGTTTTGAAAACCTAAGGAAATATTTTTCTAAAATACAGCTATTCATGATCTTTTTTTCATGAATTTGCATGCCAAGAAATTCTGCCAGAAGAATTTGTACTCTGGCAAATTCTTAGCTATACTGCTGCAGATCACAAGGTCCTCCGTTAGAGGGTCTCATAACACCAGTTAAGCACAATATGGTACCACTGGTACAATTGTGAAAAACACAATTAAAGTGCAGCTTAAGTATCTGGGATGAGCATTGGTATTTTGGTTGTAATGTGTAAGAGCAGATGTGAAGAAAAGCACACACATTAGAAAGCAATGTAGTGAAACGACACAACAGAGATTTAAATTTAAAGTAGTATGGGTAATCATAAATTATGAATTTTATTCATTTATTTAGCATAGTTGTTTGCTTCTAGCACATGTCTTTGAGACTGTAAACTCCATATAACATCTCCATACTATTGTCATATCTTTATGATCATTTCTTTGGCTCTTATCATCTGTATTTCCACATTTATTGTAGGCCCTGGAATGCCCTCCTACTCACTATGTGATATAAACTTGACTTTTTTGGAAAACAGCAGTCCTTACACACCTAGTGATCTCTCATTCTTTATAACATATTTGTTTTGTTTGGGTATGTTAACATGATACTATAAAATGTTTATGCAGTGACTTAAAAATTGATTCCATTTTTCCAATCAAGGGACAGCAGAATTTGCATAATGCAAGGTAAACGTATACAATATAGATGCATTTAAATTTGTGCCATAGTTCCACTAAAGAGTAGACCATTGTCAAACAATTCATCATATTTGAAATACTTCTTATCTTCTCTATGTTTAGAAGAATTATGGTACTTAAGAGAGGTTCAAAAAGAAATAATTGTTTTTATTACTTGTATTGATTTAATGTATTATTAGTAAAATAAGTAAATAATTAGTAAAATAAAACCCTTTTCTAAGAGTTGCACTCTAGTGATTGTAATGTCTATGTTTCAACAGGACAGATTTCCATCAGGATAAATATTTTATCCATAAAACTACTTAAATGAAAACTTTCACCTGGAAGGTGCCTTGGAAATAATCTGGGAATTAGAAGATGATATTTACTTTTAGCTTGATGCGAAAACCGCTATGAATAAGATTCTGCTAGCTAACTGCAATAAGCTTTTGTTCAAGCCCTGTAAATTTTAAGGTACTTAGAGCATTACATCACTTTTCCTGTGGAAAGGCAAATTTACACTTTTATTACTTTTTATGGTCTATAATGCAGCTCTGGGATTTACACATGCTCAGTTGTCCATATCTTTTAGAAATGCCATTGTAACTGAATATTCATTATATGCAGAAATTTTTTTGTTTGATTGATTGTGAATTTAGTTCTTATAAAAAAAACATTTATCATTTAGCTGCCAAAACTTTCAGGCACTGGAGTGGGAGACAGGATAGTGTGAAGTCTGGAAGATTTAGAAACTGAATTTCCTGAAAGAAAGAAAATGGGAAATTATTATCTAGAACTTGAAATTTCCATTAGTAAAGTTTGTGAACTTTGCTGCCAACAAGTGCTGTCTTTGATTCTCATTAAATGAATTTTTCAATCTGGGAGACAGGTCTTCTGCTGCCTTGAAATAGGAAAAATAATTCTGCATGTTTTTCAAATTGTAATCTTTTCCTATGAGTTTCAACTTCTAACCAACAGCTCAGAAATAAAATGATTTTCTGCAGGAACAACTTTTTTGTTTGTAATAGCTGGAGGCATAGCACAATATATGTACATAGGAGGTACAACCATATCACTCTGAGTTGCAGATTCTGGGGCAACAAAGTATGTTTGCATGTCTGATTGGAATGTTGAGGTAATTCTCTGAATTTGCAGTTTAGAGCCCATGTCATATCTATTAGGTTCAGAGCTGATCATAATTTTCTGAGATTGAATAATAGCTGTCATGATATGTTTTCAATGAGAATTCTTTAACCTATCTAGAGACCAGTTACATTAACACTGTTTAAGATGAAAAAAAAAAAAAATAGCTAAGTACAGTATTGCGATACTTTTAAAGCAGAGCTGCCATGTACCCACTGCTGGAGTATGTCGTTTGTTTTAAAGTATCTCATTTTGAGTTGGAGAGTAAATGATCTGGTTATTTTCTCGGCCAGAAAAAAAATAATTGATGCAGTTCATGGAGTAAAATGCTCTTGTTTCTTAATTAGTTTTTGTAATTTAGGCAGTTACCTCCTTCATTTCATATTTTTATCTGTTGAGAATAAATTCTGGAAGAAGTAAACAGAAGTTGATTTCTATAACAGTGTAATATTTTTGATCTATTTGTTACAGCTTACCTTTCAATAGATACAGAATAAGAAATGAGAATGAAGGGTCACATGTACCACATAGATTCCAGAAACTTGGGAGATTAAATTTTACCCCTTTTATTCTTAGAATTGAGAAGCTTTTATGTAGATTTGTCTGTGTATTTGTTTTTGCATCCCAAATCAGGCCAAAATTCTTAGGAAAAAACCCTAATCGTTATCATTTTTCCAATGAATACTTCACCCTTTTTGATGAGTAAAGACTTATGATGCAAAGTGTTAGTTCAGTAGTTTAGCAATCTCATCAATTATGTTTTGAGGGGTGTTGAGACTGACTTCTCTATATACTGCTGCAAGTCAGTATTGCATTACCTTCCAAAGGCAATGCACATTGCAGAACTGCATTGTGATAGCTGGTGTTAAGAAAAAAACTATGTTTTTCAAATCTTGCAGGTGATGGTGTCAAATGGTAGGAGGGAGATTCTAAGTGTAGTAAAAGAATGTGATTTATGCCTGGTCTCAATGCTTCTGAGAACATTTAATGTAGTCTTTTGTATGAAAAAAACCCAAACCAACACAAATCCCAGAACTATCAGCCAAGAAGGACCATTTCTGAGCTTGCCTGTTATTATCTGGTGTTTTTCTATATGCATTTTATCTGACAGTTATGGAAGAGCAAAATTCAGGTCTTAGAACTGGAAACTCATGTAATCATCTGCTCATAACAAGGAGGCCAGCATGCCTCCTTCTCAACATAATTGTATGGATTCTGGGAAAGTGTTTAATGGAAGGATACATTTTCACACTGACACGCTTCTAGTTCCTTCGTTGCCCTTCCTAGGTGATGTGTTTTGTTCAGTTTGTACAAAGAGACAGACACTTTCGTATGCGTCTGTGGGTTACTGTCATGCTTGGGGTGCAACATCTTGCTGCTTTTCAGGCTGGGAACAATCTGAGTGGCATGACTTTTTCATGTTTGTAAACTTATTTTTAACACTGTTGCCTCTTGTTCTCACTATTAAATTAAATTCTTTTTCTGAACATAAAATAGTCTGAAAATATTGAAATCTTGATCTCCAAAAGCCTAGGTATCATATGCTGATCTGATATTCTTGCTGAGGGCAGAGAAAGCTGATTTTATTCACCACTTTGAGAATCTGGTTCATAGAAAATAAAGTCATTTGCTAACTGAGCATTGCAGTTAGGAACATACTTAAAACTGATGTTCATGATGCTAAGATTTGTCTTTCTTCCATCCTTCTTTGGAGAGTAGTCTACAAATAGATGGAGTTTCTCTGATAGAATTTTTCTTTGATGTTAGCCTAAATTGTAAGAAAAGAACCTTCACCATTGCATGTCTTCTTTAAGAACCTTTTACATTTTCCTTTGATACTACTGGCCTTTATATAGTCAAATTACATTTCCTTAACAACAGCAGTATTCTTTGTGTGCTATGTAGGTCTAGTAGGTATAGTTGAAAAGTTTGTGCTTTCCTACTATTGTTTCTATGAGATCATTGATTTTAAAGGAAGTCTGTTTTCAGAGGCTTTGATAAATTCATATCTAATTGTATTTTAACGTGGATTTTTTTATTGTTTTGGTGCAACTGATGCAACTGGACGCTATGGGGTGCTGTTTCATATTCTTTGTGGGCAATCTGTCTCACTTGCACACACGTACATGCACGCACATGCTGCTGCACTTATGCTACTTTAATGTCTCTACGAGTTTATCTCCAAGTTAAAAAAGACAACATGAAATGCAATCAGGTAAACTTTTCACATCTGATATTTAAAACCTGATTAGCACAGGGTGAGGAAAACCATCATTGCTTGCAGCTGTGCAAGAGAGTCATGGTAGTGATGAAGATATTCAGCAAAGAAAAAAGGTGAAGTAGAGCTCTGGTTTAAGATGATGAAGGAGATGTGCTCAAACTACAAATCCAAACTGATTGTATATAATAACAGGGCATAAGTATTTGAAATGAGGATCGCTGATCTAAATTCATTTTTAAAACAACAAACTAAACAGGCCATGGATGAAAACCTTGATCATCAATACGTAAAATCTATGTAGAAACAGGTCTATGAAAATATGTGCCACCTTCTGGTGGAGCATGTGATTGGAGTGGCTGTAGCTAACTTAAATGGACTTTAAAAACTTCAGCTAACTCAAAAGATTATCCCTCATGTGTATTAAGTACCTCTGCTAAATCATGGAAGAAAAGTATATTGACAAATTTTGTCAGAAATAATATCATGCTTTTCCTGGAAAATAGCATGGCTAAATTCTGATTGTTTTGCACAGCACCAACAGTCATTAAGGTAAATGCACAAACCTATGACTAACAGGATTAGTCAGATGAGATAAACAACAGTACAGGGATTTAGTATGGAAGTAAGGTATTGAATACATTCTAGTAGAAGCAGCACATACTTTATGTTTCCTATTTATGTGCTAAAGCTCAAAAAGGCACGTTTTCCCTATTTTGACGTTCTTTACATTAATCACATTCCCTAGCTTACAATACGTCATGGTGTTTTGGCTTCAGCCAAAGTAAGTCAGGCTTTGTTCTGCAGAACCATTCTTGGTTTTGAATTTCCTCTCTCTGAAAAGGGAATGCTGTTGTACACGTATGTAGTAATTGATCATCAGAGCATTCTTACGGCCTCCTTTTCTACCACCTTCAGGAAATCCTGGCCCTGATTCTAAAACTGACGGAGGATCACAAATTACATACAGCTTTTCCAGCTTGCATCCGACTTGGAATTCTCTAACTAAAATAAATTGTCTTGCCACTCCTTTGAACTTCAATAACAATTCATGTGATTAGATCAAAATTTCAAACTGACATCCACTTTCTATGCCAATTTTAAAAAGGAAAAATTGTGGGTTTATACCAAGGAATGATTTAATAAGATGCTGATGTCCAGTCTGATGACCTCACAGCTCCAGTCTGCTTCTGGACTTGTATTTTATCTCTCCCACAAAGTTTTGCAGTGATGAGCATGGGACTTCCAGCCAAAGGAAACAAAGCCTCTGAAGGTGTTCTGTACATGTATGCTTGTCAAATAGGCACATATGACAAGCTGGACAGCAAAGAAGAAAGTAGGTCTTACCAGTCAATAATTGTTGCAAGGGGGAAGGGTGGTGGTTTCAGAGGTGACTAGTGCCTGACTAGATATTCAAGTTTTGGTTGCTCAACTTTAAGACAATGTTTTTGTGCTTGGGCTTACTTTCCCCCTCAAGTAGTCTGTATTTAATACCTGAAAATCAAGTTTCTTCAAGGCTTCTTAAGTAATGCCCTCAAATACATCAGTGAAGTTGGAAAACCTTTAGGAGAAAGATGTGTATTCTAGTTGTTCAACTTTTAAAGCCAACTTCCATCTTTGAAGAAAAGAATGGGATATTGGGATCAAAATATGACACTGTGAATGTTGAAGTGGAAAAAACTGTTAGTAAACATATAATTTAGGGTGCAGGCTTAGTCATGAAGATATCACAAATAAAAATTTGCCTAGTAAAGTACAGATTGAAAATATGCACATAAATGCTACCTCTGTAGGGCAGAAACAAATAAACTGTACAGCTTGCAGTCTTCCTCTCCTCTTCACACTCACATTAGAAACATTGGGTGTTTTTTCCTTATGTTTAAATGGAATTTCCAGTATTTAAACCTGTGCTCATTGCCCCCTGTCCTGCAGCTAGGCACTACTGAGAAGAGTCTGCCTATGTCTTCTTTACACCACTACCCCCACCCCATATGATATTAATAAACACCGGTAAAGTCTCTCCCAGCCTTCTCTTCTTGAGGCCAAACACCCACAGGACTTTCACCCCCTCATTTTATGACAGATACTCCAAGCCCTTCATCATCCTCAAGACCCTTTGTCCAGTTGTGCTGTCAAGTATGTCAACACCTCTTCTGTACTGGGGAACCCAGTACTAGACCCAGCAACCAGGTGGGTCTCACCAGTGCTGAGTGGAGGGGAAGGATCACCTCTCTCAGCCTGTTGGCAACGCTCTGCCTACTGCAGGCCAGGAGGCTGTTGGTATTCATTGCCACAGGGGTGCTTTGCTGGTTCATGGTCAGCTTGGATCCCCAGACATTTTTCTGTCAAGGTGCTCTCCAGCTAGTCTGCAGCCTGTGCTGTTTCATGGGCTTATTCTTCCCCAGGAGGAGGTCTTGCCACTTGTCTTTTTTTGAACTTCTTGAATTTCCTGTTGGCTGATCACTCCAGCCTGTCCAGGTTCCTCTGTATAGCAGCAAATCTGTCTTATGTATCAACCACTTTTACCAATTTTGTATCACCTGCAAACTTGCTGAGAGTGCACCCTGGTCCACCATCTAGGTCATTCAGGAGGACATTAAATACTGTTGTCCCCAATATCCATCCCTGGTGTACTGCACGACAAACTCCAGAATCTAGCTGGACTTTGCGGTGCTGATCACAACCCTTTGAGTCCAAGAATTTAGTAGTTTTCAGCTCACGTCACTGTCCACTTATCTAGCCCGTAGTCCATCATTTTTTTTCTACAAGGATGTTCTAGAAAAATGATGTGACTGTGTTAAAGAGAAGTGTCTTGCTGGTTGCAGTGATGTGTTTTGCTTTAGGCTTGGTAAGAATGTGCTCTATTTCATCTATTTTCACACCATTTTCTGAAACATGAAGGCTAGAAACAATTACTTTGTAATTTAAACTCTAATCTGCTAATACAGCAATCCAATTTCTGTACCACCCAAGAAATTGTCATTCCCATGTACTTTGATATAGGAAATATGTAAATGAAAACCAGTTAAGTTTGGATAAATTTGCAGTTTCTAACAAAGATATAAAAGCTCTTGGTCCTTCTTAACCACTTGTTTTATCAACAGTTCATTTTCTTTTCTTAAATTATTGGACCAAATCAGCAACCCGAAGAAGAGTAAGAAAACTCACAATGATATGTGAAAGTGGTATTTTAAAACAGATGTTTATGGAAGCCACAGTGCCTGTAGGCTCCAGAGATATCTGCAACAAAGAAGTCTGGCCTACAGCGCAGTTTATCACATGGCACAAGGGAAAATGCTTAAAATATGAGTTGTCTGGCAACCACTGAGATGAAAAGAGGATTCCATGTATGGCAAAATAGCTTCCAGGATACAGACTGAATAGACATAAAAATACATACTCTGCCTTATGTTTCACAGGCAAAGATGTTTTGTACAGCTGTCTTAGGTTTCAATGAACACTGTAAAAATATTATTTTCAAGATATAGAAATATGTGTAAACCTCCCATCATGTTTGTTATGTTGGTGCTAGGGAAAGAGGTCGTCCATACTCAAAATGCTTCCCTCTATTATCTGATGGTTACTCTACTTTGTCCCATCTGCTGGTCACTGGACCCGTCTCTCCTGTGGACAGATGAGCCATTTCAGATGCCTGCCTCCTCTTTGCCAAGGCCAAGTGCTGGCATGGTCTAATTGCCAGTCTGGTTGCTTTCTTGTTGCCTTTGGAAGGCTGTGCTCTCACTGCGGCTTTTGTGGTTGTTTCCATCAGGCAGTGTGGTCCCTCTCAGAGGCACAAGCATGCCAGACCAGCCTTTTTGAATCAGTGCCAGCCCTCTTACTTGGGAGGTGAAGCCAAATATCATATATTTAAAAATGCAATGCTTTGCTTGTCCACCTAGCTCCTGTCTCCTAAAGTCATTAGTTGTGGTTTTACTTCACTGTTAAAATACTCCAGTTTTTTCCCTCTCAGCTCTAGCTATTTTCAACTCTCTGTTTAGCATAGGTAAAATGGAGAGATTCTGCTGTTCTACTTAAGACCTTTTATTTTTTATTCTTTTGTGTCCTAAGGAAGTAGAATGTGTTTCTTATTAAATGTGAAATGCTGTTTAAATAATATTTAGGAGCTGTCTTAAATCAACCAAAGCCAGGCTACTTAAACTTATTTTTGACATTCTGTCTCTAGCAAGTGACTATACACTGCAGTGGACAAAGAAAGTTATACAGTGCTGGTTAAGATTTTCATTCATATGTTAAATTAATGTTCCTTTCAAGATTTTGATGCTAATTTGCATACAGTGTCTCCCTAATAAGGTACACATCTCAACAATGGGTGATCAGAGAAGGCATGGCTTTCGCAACATCAAAACTGGTCGTGTGAGACCGGAGTTGTGAGTCTCAGCACCCATGCTCTAAATCCCCCCAAAGAGCTAAATTCTCACTTACACAGCTTGATCTATCAAGAGATACTCAGACTAATTTTTAAAGACCTAGTCAGTTAAAGGTCTTGTTCTTGTTATTCACAGTCATAAAGGCTAAGTCATCTTCTCACACAACAGGTATAAAATACTCATGGTCAGTTGAGGCCAGCTCAGAGTCTGTGTCCGTTTTCTCTCCATTATTTCTTTTCACTTGCAATAAATTGGTAGTCAGACTGTAGTGAGTTGTTTCTGTTAACTGACAGCAATCCACAGAAATATAGATTTATACTGGTCTCATATGGCACACTAGATATGTAGCACAAATAGTTTAACTCGTTTAACTCCAAACATGGCTATTAAAGTAATCTAGATTTTCAAGACTGAAGTATTGAATCAGCTATAACAGAAAGAATGCTTTCAATTACAATGAATTAACATTGCTTCTTGTAATACTGTGAAATTATTATATTTCAGCAAGTCTGGTTGTAGAACAAGAAATGAACTCTTATCGTCTTAACAAGGAAATCTGAGATGAGTAAATAATTTATCACATTTATATAATAGGTTAATCAGAATAATTTATTTCTCTTTGTCTTTTAAGTGCATACAAATGGATATTTTGGGGTGGTTTTTTTTTTGGTTGTTTTGTTGTTGGTGGTGGTGGTTTTGTTTTGTTTTTTTCCCCACATATTCATATGTTCAATAAAAGGGAACAGGCTTTTCTGATGCCATACTAAGTATGACTCAGTTGCTAATACCAAAGAATATAATGATTCATCATCTGACTTTGTTGGCATAAAGAGCTCTGGCAGAAAAATCTGTATACCAGCAGCACTCTTGGATATGTCATAACATTTGGGCCTAGTTTAATTTAGGTTTTTTTAATTACCAGTGTCTTTCTTATTCTAATAAAAAATATTCCCCTCGAGTATATAGATATTCCCATATATATAATGTACTCTTGTAGTAAACCACTGTGATAAATGAGAATTTATTGAGACAATAGACACAGAAGCAAGGTGTCAAGACAACAAGGTCTCCAATCCTGCACTTTTATCAGCATTGAATAATTTAAAATAAGAGAAACAGGTGAAGATTAGTCTGTGACTAGGGCTGCTGTTAAACTGGCAGTGAACAGCAAAGGAAAAAAGAAAGTACTAAATTCACCTCAAATAATTGTTATTGAAAAAATAATGGTGGACAGATCTGGTGCACAGGTTGTCATCAGTGCTATATAATTCAAGATTTAGATGTCATTTACTCATTTCATCTTACATTTAATGATCGATAAATTTCTGCCTAAAAGGAAGCTAGGTTCTTGAATCTTTCCATAATAGGTCCTGGTATTGCTTTTCTTATTTTCAAGTCTGAACAAAGACAAAAATCATGCACATTTTAAAAGATAAATATTTTCCTAACTACTAGAAATACATGACTTCTGAAAATAATATTATGTTATAAGGAGTTTATTTTTACACAGAGGTTTGATTTACACTGGCAATTTATTGTATTTTTCTCTTTCATAGAAAAATAAAAATAGTAAACTATTTGTATTAAAACAAAATATGTTCAGCAAAGGTTTTTCTAGGAAGCTGAGACATTACAACCTCAAGTATGCAATTTTTATCTTTTTTAGCTTCCTTGCTAGGTTCTTGGCCCTCACCTGTCTCCAATTCAGAAACTTGAGAGACCTAGACATTATAAGGCTTGAAAGCTATTTTTTATATCATGAAATCTCTCTAATTCAATGAGTTTCTGAGAGACTGGCCCTTCCGATGATGTCAGAATTACATAGATAACAAGGGAAAACAAGACATTAACAAGCTGTAAATGAAAAAGGTATGCCTTTTTAACCTAGGAAAAGTAATAAACTGTCAGGTTTGTAGTAAAATTTGCTGCATTGGAAAATTTTGCTACATTTAGAGTGATAATGGCATCCACTGTGAACAGAATACTGGCTAACTGGTATGCCAAATGCATCAGTGATGGCCACAGTTTTGAAAGATGGCAGGAACAAATAGTGATAGGAGCTTTAAGAGCAACACAGGTTAAGAAAAAGTGTCCATTAGACAATTAAAAAAATAACATTCTGGGGAAAGGTGCCTCAGGGCATTAATGTTTTACAGACTTATAGATTATGTATTACAAGAAGAAAAAGAAGAGCAAGACAGTTCCAGCAAGCAGTTGTAAGTCTGAACCAATGAAGGAAATCAAGTGAAAACAGCTGATGTATGAAGTATGACTTTCTTATCAGCTCCCATTTCCTCCAATTTGTTCTTTCCACAGCTACACATCCAAATCAATGAAGATTTGTTCCTCTAACAAGTTACTTTCTGCTGCTTTTAGGAGAGAGAGATACTCCTCTGCTGGGAGTATCAAACTGCTGGGATGCAGTTTGCCTACCAATAACTCCTTAAAGCGTAGCAAAGAAATGTGGTAATGTATAGCCCAAGTCCTTAGTAACTTTAGCCCAGTTAATCTCTAGAGAACAATCATTAGGAATTGTCTAAGTGAGCTGGAAGTTATCATCAAATTAATTTTACATGTATGTATAAAAAGTCATTATTCATCCTACGTTTCCTTTTGAGCAAGGGACTGGCTGATTTATTCTAAGCTAAATGCTTTTTCTGTACCTATGACCTAAGCCATGAAGCTTGTAAATGACTTGGTTTAGGATACATGCTGCTTTAATGCTAACAGCACTTTGAAATCATTAAGATAATAAGTGAAGAATGTTGAGATCAGAAAAAATTAATGATGCTGTTTCAGCATGGTGTTATTTTATAGTGAACAGTTAAAACTATAGGAGAAAGTTTGCTTTGAACATACAGATCTCACTTTGATTAATGGTGTCACATAATATTTGCTTATTCTCAGAGAAGAAAAAAACCCTTGAACTGACAGACAATAAGATAAAGGATTTACCGTTACATTGACTTTTATTAGGGAAAATTTGTTTCAAAGAGCTAAAGGGCTTTGTTATATTGGTGGCATTCCTTTTGGAGGAAGTCTATAACACTTCTCTAGCCAGTGTCCTGCACTGTCTATTTGATCAATCAAATTCTTTGATTTATTGATTTACTCTTAATTTTTCCTCATTTTCTTAATGGTTGAATTTATTATAAAAGAAAAACGTATTTTCAACTTTATGGCCTGAAACAAAGCTAACAAGGGGTTTTGACTTTATTAATTTTTCTTCACCTGACATCTGGTTTGAAGGCCTTAAACTCAGTGAATCTTTTCACTGACCTCCCATTTTCTCTTCTTTTTCTCTTAATAACAGAACTGTTTTTTTACTGATGTTGTACCTGAGGAAAAATGAGAAGGTAGATGCAGAGCTGTATTACACAACTTCAAGAGCATTCTTTTTTCTAATAATAGGTGGTCTTGGGCCCCGATTATCAAACATCTGCAATGTTTACATTACATTTTTAATCTCTATTAGTTTGTATTAAACTTCTAATGTGTAGATGGGAAATAAATGAAAGCTAAGGTATGTCACTGTGCTTAGGTGATCTGGTGTACCTCTGAAAGGCAAGGACTTTATTCTGAAACTTGATGTAACCTTGGATCCAGTGGAGTATTTGTGCCCATTCCAACTTTCAGGAGTCCTTTTTGCTGTCTTACACTCTTAGGAAGCTATATTCTGAGCATGGAGCACTCAGCTTAAGGACACTGCTTATACAAGGAAATTTACACTACTTCATATACTTATTATAAGGCAATTGGACAATCGTCAAACCCAGCTGGACGTTAAGTACTTACATTGTGATGTTCAATGAAAAAGCTTACTGAAGATTAGGAAAGTACTTCAATAATAAAAATAATATATGGTATATTAAACTCCATGGCAAAATACCCTAGTAAAGTGGTTAGCATCCTTGTGAAGATTTTTTTTCCTGGAAGGGAAAGACCTGAGTGGTCAGACAATCTGCACAACTCATTTTGGGATTTTCTATATAGTCTTCATATGTAGTTTGGGTAAAATAGGTACAATTCTAAGAAACAGGGGCTCTGGCACTAGGGGGTGATGTTTCAATACTCAGTAGGTATATGTAAGAATCACGGATCCACAGGGTGTGGAAAGTAGATGGAAATTTACCAGAGGACACTGATACCTCTCTGAGGCCAGTGTGTGGATTATAGTCAAGACTGTGTTAAAACCAGTGTCCCACTCTGTAAAAGAGATGCATGAACACATATGTACTTCATTTATCAAATAGTGCTTCCATGTTTGCATTTCACCAACCTTTAATACCTTATAAGAACTTACTCCATGGTCAGTTGTATTATACAGAGGCTTCTATGGATCGTGAGGTGGCTATTCCTCAAAGAGCCTATCTTTTCTCAATTATGTAGCCAGTGAGAAAGAAGGCAATCGTGTCTGTCTGTAATGAAGAGTAGTTATGTCTGTAAACAGAAAGACTCTTTGATGTCAGTCATCAATGTCTTTCAAACTATTATAATTTTTCATGGTGACCATACCGGACCACCTTGGTATCCTCTGTAATTTTAGACACCCTACTAACACTGTCCTCCTTTGACTTTGAGTTAACTCTGTAGTTTCCGACTTCCTTTAAGTGACTGGAAGCTCTGTCCTCTGCTTTCCAAGAATCGGCTCATGTGTTTTCCTGGCTTTCAGGTTTTCCATGCTTCTATACAGAGTAATTTCAAAGACACAGGATAACGAGACTTTTAATTAGTCTTTGCTCTTTACATATGGTTTGTAATTCAATTGTGCTTGTTTGACTACTTAATCTGTAATGAGCACGTTAACCAGTCTCCCTAAATTCTCTAATCATATTAATATTTATTATTTTTTCTTATGAGAATGCTAAGGGTATCAGGTTCCCATTGTCAAAGGCCCTCTAATATTTCAAAATGGCCACAGAAATATTTTCTTCCTTTAAATTGCAATACGATATTTACCTTTGCAATTACAGTAATATGTGGATTGAGTTAACCTAAATTACTTTTAGAATTGCAACATTTGCATACTAAAAAGCTATTTAAAGGTCTATTAAAGGAGGGCTGGAATTCTTACATTTCAAGTCTTTTGAGTAACATGTTCAGTTTGATGTTAGAAACAGAGCAATATGCAAGATAATCTCACTCATTCTTAGTTGACAAATTATCAACTATGCCTGAAATATTTTCCTGTATAACATGTCTTGCAAAGAACAAATTGTAACAGTGCATAAAGATTTTATTGTTGCTTCTTTGGGATCACCTGCACAGTCAGCTCATGACTTGACTCTTGGGAGTTCTCGTGGGCTTTTCCAACTCGTGCTGTGCCATCATGTGCCTCTCTGTAATATTTATTTTTGGTACTTTATACTCTTGCATAATGAACCTGCCAAAGAAAATCAGACCCACTGCTTTATGTGGTTGCCTAACTGCCAGGAATTAGTGTCAATAGCTTCTCCAGGGAGAGCTATCTAATTCTGATGAACTTGAAACATTAGCTCAGAACGTGCTTCTGATCTCATCCGGAATGAACTTTCTTTTATCTGATGTCCCAGCTTCTCCTTAGTTTCTTACATGCTGACCTGAGCTGAGCTGTAAGAGTTTTGAGTCTAGCTCTCATGCAAGCATTCTGTCGTGTGTGTTTTCATGACCTTGTGGGTAATTCTAGGTCTGAGACGTTCCTGCAGGACTTTGTTTTTCCTCAGTCTATAGCGTGCTGTAAACTGGCAGATCACTGATTGCAGTTTCAAGCATGTCATCTGGAATGCAGCTCTTCACTGTCATTGATCCTTAGAGGCCTCTATTGCTCAGAAGACAGGTTTTTAAAGTCAGTGAATGAAATTCGTATTGCTGTACCACCAGCTTCTTTTTTTAAATGCACGTGCCATCAGTGAAAGCAAGGCAAACCTCAGGGAATTTTAAAAGCAAAATTTTTCCACGCTTAGGTGCATGAGTTGCAAAATCTCAGTCCCTTTAAACCCAGAAGGATTCTTTCTTAGAGCCAAATTTGCTCTCCAGCCCCAAAACCAAAAGTTGCATATTTTTCTCAAGGCATTGGAGGTCTCTATCCTGTCTGAATGAATGTTTTGCTTTTTCTTAATTAAAAAAACAATGGTAACTGTAGCAGGGCACTGGGGAAATACATAGACAGCATTGTTTCAGTGTAGATGGAGTAATCTATTTTTTTCTTTCTCCAGAAGGCACAAGAACATTTTGAAATTTTGGTGAATTTTTCAGTCCTTTTTCTGCCTAAAACCTGAGGAAGACCAGGGGGGAGATGGACAATTTTCTTTGAATAACGACTTCTCTCTGTTAACTTACTGTCTTTCTTCCACCCTGCCTGAGTAACAAAATTCATGTTTGCGGCTTTACCACTATAATCTGTTCATGCTCCTGGGAAGTCCTGTCAGTTGCCTGGCATCTTATGTGTGTTTCACAGAGCAGCTTGGCTGAGTAGAAGGGTGCAGGTAGCACAGGGCTTTCTGCCCTGGTGCCTCAAGGCATGCCCTGGTCCATGGGTGGCAGCTGTTTCCTAGGAAGTTCACATGCAGCGTGCAAAGTCAAGTCTCTTGCACCCACTTACCCGGAACCAACCAGGCCACAAGGTGACCTGCCTTTCTCTGGCATTTTATCCGCTTTGCTTGGTACAGTCTTTTCTGCCTAGGAAGGTTAATTCTTGCATCTAGGCCAGGGTCCTGTCATCTGTAGAGTCAGACTGCTTGGAACAGGGTCACAGGGGCCTGTCAACAGCAGCTACATGCCAGGCAAGATATCATAACTAAAACCCTGTCTTGTAGGTGCAGATGACAGGAGCATAATTATGTTTGACATGCTACTAAAAGAGGAGGGAGGCAAGCCATAGAACACTACTTTCCCTTCCCTCAGTGCTTTATTCACCCCCTCACTGCTGCTAACGCGCTCTGTTAACTGATCATTTTAGGTTGCCGACATAATGGGAGCCCCGGGGAATTAGTCTGCATGAGATGTAAGAAGCCGCTTCTTGGTAATGTATTAGTCATTTCAAAACACTTTAAGGAGGAAGCAGAAAAAAATCACAAGCTAATTCTCTGATATATTTCAGAGATATTCAGGCCCCTGTGAGAACAATACCTCTATTCATGCCTCAACACTGTTGGGAATTAATTTTTGCTTCATTGGAGAGAGTAGCCTGACGAGAAACAAAAAAAGAGAGAAAGGCTAAAAGAGAGAGAGGCTCTTCCCTAAGCCATGATTTCTGCAACTATCACAGTGAATGGCTGGCAATGTTTATTCACTATATTAGGAGAGAAAGCCCAAGGATGCATTACGTTTACAAAGTATTTTGCATGCAGTCTTTCCTCCAGAAATATTCCTTGCTTGATGTAGTACACACAAGAATTGGTCAAATCTGACAGCTTGCTTTCTTCTAATACCTACTTTTTCATCTGTAGGGCAGTAGGTTTATGAGGACTGTATAACATTTGATTTATTGGAAAAGTGTGCATAAAACAGTATCATCTAGCTGCCCATTCTGTGAAGGAAATGGTAGTCAAATGATACAAGCTAAATAATATCATAGCATGCTATGGGGATAAGGGTTGGCTGTTTTCCCAGTGCTCTTAGCTTGTTCAGCTCTAACGGGTACAGGTAAAGGCAATCATCGCGTGATGGAATAAGGCATGATAAATAGAACTGTGAGTAGATTGGCATTAAATAATGCTAAGTGTAGCCAGTTTCAAAATTAGAAGTTGTGACTTGTTGATAAAAGAATTCTGAGTGTTACAATACTTTGTTTCAGTGTATATTATTATTATTGAACAATGGGAGTGCAACTTTCTTCTTCAGCCAGTTCTAGTAAGCTGTGTAAGCACAATCTCTATGAATAAGGGTATAGACAAGGCTCTGAAAATTTGTGTTAGGCTTCTTTCAAAATCCAAGTCCTCTAAACCTTTCCCGGAACTTGAAATAGAATAGAATCATAGAATCATAGAATGGTTAGAGTTGGAAGGGACCTTCAAGATCAACTAGTTTCAACCCCCCTGCCATGGGGAGGGACACCTCCCACTAGAGCAGGTTGCTCAAAGCCTCATCCATCTTGGCCTTGAACACTTCCAGGGATGGGCCATCCACAACTTCCTTGGGCAACCTGTTCCAGTGCCTCACCACCCTCACAGTAAAGAATTTCTTTCTGGTATCTAATCTAAATCTCCCTTCTTCCAATTTAAAACCATCACCCCTTGTCCTGTCACTACACTTCCTGACAGAGTCCCTCTCCAGCTCTCCTGTAGGCTCCCTTCAGATACTGGAAGGCTGCTATAAGGTCTCCCTGGAGCCTTCTCTGCTGAACAACCCCAGCTGTCTCAGTCTGTCTTCATAGGAGAGGTGCTCCATCCCTCTGATCACCTTCGTGGCCCTTCGCTGGACCCATTCCAACAGGTCCATGTCCTTCCTGTGTTGAGGACTCCAAAGCTGCATGCAGTACTCCAGGTGGGGTCTCACGAGTGCAGAGTAGAGGGGTAGAATCACCTCCTGTGACCTGCTGGCCACACTTCTCTTGATGCAGCCCAGGATGCAGCTGGCTTTCTGGGCTGCCAGTGCACATTGCCGGCTCATGTTGAGCTTCTCATCCACGAGCACTCCCAAGTCCTTCTCCTCAGGGCTGCTCTCCAGCCATTCACCACCCAACCTGTATTTGTGGCTGGGATTGCCACATCCCAGGTGCAGGATCCTGCACTTGGCTTGGTTGAACTTCATGTGATTTGCACAAGCCCACCTCTCAAGCCTGTCCAGGACCCTCTGGATGGCATCCCTTCCCTCCAGCGTGTTGACCGCTGAATTGTTACCACAATATCAAATAAGCTGAATTGTTACCACAAATCAAAGCAGGAAACTCCACTGAGAGATATTCCACTTTTCCTTAGTCTTCTACTATGCAACCAAACTTTATTTACTTTATTCTATTTTCACATGATCTGTGTTACATCCTTATCTTGTGACATGGGAAACTCTTTTGCAAGTGGCAGAGACATTGCAGAGTATGCTTTATTGCGTAGAGTTATGTCTGTTCTGGATACTACTTCCCAGCTTTGCAAACCAAGGAAGTTAATGGAGTTATTAAAAGCTACAGCTATGTCTTCCCCAGAGTTTTGTCAAAGTGATTCAACAAAGTATTTAAGCAGTTATCACCAAAAATGTGTTTAAATGCTTTGGCAAGTGTGGATAAAAAAACCATACCCCTGCTTGAACTGAATCTTCTCCTGGACATAGAAAACTTGCTTGAGAAAATAAGTGCTGATAAGAAAGCCCATTAAAGTACACATATTCTCTAAACAGTTTTAAATCAGCAGCAACAAATAACTAAAATTATATTTTGGGAGACCAATAACTCAGCGAGTTTTAATGAATTGTATGAAGAATAGTAGAATCTTTTTCTAGTGACACGGCAAACACAGCAGGTACAGCACATAAAACTTAGTGTGAACCTGAATGTGTTTCCTTAGAGAAATGAAGTATGAGTGTGACTTTTGTGATACATGTTAGTAGTGATGTGGTTTGTTGGCACAAACACGTTCCTGATAAAAAGGAAAGAAGATGGAAGAAGCAGGGACAGATGACCTAGGAGGAATATAGAGACACTTTCTGGGCAAGCAGGGATGGGACCAGGAAAGCCTAATCCCACATGGAAACACTTTTAACTTCTGTTGTGCTTCAGTGCAGATGTTGCGGATAGAGCACTAATTTAGCACAGAGGGAGGCTGGAGTCTTCCTCCAAGGAACAATTCAATTTTTACCTGTAATGACTTTAGAAGCTAAAAGTCTGGATAGTTTAAGAGGAGTCACTGAGCTCCTAGATCACAAGGTTGTGGTGCTATATGGTATGCTCAATACCTGTCTTTCCAGCAGCAATTTCTGCCCACACACGCAGTTTGTTTCAGACCCATTCCTTCTGTCCAGTGTGGGGATGTGTTGCTGATATTAATAGGGTCTTCATGCAGCAGAGGTAATCATACTTAGCTTCAGACAGACTTTTCTTCTTGTGAGTCCACTGGCAGTTTTCATTTTAAAGCAGGAGAAGACACTGAGCACAGACAGGAAATTTTCATCCCTCCCTTTGTAGTGAATTTGATGACATACGTACTGAACCCTTGTTTTTGCCAGTTTCTTTTAAATGAACGCAGACTGATTTGCCAGTGTAAGGTATTTTGCCCTTCTTGATGTTTCTTTCTCTCCTATTCTTTGAGCAATATGGTTAGTGATGCTGGCCTGCAGAGATGTAGGATTTGCAAGAGGGAGAAATAAAGGAGTAAGCAAAAAACAGGAGAAAGAGACAGCAGTTCATCTAGGATCACAGAGCAATTTTAATCCAAGGGTAGAAGAAAAATATAGCACCATTCCCCTAAAGAATTTCTTTTTAAAAAGCACCAAGAGGTTGAGTGCCTGTGCTTGAAGAGATGAAATTCAGTTAATTTTGCCAATTACTTGATCGGGGTGTCAAGATTTCAGCTTCAATCCTATATGATGAACTCATTTCCACAGTGGCCAAGTCAGTGAAGTACATATCATAAAAACCAAAACCTGAGACATTTTCCCTCCCTCTAACACGGTTTTTCTGTTAAATACTATCATGGAATACTGAAGGGCATTTAAGGCCTGGAGCAAATAAGTAGTAATAATAAAAATCTTTTATTTGAATTATGTTAGTGAGCTCATCCTTATAATGAACAAAAATTCATATGCATCTCCTACTTAAGATATGTTCTGGAGTGAGCTGCACTGTACAGACATAAGGCCCAAGTGTGATTTTGTTCCTGTGGGATGAACTTTTAAGTAAAATGTCAAAAAAGTGATGCAAAATTAGTGCAAGAGAAACCAGGGCTACATTTTGTCCAATGCTGAGAGAAGCTAGGTGACTAGTTTGATAGGGATTTTTAACTGTTTATCTGCATTCTTATTTCTTTCACATTAATCCTGAGAAACTCTGGAAAAGTTATCTTAGAAATGGAGACTAGATGTTTACTAAGTGGAATATTTTTAAAATAATGGAGAAAGATTAAAAGGGATTTCTAGTTTTTTGCAGATAGTTACTGTCAGCTAGGAAAGTTTCTGTAAAAGATGTGTGCAAACACTACAAATTAATGGAGGAATATCTTCAGAGCCATTCTATCATCAGATAAAGTCATTGAGGTCTAAAATAAATTGATGTTTTCTACAGTCCTAAATATTTTTTAAATTTCATGTGGTCAGCAGGTTTTTTTTTTGCAACAATGTGACTTCTTATATGACATTTCCTAACAAAGACAAAAAATGTTACCCATTCCAAGACCAGCATTTGAAGAACTATACTGATGTCTCTCTAGCATTGTGGCTTTCTTTTAGGCCTGGAACATGGTATATGCTATACTAATATAGCATCACAGTGAAATTATAATGTTTTTCTATTTTAGCATATTATAACAGGAAGGAGTAATAATTTTTGATATTATAGAGACACATTTTTAGATACAGGCAAGAAATACTGTGTTTGGACTAGAAAGTTAAAGTGCTCTAACTATAGAGAATAAATACATCTCTATGTTGTATCTTTCTGTGGTCCTGAAAACTAAACAATTTAGAAACACATTAGTGTAAATTCTGTGCTATGTACAAGCAAAATGGTTGGCCAAAGCCTTTACCAATAGTGGGAAGTTTGTCATTGCTTGCTTTGCATATAAATATGGAAGTGTATTTGTTTATTGCAAAGAGTGTAATTTCTCAATACATTTATCCTTTGACCTTTTATTTAATAATCAGTAATGTTGTATCTACTGAATAAGTAACTAACTAAAAGTTCATTTTATAATGGAATGTAATCCCCAATTCTGCTGATGTGCACAGGGTCTGCTTTGCTCATTTCACTGGGAGTGAATCAGGCATTATCTGTCACACAGGAAGAAAAATTGAAGTTATATCTTAGTGAAAGTTGTTGTTTGAAGAAATTTAAACAGACTTTTAAAAAACTAAAGAAATGAAACCCCATGACTACTGCTATCCTGAGACTTTATTGTCTGAACATTATTTTAGGGAAGTTGTCCTCTAAAACAGATAAAACATCTGTTTTTAAAAATTAGAGGGATATTGGAAAGCCAAAATTGCTTTAACTAAACAGATAAATCTTGGAGTAATTTTTTAAAAATTACCAAAAAAGAGATTAACTCAGTGAACCATTTCTTATGTAATTTGATGCGCTGCATGAAAATAACAATTACATAATTGTATTTAGAGTTTGTGGGATATTCTGCACTTCAGAAACTCATGAAGCATGTGTATTTACACACTGGTGATGGGTTTTCCCCAACTGAGTTAAAGGAACGTAAGAGAAAATGTCAAGATTTTATGGTTTCAGAATTCCTGTGGATTCACAATTGTCTTAGTGCTCACGTCATTAATACTTCATGCTAGCTATGTATGCTCAATAAATGAACCAAATTTAAATTGCCTGCTGTGGCTTTCTTATTGGAATGACACTAGCTGCAAAACTTACTGAGGCTAGCGATATCTATAACATAGATTTTGGGAAGAATCCTTATGGTCCTCCAGCAATGCTGAAACTCTTCTGTTTCAGTGAACTACACAACACTTGTTCCCAGAAACAATCAGAAGGAGCATGATTCTCTTACTTTGAAAGTTACAAAGGTATGCGTTAAAGATGAAGACATAAGTTAAAAGGCATCTGAAGCTTTTCTTTCCAGTAATTTAGATTATCTAGATCTATGCTATGTGTGCACTTACACTGTGAGGTACAAACTCAATTGCTGCTGAATTGTTTGAAATGCAGAAAGCAATAGAAATGTTTTACAGTTTTAAAACAGAGGATTTGCTGTTTGTTAAGTAAGTAAAATTCTACTTAAAATACTTCTGTTATTTAGGGAAGGTGGTGGTATTTCAAGAGCTACATGCTGTCAACTGTTATGCAAGGTGCTGCATGCTCATATAACTTCATTTTAAAACATTTATTTCCTGATAATGACTCAATGGTAAAATGGGAAGTAAAGAAAGCCACTTTAAAAATAATCTTAATAAAGTTCCACACGGCATTCTGCCTATAGCATGCCATGCTACTGTGTATATACACACATGTAACGTCCATTACCTTGTGCTTATTCACAAACATACTCTCAGCAATTATTTGCCTTTTTAAGGTGTTTTGCTGAAAACTGTAATAATTCAGAAATTAATCAGTAACAGTGGGTAGTGATATGACTCAACATTACATCAAATCTATGATCATAAAGTAAATAAACACATCTCAAAAAAAACTATCTAGTTTGTTTTTACAGTCCTATTCATTTATAATCATGCATGCAGAGTCATCTGTCTCTGTCAGCTGCTCTCTATGAGGCCTTCTTCTATCAATAAAACCCCCTACATTTGTTAATACCATTCATGTCTGTACTAAATCAGGTTGTTTGAGGGATTTGGGTTTTCCATTTGAAGTTCCTGAAAGTTGGCTCTAAATTCTTTTTAAAATGCGAACTGAGTGTTCTCATTTGAAAAATGTAAACCATAAGTCAAAATAAGCTGCATTTGGTCTTCTGTGTTTTGGGGTTTTTTGTTTTATCAGGTTTCAAATGTTAACTTCAGTATGGAGTCCTTTTATATGTTTTGATTCAAATAATTGTAATGTCCAATCAGATACAGTTCTTCTGTTTTGTTTTTTTTTTTTTAAATACCTCTCAATATCCCTGGCGTAACAAATTTGGCTAAGTGTTTCATGACAGGTTTTTTCACTGTCATTTCTGTGGTATTCATTGAGAAAGGATTTGATACTTTGCAGTGCCTGTTCAGCGCAAGAACCGTACTACCAATGACTTCACATAAAGGTGAATAGTGACACAAAATGAAATAAGGGATTTACCAAAGGTGGCTTGGACAGGAAGAGGGAACAGGAGTCTGATGTCAGGATTCTCAGCCCTGTGCTTTAAGTGTACACCCATATTACTCCTATAAAAATATATACTCCCAAATACTCCTAAAACCTTCCCAGGTTGCCCAGGGAAGTTGTGGATGCCCCATCCCTGGAAGTGTTTAAGGCCAGGCTGGATGGGGCTTTGGGCAACCTGCTCTAGTGGAGGTGTCCCTGCCCATGGCAGGGGGGTTGGAACTACATGATCTTGAAGGTCCCTTCCAACTCTAACCATTCTATGGTTCTATGATTCTATGAAATGATCTGTATCTAACATAACAACAAGGAATCCTTTGGGCTTCAGTTTAGCTGAAGGAGAAAAGAGTTTTGTTGTTGTCAAAAATTTGAAAAATGCAATTCTTTTTGATCAGGGTCATGAGTAATGATCAGCTCTTTTCTGAGTAAGAATAGATCAAATGGGGAAGGGATATTCATCCTGTGTATGCAATTTTCTTCATCAACCAGGTTTTCAAAAAATAATTTTTATATGTTATACTTCAAAGTTTAATGTGCAATTGGTTACCAATAGTCTTCCATATCTTAATTTTCATATATTTTTTACTTTGCTATTTGTAGTCTTAACTAAGAAATAAAAGGTTTAGAATAACTTTTTCAGAAGTTAACAGCCTCAAAGATTGTCTTGCCAATTTACCACAGAATTGTATAAATAAGTGTCCTTTTGAAGACTAGGGAATCAAGTAACAGCTACATGAATTATAATAAAATATAATTCTGTACATTCCTTCCATAAAGCAGTCAATGTTGAATTTCTTATAAATAGATTCAAAATAGTATCAATATGGCTTTGAATCTCAAGAAGGGTAAAAATTAAGAGATGTGACAGTGTGTACAAAGAACTCTACTGTGCATCTTTGTTATTTAGGAATTTGATTTTGAAGTAAACTATTCTAAAGAGCCCTATAAAGTGCCATTCATCCAAATTAGCATATATCTGGATTACTATGCTAATTTGTTTACAATACCTAGAAGCCTAAACTGAGGCTAGAGTAGTAGAGCTTTACGGTGCAAAACAATGGGTTTGTACTCAGCTAGGTGTTTTTTACAATGGAACTGACACCCGTATCAATTTAGAAATCAAGAAGAAATTATAAGATTTATTCCAACCAAGACTTCTGTAGTAAACTAATAACTAGGAGTTACTGTAGCATTAATGATTAAAGGGAATAACTACAAATTTAAGTAACTTTTTTTTTCACAAAAATTCTTTTCTTTGTTAGCTCTAGGCCTGAAGCAGTAATCTCTGGTTAGAGAGCTATGTTATGTTTGCAATGTGAGGGTATTTACTGCATAAGAAGTAATTGCTTGTTCATGCTGTGAGGCACTTTTTGGTAATATACCCCCTACTATCACAGAAGAGGTGAGATGAATAGAGTACGTGTTCAGTTTTATGCTTATTCACAATGGTATAGCCTGTGCATTTTATTCATGGGACTCATTTTACCATTAAATTTCATAGCAACTTTAAATTTCCTAACCCTGTGTTTTAATAGCCAAGTTCAACCCAAGTGTACTGTATAAGGTGCTAGAAATCTTTCACAACATCAGTGGAGGAAGAAGTCCAGGATGTCTTAACTCAGTTTTTCCTTTCGTCTATTTTTCTCTTATACTGTAGGTTATAGGGTAAGACAAATGGATTGAATGTGGTACCCTTTGCCTGAGCTCTTGATTTTCCTCACCTTCTTTCCCTTATTTTGTGTTTTATTGTCCCCTCGGTAACTGAGAAAAGGGCAGGCTGTAATACCGAGAGCAAGAAGGAGAAGAGAGAATGGGAAATTCTTGCTCCTGTAGGGATGGAGTAAATATAGAGATGACAGTTATTATGAAAATTTAGAAGGGAAATATGATCTGATCTACCTCTTTAGAAAATATTGCTGTATCTTTGAAGAAAGTCCCCTTTTCCTAAGCCTCCTAAGTTTTGTTTTCTCTTCCGATTGTTCTTAATTTCTAACCCATGAACCCTTCCTGAGAAATCCCAAGAGCAGCTCAATGGGCTCCCCTCACACTTCTGTTCTAAACCACTTATTGCCCATCATAGTGGTATTTGAATGCCATTAATAATTGCTATCATCAAATTAGTTTCCTTTCCACACTTCATCTGTTCAGTGTTTCCTCATCTTGTAGAGTGTACACTCAGGGGAAAGACTTGCTTTCCAGCAGCTCCTCAGCTGTTCTGGATGGCTGAGCAGGCCCCAAGAACTCTCAATAAATTTTTAAGCAGTCAAGTAGCACTGAATACACAGTAATTTAAAAAGAAAACTTTGCCAAACACTTTATTTCTGCCATTTTCTTTAATTATTTCTGTCTTTTCATCCTAAATATGAGCGATTACCAGTAGTTGTATTCCACTGTACAAAACACTGCAATTTCTATGGTAAAAATATGTTTTTTTCCTCTTCCAAATTTTTTCAAGTCTTTCCCTTCTTCACCTTCCAAATCATGAACTTTTACTTAGGACCTAAAAAATGGAGCTGCTTGTCACTTTGTGAGCAAAATATGATCTTTTTTTTTTCATCTTTTATGAAATATTGTGCTCTTCTTCTCTGTTAAGCAAATGCCACTATGCTGAATATATGACATGTTGCTGTTAGTCTGAAGTGATCCCTGAAGGAAGAACAGTTGACTAGAAGGCAATGTGAGATTTCTAGCATCTCCTACCACTGGAGAAATCAATAGAAGTGGAAGAAAATTTACTTCCTCATATGCTTCCTCCTTGCTGCTGCTTCTGCTATCATACAGGAAAGACATGTAAAAAATGCACATATTATTCAGAGATCTCATAAGACTTTAAATCTGAATAGTGTCGGCTTGAGTTATCATGAAGAATGCAAAATAGATTAGGGATGAGAGAATAGAATAGAATGGCATTCTCCACCCAGCTTGGTTTAAAGGTCTTGGTAAGCATTCAATTTGGTCCTTCTTAGAACATTTGTCCCAGGGTTGAGTATGGCTCCAACAGAGATATTCAGAATGTAGCGTTCATTCTCAGCAACAACACAGGGCTGTCATAGTAGTGGCAATGTAAGGTAAAAAAACCTGCTCAATAAAGGCAATTTCCGGTCATGCTCACACTGTAAACCACACTGTACTCCCTGTTGCCCAGTTTATTACACAGTTAAATAATTTGGCTTCTGGAACTCAGGAGGGCTTTGTAATTGTGAAACTGGAAAAGTATCCTTTTCACCCATCATATTTGCACACATATGCTGTTGGAAAGGAAAACACTTGAGAAGCTTTTGGCCATTACTCAAATTTATCTAGTAATAGGTGAGATATAAACATACTTTTTATGAATTGAATTGTTTGGAAAAGTTAAATAACAGAGGGAGAGGCAACAGTAAGAGAGTTGTAGCTTAAATTGAGCATAATAAATCCTGGATCATTCATTTCATGCTCTGAATAAAATAGAAGTTATTCAACTGTGAGTCAGCAATTTTATGTCAAGGTCCTGGTGCCTGCATAAACTGTTTGAATCTGATTCCTGTGGGTTATGGAGGCATCAGAATCCTGAAATGATATTACAGAACTGTAATTCATATATGCCTTTTGTTCACTTTCTGTGTATATATAGTTACATAATTTATTTCTTTTACTTAAACTGTCCTGTAAAATGTAAAGCAAACAGAAATCATTCGGCAATGTGATTTCCTCTACTGCATCGGACATTGAATGATTGCAAATGAAAACCACTTACAAATCTTCTAATGCAAGCATGACTATCATCAGCTCTAGATGTGAAGCAAGAAAAGTTGTGTATATACTTAACTTCAACAGAGATGAATTCTAACATAGGTGAAATAATAGATAACGCAGTAACTGTAATGCAGCTGTGAACCAATGTTGGATATCCAGTTCTTGCAGCAAACCAGTGGGACAACCCGGCCATGTTAATGGAAACCGAGTACTACTCTTTAATACTTGCTTACAATTCCCATTGCAAGTAATGAGATGCATCTGTTGATGGGAGGATGAGGTGCCATTACTTAGGGAAGAGCAATTATTTCTGCAAGTTCTTCAAAATTTCTGGTCATTTTAGTATTTCTTTTGCATGTTCTCTTTTGGATTTCAGTAACATACAAATATGTTTATGGCAAATATGTTATATCTTTTAATAGAGATGAAGTATTTCCTTTTCATATTTGAATATGAAAGGAAAAAGACCTCTCCTTGCATCTAGAAATACTGGGGTGGAAGGCAGGAGCCGTGATATCAAAACACTGTAATACTCCTGCACTCCTTGGAAAGTCCTTGGTAAATGACAATGCCAGCTTAACATGCTACAAGCAAGTACACACTGACACGTTCAGTTCTGCCATTATTTACAAGAAATGTGCCCAGTTGTCACTTTTGTAGAAATCACACAACTCTGGGTGGGCACTTCACATCCAGAACCACTGATTGAAGTTTTAAGAAACACAGAGATGTGCATATTCTGCAAATGTTGAACAGTGAAACCAGGGAAGGAAATGGGGAAATGCTCTTGCTGTACACAGTATCTCAAGAGTAGCAGTAATGTAATTGTTTTTACCATCTGCTTCATACCCCCAAAGAAAGGCTGTAAAAAATATATTAGACTTTTTTGACTGTTATAATGATAATTCTTTATAGTGCCTGGCAGCTATAAGAAAGTTATTTTCTCTTTTACCTGAGAACAAGATCAATATCTTTCAACTATCCTTGAAGTAGCCATGGGACCTACTTTTGGTTGTTCCTCTCTCCACTGTAGTTCACAGTTCACCCCCCATACACCTTCAGCTGTTAGAATTGGAGCTTTACACATGGTTGCACCTGAAATAATTTTACCAATGCTATAGCAGGACAAAAAGCATAGTTAAATCACAGTAGCTGCTGGGTGTTTTCTTACATTACAGCTATTAATAAGGGTATTTAATAGTACTGGTGGGCTGTATCTATGTATCTTGTAGTAAAAGACAATAGACTGCAGCTGCCAAAATATGTCAAGTTCTAATGTACATTTCTATGTCCATTATACCGGTAATATATAATATAAAGCATGAGGAGAACAATGTACTTCTCCTATGAGGTTAGGCTGAGAGAGGTGGGCCTGTTCAGCCTGGAGAAAAGCAGACTCAGGGGGATCTTATCAATGTATATAAATACCTGAAATGATGGTGAAATAGGATGAAGCAAGGGTCTTTTCAGTGATACCCAGTGACAGGACCAGAGGCAGCGGGCACAAACTGCAACACACGAGTTCCCTCTGAACATCAGAAAAGACTTTTTCACTGTGAGAGTGACTGAGCACTGGCACAGATTGCCCAGGGAGGTTGTGGAGTCTCCATCCTTGCAGCAACCAGCTCTAGGTGACTCTGCTTGAACAGGACTCAGACAAGATGACCTCCAGTCATCCCTTGCAGCATTAACCATACTGTGAAATTGCTTATGATCAGTTAAGGCTTTCGTGGTAAATAGAATCAAAGTCTTTTTATAGGCACATTTTGAATTCATCATTGCAGGGCCTTTCAACACAAATAGGTGGAGGAAGAAGGAAATGCAAAGGCAATATTAACTACAGTCCTGTTGCAGCTGTCCTACGTAACAGGTTTGTGAAAAAAAACAGGTTCCTTTACAGGACATTTTAGTTCATTAGCTGTGTAAAATATGCAACTGAGTAGTACTAGATCAGATGGCTTTGTGCTAAAGCAGTTGAGTGTCAGTAGCCCCAGCATCACCTGGAGCCTTCAGTAATTCACTAGTTGAACTGAAATGAAAATAAGATTAAAGACTTCATATCTCATAACACTTTTATTATATTAGTCACCTAGGCAGAAGGAGAGTGTATAGTAGCTTCAACTTGCAATAGTCTGGACTGTAATTATATTTTTTATAAGGCATTGGAAAGTAGCCCAACAAAATATTGATGTGAAATCTGATCTGCCAGCACTGTGGAATTTCTTCTGTGTTGGAACTGAGATGGGAGGTTTGAAAGTGTTTGGCAGCTGTTGTAAATTCAGGAGCTGAAGGCAAGGAACAATTTCTCTAGAGCAAACCAGAAGTTAATACATGCCTGTACAAACTGTGCTATCTTCTGCATATGCATGCATGTATAACCAGTATCTTTTCCTCACTGATTCAGACAAACATTCATTTAATTTTACTACCTTAAGTCAATAAAGTTCACCTTTTTTCTGTTAATTTTAAATGAGACTTTACAGCAATGGCATTTAATATCTCAAAACTCCCAAAATAAAATTGTGTAGTAAGAAACAAAATTGTACTGTTCAATCCAGTTATTCACCACTTCTCCCAAACAAGTGCACAAGCACACAGAAACTTATGATATATTGTAGTCATTAACAGCTTCAGTCTCTAGGAAATCACTGGAATACATAACTTACAAAGCAGGGGTTGCATCTCTATGGTATTCTGCTAACAGCATCCTTTTCAGCAAGAGAGACAGTTAGCCAATGTGGTTCATTTGATCTCAACTATTGTGTTGTCATGTAGAAGAATTACTTCTGAAGCAAAGAGTTCTCAGTATGTACAACTTCTGAAGTTGTAAGCTTGTGTCCTAGCTTGCTGGAGGCAGTGCTTAGCCTTCAGAAGTGCATAGTGTGTTGTCTGCAAGAGCCACTCCATAAAACACAAGTTGCAAGAGCGCTGAACACTGCATTTCTTTAAAAGGACCCTAAAGAAAAGATTGCATACAGAAGTTCAGTCATCCATCAGCACTTGAAGAGCCTTCCCCAAAATTAAAAAGACACCTGATTCCATCAAGCCCAGTCCATACTAGCCGACAGCAGGTAGCATCTGTATAATCTAATGGCATAAATCATTGTCTACATAGCATACTAGACGCCAGAGTCTATTAGACCTGGGTGACGTCCAGCTCAACTGCCCTATAGACTTTTCTAGTGTAAAGGGAGATTTGTGGTGGGCCAACACATGGTAATACTATCCATGCTCAGAGGAAAAGCTTAGCAATATCTTCCCTATGGATAGCAAGAACATTGCTTTCCTAGAAAGGGACATGAGATTTTTATCCAGACACCAACAAGATACCAACTATCATGTATCCTCCAGTCCCCTAAAAAGCCTTGTTTTGTGATGCTACCTGGATGAGTATTTACCCCTCTAGAAACTTGTTTAGTGCTTGCTGCTAAAAATTTGATTTAGTCTGAGCAGATTTCAGGTCTAGTGTTGAGAAAAAAAATCATGTTACTTGAAAGGTTTATCAGCAGGCCCTTTATGTAGATGGAGTTTGCCCTAAAACTCTGCTTTGATTTCTGAAGAAGCATCAATTACAATGTCAAAGATAATAATATAGGAGGGAAGCTACTAATGTTTAATCACTACCTGCTTAGTGGCATTATATGATTGCAATCAGTGAAACCATCACTAAACTGTGGAAATTTTTGCAGACAAAAAGCAAAAAGATTCCTCTCTTTGTCATGTTTTTTTCTCTATTTTTTCCCCTCTGTCTTTTCTGGAGTTCATTTACATTAGAAACACTATGACTGATCTACATGGCAGTGAGTGATGTTTGTATGTTCAGTAAAGTCTTATAATGTGCTTTGAATTACCAGCAAGAATTGTAATATCTGGATAATACAGTCTTAAAGATATGCATTTCATTGCCTAGGGTTCTGGATAAAAAGTTAAATTAATTGTGTTGTCACACTGATAAATTCTTGATAACAGGAAGCAGTATGTTTACTGTATCCACTGTATCACCAGTTTAATGTGAACTCTGAAAGCATAGATCTTACAGTACTTCTCTGTCCAGCTTGTCTGAATTATCAGTAGTATATTCTCTTTCTCATTTGCTTACGTTTTTTCTTTTGTACAAAACTTGAGTTTCCTGTTTAGTGCCACCTGCCACAGCTTGGTCCCAAAATTGTTATTGTAAAAACTGTGTGGAATCCCCAGAAAATTGATTACAAATGACTGTAGTCTAGAAGGGTATTTTATAGGATGTGAACTGATTCTATAACGTACAGTTGGTTCTGCCAGCCCTAAAAATTCAGTCTGAGATCAGACAATCTCTTACAAATTATGTTGATCATTATGTAATAACAATAACTGTAGGTAAGAATTCTTAATTTGTTGCTACAAGGAAGGTCATATGGTTATGTATTTGTCAACAGTTCTGTTAAGTTTTGTTGCACTGTTGGGACAGATTGACAGTTTCTTGGGACTGAAATTTGATTTTTCAGAATACAGTGGTGTAAGCTTCATCAAGATTTTTTTCATAAAAACATCCAGAAACTTAGCAATTTAAGTAAAAATATCTCCACAGGCTCCAGTCTGACAACTAAGTACATCATAAAATCTAATAATTTAAGTCTTTTATCTTTTTGACTGATTTTGAATCAGGGAAGAAAGGCTTTTCAGTGGCATTCTGGTTTTAGCAGGAAACCTAATGAGTAAATTTAAAGACTTTTACTTTAAGGAGTCATTTAATGCTATGTGTAAAAAAGTTATGCTTTTTTCTAGATTTTTAATTGAGCAATGCACTCTTGCTGCAAGAAAGGCCAACAGCCTCCTGAGTGTCATTAGTAGAGTGTTGCCAGCGGGGCGATGGAGATGGTCCTTCCCCTGTATTCAGCCCTGGTGAGACACATCAGTGTGCTGGA
Organism: Numenius arquata; assembly: GCF_964106895.1. NCBI lineage: Eukaryota > Metazoa > Chordata > Aves > Charadriiformes > Scolopacidae > Numenius > Numenius arquata. The sequence continues at coordinate 36,927,961 of NC_133616.1, forward strand.
TCAATTTCTGGTTTCCTCAGTGCAGGAGAGACATGAATATACTGGAGCAAGTCCAGCAAAGGGCACGATGATAGCACATGGGCACAAAATGAAACACATTAAATTCCATCTGAGCACAGGAACACATTTTTTTCACACACAGGTAGTTGAACACTGGCACAGGCTGCCCAGAGAAGCTGTGGAGTCATGGATATTCTCAAACCCAACCAGAAACAGTCCTGATCAATCTGCTCTATTTGACCCTGTTTGCACAGAGGTTGCAAGGCTGCACTATAAGATCTCAGGAGGCCCCTTCCAACCTCAATCATTCTATTATTCTACCATTCTGTGATCTTCCCATGGTAATCCTACAGACTAAATCCTTATTACAACACATTTCTAAACTACTGACTGAATCTTCATCTAAATAACATAAGAAAATTTAATGAAAGTTACGATTTTCAGCACTTCTGACATTTAGGATATCTATTAAAATTTTCTTGATGCAGCTTGTCCTGCTTTAACATTCAGATTCAATCAGAAGTGTGACCTAGTTCATTATCTTTATATAAATGAAGGTATGCTGGTCTGCATGTGCTATATTCCTATGGTATATATTTCCACATATACCACATGGTACAAGACACATGCAAACCTGCAGAGCCATGGCGGAGATTGGACTAGTATAACTACTTCAAAAGATCTCATAACTGTAGGTTTAAAAACACTCCTGTTTTTAAGAATCTGAGTATGCACATAGCGCTGGGCAGCTAAATGTGGTTTTCGTTTGCCAAAGCAGAGTGCTTGAAAAGGTGTTTGAATTCACTGAGATTGCCTTGTAATGAATAGCCTGTAAATGTTTTGCCATTGGTTTAGCTTGGTTCAGCAACCAAATTCCCAGGTGCCTGTCTCCAAACTGTCATCCAAACAACAGATTTTTGGTTGAACACAGACAGAATGGCAACTACGCTTTTTGCCTCAGACTCCTACCTGGCATGACACGCAACACCAGAGCATTTTCAGGAGTCTAGTAGAGTTTAGACACATTTCTAGTATCTGTCTGTGGGCTGTCTACACAGCAGTACTCCAAGTTCTGTCTCATGCATATGTCAGCATATTTTGCTGTGGGAGCAGAATGCCGTTTATTCCGAAGATGTTCTGTAATATTAAAATTTCATGCGTCTGACTCTAACTGAAACTACAAACTGCAGAAGTATGCCAAATTAATGCAAGATGAACAAAGTGTTTAGTATTTTTGTAGAAGTTTGCTTGTCTTAATCTTTGAACAAAACTTTTGGGTGTTATTTCCCTTTTAGCCAACATGGGTTGTGGGTGGGTAAGCATGTTTAATAGGAAATTACCAAAGCTTTCTATATGTTTAATATAGCTAGTTGTATATAAATATCTATTTGTCTGATCTGCAGTTAGACATCTTATGTCATGACTCTACAATTTCATGCACCGTGACCCAAACTAACCGGGATGATTGTTTAAATGTTATGTTTATCTTTAATAAGAGCTCTTATCTTTAATCAAGAGTCTATTTCCATACATCCCTTACTTCAAGTGCATCCTTTTCTTACCTACATTCGCAGGCTGTAGACGAGCTTATGGCTCTTAGCACACAAGGTAATACATGCTATTGCACTGCATGACAGGGTCAATTGTTATATGATAGGGGTAAGCAATTAGACTATAGAAATTGTCCTTTGTTCACTGTTCCATGGGCAAGCCCATTTAGAGGCAGATCAGTCACTCACAGAATGTAAATCTGAGTTTTGTTTTCCTTTTCATATCAAATGGTGTAGGATTTTTCCTGTTCTCTCTTCTGATTGCCCTTGTTACTTACCAAGATTTTAATCAGTTTCATTTACAGAGCTTAGAACCATGTTTACAGGAAGTTTGCAAAGAAATTAGTGCTACCAATGGATAAATGTGTCAGTGATTCATGAATGCACATTTATATCTCAATCTACCCATGTAAACTGAAATTGCTTTCTAACTATTCAGATAAAATTTGCACTGTACATTATAAAAGTTGATGTACACTCATTCAGTTTGATGCATAATTGAATATGAATATTACTTTCACTAATATCTGTATTCAAGTATCTTTGTCTCGGACATGGTCATAGTAAGAATCTTTTAAACTGTTTTTCCATTTTATATCCAGCTCTGATTGGTTTGAAGTATTTCACTGGAATGTTCTATCAGCAAATCTCTCACCGTGTCAGCCAGTTGAAGAAAACCACCTAGAAATATGAAAGAGAATCTGATATTTTTAATAAATATGCTTATTCTTAATTTTCATTATTTTCCAACACAAGAGAAGGAGTGAAATAAAAGCCAAGTTGAACGTGATCTTTGAAAAAAAAAGAAAAAAAAAAGCCATGAAAAAACAGTTACTGTGTTGAATATCTGCAGGAAGTTGCACTTACCTTGGAAGTTATATGAGGTGGTTCATTGGCATGGAGGAAGGCACCTATCATATCCTAGAAATTAAAAAATGGAAGAGGGGAGATTTAGATGAGATACCAGAAAGAAATTCTTTACTGTGAGGGTGGTGAGGCACTGGAAAAGGTTGCCCAGGGAAGTTGTGGGTGCCCCATCCCTGGAAGTGTTCAAGGCCAGGCTGGATTGGGCTTTGAACAACCTGCTCTAGTGGAGGTGTCCCTCCCCATGGCAGGGGGGTTGGAACTCAATGATCTTTAAGGTTCCTTCCAACTCTAACCATTCTATGATTCTATGACTCTATGATTTTTGTTGTCCTAAAGTTAATTAGGAAATGGAAATAGAAGCATAAAGGAACACAAATCTTTAGCAAACAAATATGAAGCTGGTTCTGTTATAAAAAGAAGCAACTGATGAAGTAGTATTATGAAAGGAATTCAGGTCTTCATGAATCAGTGGTAACCTCAGAGTTTAGCTGTCAACTGACCTGAATGGATAACAACTGAGACTCTATGAAGTACTGCTGGATTAAGTCTTCTTTAAGGCAGTATTTCAGGAAATCAAATCAGAATGTAGCAAAAAAGCCAAAAATGAAGCCTTCAAGGAATTGCAGAGGACAGGTGATCAAAAAAGTCTTGATGAGGAAGTCATAAAAAACCAGGATATGATCTATGATAGATCTATTAGCTACAGAAAGATGAAGCCAAACATTAAGCCGAGGACAGAAGTGAATATATTAACATTATAATTTGAATTTTGGTAATTAATGTTCATTTTTTTTCAATAATTCCTATTAACACTAGAAGGGTTAATCTGATGCTAGAATGATAAATTTGCTTTATGGAAAATTAATAGCCATGAATTACCTCCTGCTTGTTTTTCTCTTATTATAAAGTGGCCTTGGTGCTGCTGAAGAAAGGAAAGAAGCATACCAGCAAGACTGTTTAATTTAATCAGGGAATAAATCATAAGTGGTATAAGACAAAAATAAGCACAGAGACAAGAACTGTATTCAAATCAGAGGATATAGAATCAAGACTGTAGTTTGAACTTTCTCAAATAAAGTCTTTCAGTTTGGCATACTGAGCAAGCAACAGGTTGGAACTACAAACTGCTTTAGAGGGCTTAGGTTCAACTTAATATCCGGCATGAATGCATCTTTTGGAGTCCTATTCCACTCCAAACCCCTTTCCCTAAGTTATTTTCTTAGATTTAAGAACCATTCTTCTCTGACTATCCTTAATTCACTCTCTCCCCTGCCCCCAATTACATTACTTGATATTTCCTTTTCCTAGATCCCTGCCTGAGCAGTGATAAATGAAGTGAGCATTAATTGTAAGTTTTAGCCCAACAGGAGCCAGTTTGGCTTCAAGTAAACCTGCCTTGGCAAATGGGGGAAATATATAATCCTGACTGATTACTCCCAAAGAATATTTTTGTCATTTTCAGTGCATGTGTTTGAATTTCAGCTGTTCATTTTACCCCAAGGTTTTCTCCCTTAACATTACAAAAGGGAGGGAAAAAAGAGGTAAAGATGAAAGCTTAGATTGTAGTCATGTGTAGCAGTAGGAAAACAACACCATCCAGACTGTGGATGGAGCCAAGCCTAGCTTTTATTTCATATGGAGTAATAATCTGGGGTGGATGTTATATTGCAACTTGGCTCAAAGGTTTTATGCTTTTTATGCACCAGTTCTTTTGTTCTTTGGGAAGAAGATGGTGTTTACTAAATAATCAATGAGGAAGTGCTTCAGGTACTGGCATAACTAGCATTCAAGAGGGTCACAGTTCTCTCAGCAAGGAAGAGTAAGTTTTCATTCTGAAAAATGTTCCCTTTTATAACAATTCTATTAATTAATATAATCCTATATAGTAATTGTATTAATGTTATAATTTATATAATTCCATATAGCAATATAACCCTATGTAGCTAATAACATAACACAACATAATAATAAATATAAAATAAAATAAAAATATAACATGACATAACAGCTATTAATTAATATAATTCTACCTAAAAGACCAGACTGCTCTGCAGCCTGGGGAGCTTGCGATAACACAAGTGCATCACAAGCAGCCCTGGGGCCAGCAGCAATACCAGACTTTGGCCCTTGTATTTGACACACTACTGCTGATGTCTGGTATTTAGGTAAAAAGCTGTGTTAAAGGACTCATGTTACAATACTTCAGATAGAGCAAGAGCTAAACATGAGGACTGGATCTGAGTACGATCTTCCTCAAAGCTGAGGACTGTACTGCAAAGTTCAGGTGAAGGTAATCCCAGTGTAATTTTGAAGTGTCGTTCACCAGCATTTGTGCCAATCCCTCAGTAAAAAATTAGAAAAACAAGAGCATGATGATAAGCAGAACTGGTCTATATTTCTTCATAAAATTAAGAAAATCATGTGCTTACTTTCTTCCACATATGAATAAATATTAATGAAGTTGGTGAAGTTATTCAGAGGAGGGTTAATGCACGACTCTGGAAGTGCTGTTACATTCATATTCTTTTCCACAAAATCTTTCCTAGTTGCTTTCCCACCACAGGACTTGAAGAAATCTGCCCAGATCCAGATATTTTCCTAAGCAGGAGATGGTCCTTTCTTATATTCTTCTCTGTTCTTTTACACAGTTCTTGGAAAAAACGTTTCAGAAAAATAAATTAAATACTACGAAACTGAGAATAGTTAATAAATGACAAAAAAAAAAAAAGGAGTAAAAAGTTAGAAATATTTACAAATATTGTTGAATTGTATGAGGATAAAGGAGAAAAGACACAGGAAAAGTACTCCAGAACACCCTTTCTTTAAAATCAGTCATTTTTTCACCACTGTTCCGTGCAATCGGTACCTTCTGCTGGAGCCAGGTGATCGTCATCTTCCTACCCTGAGGCTTATGACATGCCTCAGAAGGCCTCCACAGTTCTTCTCAACATGGAAGCATTTGAAGTCATATAAGAGCTAGTGATTCAGATACTTTATAAATTCCACCAGAAAGATCTCATGGCTAAGTAAATTAAGTAAACTAAGAAAATTATTTTTGTTATTATTGAAAACATACTTTTAGGGCAATGTGTGCTTGAAATTGTACTATACTATTCTGTGTTTCTAGTATTTCATATGCACCTCTCTTTTACATGTTTGAGGAGCTTTTCATATGTTTTGGGCTTTCCACTTGTTTCCTTGACAGGAGATATTGCAGGAATTCTTTTTTGTTTTGTTTGTCAAGATTACTCTATAGAGTAATTTAGTTATTTAGCAGTCATCTTGCCCATCCATGTAACTGAACACAGGCTTCTCTGTCCATTTCCCATTCCCTCCTCTCCCTTCCCCTCCCCCCTCTTTATTTTTTTGCCTCCTAGAAGGGTGAGACGAAGAAGAGGGGGGGCGGGGGCGTGGAAAGAGGGAAAAGGGAGGGAAAAAAAAACCTTCGTGGGCTGAGCTTAAGGCAGTTTAATAGAAACAAAACAGAAAAGGGAAAAGAACCATAATAGTAACAATAATAATAACACCAGCCACTCTCATGGCCCAGTGAATTGGCACTGTCCCGAGCAGTGATCGTGGGTTCACACCCCCGGCTAACCTCCATTTATGTACTGAGCATGATGTCTATGGTATGGAATATTTCATTGGCCATTTCATCATTCTGTCTGTGCTTCTATAGGAAGATGAAAAGAAAAACGTCCTTGAATAGTGTAAACATCCCTTTGCAACAACTAAATACAATAGGTATTATTGACATTTCTTTCACAGCAATCACTAGAAAGAAAAATCAACTCTTTCCCAGCTGAAACAAAAGGGAAAACTGTTAGCTCTATTAAAAACTTAATTCTTAACTTCTGTTACTGAAGTAACAGTACTGTTCTGTTTCTGAACACTGGCAGGGGCTGAGTACAGGACAATGCACCCTAAAATGCAGTCTAAAGGCTTTCAGCAGCTATAGTAAGTCCCAGGAGGTCTGGGGAAAATCTCTGTGTTAATCTAGATGTTTTCCATGTCTGCACCAGTGGTAACCCTTCTCCTACCTCCTCCTCATCAATCAGTCCCTTGGAGAAGAGGATGTGCTAGTCCTTTCTTAGCAGATTAATATTTCCATTAAACATCTGGCTAATATTTCCTCACCCACCCTTGTACTCCTTGCTGCCCTTTCCATGGTCTCACTGTTTTTGTGATACTCAGTCATTCCTATTATATGGTGTCAGAAAGAGCTATACATCCTAGATAATCCGGGTGTTGCTGTATCTAATAACTTTAGATAAACTTAGTAAGACTGTTAGTGCTCCAGAATACAAATGTGACACTGGTATCAAACAGTTTCAAAGGCAACAGCTAGATTTGCAGACTTGGGCAGCTACCCTACAAAACAAGCAGAAAAAGAGAAACATACCATAAGGAGACCAAATGGGTATTGGAAAATAATATTTTAAATTTTTGCATTTGAACAGCCTTCAGCCCGAAGCCTTGCTGTTTAGAGTCTTGATGCTTCTTTTCTGATAACAACCTAGCTGAATCATCCTGTAATTCTATTTTCTATGATGTACTTTTCAGCATAAATGAAGTAAAAATAAAGTTGTAATTTTTTTCCCCAGGATTCTTTCCTGAATAAAAATTAATCGATTAATTAATAATTGTTACTGTGGCATGAAGATAAAGGGAAAAGAAACACAGGCCTGTAATTATGGTTGAATTAAGTAATAGGTTATTTTGGTTATTTTTCTTCTTCAAAAATATTTTAGAGTCATATAGGAATTCATGTTAGCCAGACAGGTGATGGTGCGATTCCACAGCATATCACAAAGCCTTGTCCCACTGAATGCCCCAAACAGGAGGGACAAAGCAAGAAGTACGAAACTGATTCCATTCATTGTGTGGACAGTTCTCGTTTGGGTTTCAGATATATTGAAAGTGGGAAAAAAAAAATCTCCAAAGAGTTTGTAGTTTAGTGAGTAAAGTACTGGACACAGGCCAAACCAAACTTAAGGAAGTATGGGGGTCTCAGCTGAGTTCCTAGCAAACTCTAGCCTGCACTGCAAATTCATCATGAACAATTACATGTAATTTGGTACAATTGCCAGCTCCTGCTTAGACGCTCTTTATACTGAGCTACAGAAAAGACTGAATTGCTTCCCATACCTAGGGGGAGCATTACTCCTTGCTGAAGGGCCTATCATGAATACAGGCACTGCTCTCAGATCCTCACCGAGCAAATACCAACCCTCATGCTGGACCATGGGCAGACAGTCTGTGCTAATGTTCAAGAATCAGAGTAGGTTCCTCACAGCCGGCACATTTTCTTGGCTTTGATCGCTGGCTATAATGCCCAGATGTCTAAGAGCTTATTTTTAAGATGTATGCATATATATACATTGTCCTTCAAATCTTTGACATTTCTAGATTGAAGTTTTTGGAAGAGTAAAGGGCTAAATGTCGTTAAAATCTAGGCTCTTAGCCTTGATGTTTAAAACTACCTGTGTAGCAGCCACAATAAAGTGAGGTTAAAGCTGGCTTTTGTTGGCATTCCCTGGGAAGACCAGGACTCAAGGAACTTTAAGGCTTGGGAAAGATGTAAGTATATAATTCTTTCTTCAACATAAATGTGGTATTATCTCAGGAGGCTGGGTGTAGTCAGCTGAAACAGAACTTCAACTTTGTTTCTTTGAACATTCTTATTTTACGAACAGAGGGTGTATTGTGAAGTCTGCCCTCTGAGATCCTTTAATGCTATATAAATCTAATAAGCTTTAAAGAGATAAGACAATAGACTAAGTTCCTGAGTGAAATAAGTCCACTGAATTGTGAATAATCCTTTTAGAGAAGATAAGGCCACAAATTTGAGGCTTATATGTAGCCTGGTTCTTTCTATGTCATTTTCTATGCCTTTTTAGCTGGATTGCTATCCCATGCAGATTCACTGTATTTTGTTCATTCTTTACATTGTTATTCTTTGAAATCCAGAGTACTCTTCTCTGTTTACCTGCAGAGCTGCAGGTAGCAGCAGGCTTGGTAAACTATAGCCTGTTATACCCACAAAGAGGAGAGAGGACAGTAAACTTACAATCAGATCTTCAAGTTACTGTATGCTTCAAGAAGTACCAGTCTGATGTAGATATGCAAGACATGAATATAAATATTTATAAGATCCTCTTTAGAATTTAACATTCGTGTAGATATGAGAAAAATATGTTGAAATACATTATTATCCAAGAGTCCATTTATTAACTTAGAAAAACACTAAAAATTCTGCATGCTTTGGAAACCAGACTACCTCATTGCTCCTGTTTGCATTTTGGTTTTTACTGCAACATTTCTAGGGATGAGAAGGACTTGTATTGAGAAAAACAAAATACATCTTTAAGGTGCCCTGAGCTGAAGATGTTGTCAATCCAATCACGCTGCCACATCCAGGCTGACAAAATGCTTCTTCAGGCTCCTGTTGTGGTTTAACCCCAGACAGTGACTAAGAACCACAGAGCCACTTGCTCACTCTGTCCCGGTGAGATAGGGAAAAGAATCAGAAGAGTTAAAATGACAAAACTTGTGGGTTGAGATAAAAATGGTATAATAGGTAAAGCAAAAAGCTACGTGCACAAGTAAACCCAAACAAGGAATTCATCCACTGTTTCTCATTGGCAGGCAGGAGTTCAGCTATCTCCAGGAAAGCAGGGCTCCATCACGTTTGACAGTTACATGGGAAGACAAATGCCGTGACTCTGAATGTCCTCTGAATACTTCCTTCTTCTTCCCCTAGCTTTATATTGCTGAGCATGATGTCATAAAGTATGACATATCCCTCTGATAGTTGGGGTCAGCTGTCCTGGCTGTGTCCCAACTTCTTCTGCACCCCCAGCCTCCTTGCTGGGGGGGCCATGTGAGAAGCAGAAAAGGCCTTGACTCCGTAAGCACAGCTCAGCAATAATGAAAACATCCCTCTATTATCAGCACTGTTTTCAGCACAAATCCAAAACATACCCCATATTAGCTACTATGAAGAAGATTAACTCTATCTCAGCCAAAACCAACACAGCTCCCCATGTCATGTCCTTTCATGTCATGAAATAACAGGCCAGATCACTGTCCTAGGGTTTCCTCTGTGTCCTACCTCTCTCTTTTCTGCAACTTTAAGTTATTGACTGCTTCTCTGTTACTTGAAGGAATGTGTATTGTTATACTGCCCTAGTAGATGTGGTCAACAAATGAACTAGGAATTCCTGTGTCACCAAACATCAAGATGTCTCAGAAGTTTATGTTTTTCTGTCCCTGAATAGGCTTTTTGATATGGCATGCTTGTGTAATTTCTCTGTTTTCGCCCTGTGCTGTATCTCACAGCACAGACTGTACTTGTCTACCTTCTGTGTATGCAGAGCAATGCATTCTTCCTTCCTGAATATGTTAGGTCTGCTTGGTATTTAGAAAGTCCACTGCTCTGCCCAACAGGATCAGGAGGTCTAAAAACAGATAAATATAAGAGCATCAGAAACACGTAATGACAAATCACAGAGGAATAGCAAGACTTACATAATGAGACCAAAGAAACTTGAACTGTTTAATACCATAGCAGAAAAATTACAGAGGAAGTGGAAAAAGGCTATAAAGTGGCTGCCATAAAAATATGCTGAAGAAAGTAGATTAGGTTAATTTACTATTTCTTATTTGACTTTAAAGTAAAACTCTATCAGTTGTAAATGTGTTTCAAGGCTCTAATAAATACTTCTTTTCCATGGCATGTAATTAACAACAGAATTGTGCTGTGGTAAGGCATAAATATGAATAGTCACTGTCAGAAAGCAGCAAGCAGTGCTCCCATGAAGGAATCTGACCTTGGAGCTGATGATAACTCCAGGACACATTGTGCTTACACTAACAGGCACAGTCTTACATGGTCTGACCACAGTGGACAGCTGGTTGCTGATAACAGGGTCCATCAACGTCCCAGTCATGGCAAGGGGATGAATTAAGGCCAGGGTACAACCAGAGGCTCCTAGCTGTAGCACAGCTTGAGTCTTAAATAGCAGCTTTGATGTTGCTATACTGCTAAGTTTGACTCCTGACAGGTAGTGGGAGACTTTGTGATAGCTTGTGATAGGCTTACAAGTGTCAGTAAATGAGGGATTTATCATGTGAATATTTGTGAGTCCTGTAAAGGTACATATAGCACATCTGTGCTGTAGTCACTTCTGCATTGCCATTTTGTAGTTCAAGAAACACAAGGAAACTCATTTCATTGTTCCACTCAAGCTCCGTAAAGCTTGTTGTCAAGTCAGCTGTAAAAGTTGAGCCACCATGATAATCCTTTCGGAGGGAATTTGAGAAAATAGTTGTTGGAACAGGCCGGTTGTTAACATGCCTTATCTAGAAGACAGGCTGCAGAGGCTTTGAACATCCAACAAAAGGCAAGAGGCACTGTGCACCAGCTTATAGTGCAACAAGATGAAATGAACCATGCGAGGTTATCTCAAGTAAAGCTGGAAGACTGATGGAAGCTATGGCAGAGGGGAGAACTTCGGCAGGGAAGGCTCCAGTGTCCTAACACTCCAGTGGCTTGCCCGGCAGCTACAAAATTATTGTTGGTGGGTTGGGCACCATCAGGTCAGTGCAAGGATTCAGCAGCACACTGCTTCTGTCAACTCCATTGCCATGAAGCATTGGTACTGCTGTCCAGACTGTGACTGATGTCTGCACATATACAAAAAGTTATGGCCGAATTTTTGTACATGATTAATATTAATTTGCCTTTGTCATTACAAATAAAAATTTCCCAATAGGAGAAGAAATGTTTTCCAACAGTGAATCTGACCAGTTATGTCCAGTAAAAGCCAGTAACTGCAAACTAAATATGCCTCTACTTTGTTTCTACTCTGAGCCAAAACCGGATGTTCAAGCCAGAACTGTTTGGCAACACCAGGCATAAGAGAAGCAAACTAAGCCCCTGTCATTTGTTTTCATGTAACTAATTGCAAACAATTATCTCTTATTTTGTGGGTACTGTTTGGGTTTTATTTTAAATCACCATGGTAATTATTTAATAAAAGATGGTGAAGTAAGGCAGAAAGCTGAACAATGCTTTTAATAGTCCATCAAGCAAATGCTTTAGATCTGCCTGTTCAATCACTTTAGCACCTTTTCTTAATATGAGGGTTTAATATTTTTATTATATGTAGAGGACGTACTTGTAATTCTAAACTTACCAATTGAACTTCATTAAACGTGCACTGCCTGTTAAATCCTACCCTTTACGAAGGAAACTGACACAACTTTGCAAAAGCCAAGTTTAGCCTTGCACAGCAGATCTCTCTGACAAGGCTTCTGGTAAAATCTCTGAGGAATGTGGTCTGCAATGAGATGAAGTATCTATTTTTAAATACAGGAAGAACATTAAAAGGTAGATGAGAATTGACAAGCCATGCATGAACAGGAAACCTGAGCTGTCCAAAAGAAAAAAAAAACAACCCCCCAAAAAACTTTCATCAGCTCAAGAGGTACAAAGAGATAGATGAAATTTACCAAATTATCCTTTATTTCAGGTTTGTTAAAGCCAGAAAGTTATGCAATGATCAGCAAATATTTTGTGAGCATTTTATTTGCTGCTTGTTGTTCCATTAGCTGAGCTATAATGACAGTTTGGCCAAGTGTCCAGTTTTGGGGATACAGCAAAACACACTAGCATCCTATTAAAAGAAATTAACTTTTTGGATTTTTTTCCTGGTTTTTCTTTTCTTCCCTGTTTTTGAGTGTGTGGTTACTACTATGCCATGCATAACTTTTCTGTTAAGTCTTGCCTTCTGCTGAACAACAAGGTGGGAATCTGAAAGTCTTTGACCACATTCCGATGCCCAATTAGACTTTTAAAATAATGAGTCAGATCCTTATGCTCTGTTTTATTTTTCACTTTAGCATTTGCATTGTATTTATTTTCACAGTTCAGGCTTATGTAGTGTTGGATAAGTAAAGGAATGAGGAAAGATGCTAGATCTGGTGTTGAAGTACTACAGCCATTGTCAGTTCCCTCTTATAATTTTGGTATCTGTTATTTGTGCAGCACTTATTTAGCATTTGAGCTGGTGCCCTTCTGTCAAAGGGAGGGGAAAGTCTCTCCTGAACTGCTGAAACATGGGACTCATGGCCCAGTGTCAGGGAAGGTAAGGATGAATTTAGTGATTTTGTGCCCCCTGACTCTGGATCATGTGTAGAGTCTTGAAATGTTTTTATCTATGTGTGTCTTGCAGTCTCCCTCCCAGGATGATATCCTCCAATTTATGTGGCACACCCCTTATGTAAAAGTTAATGAAAAACTTTTATGCTATTGCTGATGTTTAAAGTGGGAGTAATCTTTCCGGGCAAAATGCAGAGTTTTAAATGCTCTTTATCTGGCTTTATCCTATGTGAAACACTGGTAAAAAGGGAGAATACTTCATGAGTACACATAATACATTATGTTGAAAAACTGTATTGTAAACAGCATGCTGAACCTCATTATTTCCTCTTTGGAATTGCAACTAGTATTCTGTGCTGTCTTCCATAATAAAACTGGGCCTTTTCTTCTTGCATATTTCATGCAGCTGTGGTTTGGTATTACTTTGCCATCTCATTTCATGCTTTCATGTTGTATACAGCACAGCAAAAAATGTAGTTTCTGCTTTAGTATGGTTTTTGTATACAAAAAACAAAATTATTTTTTTTTATTCAAGTAGGTTTTGATTTGACTGATACACTTGGTTCCTACCTTAATAAAAACATATTAAGGTATAAAAATATGCTCTTCATGTATGTAGTATGGTTTGTTATTGACTTAAGCATATATTAAGAGATGTTTGTGTTTTGGGGGTGAGTAGTGTTGCTTCTTTGATCCATGACCAGGTCCAATTTAAGTCACAACGTTTTCCCACTTGCTTTGAAACTGATGCATTTTAGGGATGAAAAAAATAATCTTTTAGCGCTTTATTGTCTTCCCTTTAAATTTTGGAGCCAGAGTTAATCTGCCTGTTTCCTGAAGCTGGTATTTTAACAAGGCTGGTGTGCATCTTTAATTTATATCACGTTGCAAACAACTTATTACACCAAATGTTAAACGCAAACTACAGCTTCTAGACAATTTATTTTGTGGCAGAAATTGACATTTCAGTTGCTCATGTGATCTTAGGTGTGTTGTGTATTTTTGTTTTCTTAGTATACACTTGTTAAAGCATTATTGATGTCTTTCAACAAATATGCAAATTAAATTAAATCTGTGCTTGGATACAAAACAATAAATAAGAAGATAATAAATTTAATTTTTATATATCATGGTTAAGATCTAAAATCTGAAATTTATTATTCCTTAGTATATGTCAGATTGAAGATTACAGAAGTCCATGCTAATTTGTGATGAAAATTTGCTTATCATGGGTGAAGAAAATATCCTTTTGTGTTTGAGATTGTTTGATTTGTTGAAATAGATTTGTTCAGCATCAAGATTGAATTTGTCAGGACAAAAGTAATGTATATGCTCAGTTTCAGGTAAATGTTCATTGGTTGGTTAGTGTTAGAATACATGGATAAAACCTAAAGACTGACAACAGCAATAAAATCATTCTGCACTTGAAAGGGAGTTTACCTGAGTATTTTTAGTGGTTTTTTTCCATGAGGACCTGACAAAACACACTTCACATTTTAAAGTCAAAATTGCAACTGACATATTTAAGTGCAGTTAGTTTTTTAGCTACAATCCTTCTTCTGTTTCAAAACAGCTATGAAGGCACCACTGCTTTTTAAAGTAAATTAGACATGGAGATAATTTCTAGGCATTTGGCTGACAGCATATCAAGTATACCTGGGTCTGAAAGTTGAAACCCTCTTCTTTTTTGTTGGGCTAATTAAGAAGACTGAATGTTCCTTAGCTTTCAGCCTGATCTGCAGACACAGAAATCATTCCTAAATATGTAGTGATTTCCTTGTAAAGATTTATAATGAAAAAAAAATCCATTTCTTTAAAACTTCACTAACATTTTGCATCAAATTTGTCTCAGTGAAGATTCTCTCCTAACGTCCTCATTAATAAACAGAAAATTCAGTCTGAAGAGACTGAGCTTCGGAAAGTGCTCCAAAGGTTACTGAAATGCCACAGATCAGTCCAGTCTCTGTTAAAACCCCAATACCCTTTTTGCATTAAAATAATGAATATGTTACTCTTAAAAGAATTACCATTTGTAAGTTAGAACATTCTGTGCCAAAAGTAGCTTTCTCCTTAGGGGCTAATGGAGTAGTCTCAGTTTTATCCTGAGTTTGAAAAAAAGCTGTCATTTATAGGAGAGAAAAGAATGGTTTAGCTTTCATAATTTTTGACAGTAGCAGAAAAGAGGTTTTTAGGGTAGGGAATATGTCAACCTATAGACTTGCTCAAAATGTGACACAGCTGTGACTTGATCTCAGGAAAACTATCTCATTGTCACTGTTTTCTGAAGTGGATTCTTAGAACTGATCCAGCTGTAGCAAGTGTCATACCTTTTATTTCTTTGAAAGTATACCAGAGTTGTGTGTGCCTCGGGGATCAAGGGAACAGAGTCTGAGGATTCTGGGAGGATATAAGGGGAGAGGCAACAGAAAAGAGCAGGGCAAGTCTTGGAGGCCAGATGAGGGGATATCTCTCCTTACCATGCATGTCGCTGTTGCTGATGCTTAAGGAGTGTGGTACCTATGTCTTATTTTCTCCTGATACTCTACTATCAGCTCAAGGTGCACTGCATATTTTCCTTTTTGCTGAGTGGTTGCTGATGGCTTCATGTGCAAAGATTTCTGAGAGCCACCATGCCTGAGTTTGTACATAGATCATATGTTTCAGAATATTACCTTTCCATTTAATTTTGTACAGGAAATTCCAAGTGTCTAAAGTGTTCTGTTTTTCATGTGAATTTAGGCTCAAATAAGTGTAGGGAAAACATCAGATGATAATTTACTGCTCAACCAGTTCCCAAAGCCCAAAGTATAATGTAGGTTTATTTAGTCAAAATGTGCAACTTCCCATGCATAGAATCACACTCACTACAGTTGTGTTGCACCAGTGGTTGCACAGCAGATATTACACTTCTTACAGTCTTTATTATTCAACTGCTGCTTTTCAGTGTAGGTTTGCTTGAGAGGCAAGTTCCAGGTCTCTACCTCTTTTGTTGTTTGTTCCATAAAAGAAGGAAAATCAAGTGAAACCAAGGATACAACATTAAATCAATGATAAAGAAGTATGTGGCACACAGGTGTAGTGGGAATTACAAATTGTTTCTTCCCCAAAGTTAGTATGTATGTACTCAAAGTCAATGTTGTGTGCATTGTTAAAAGCTATATAAAGATTTCCTTTCTATTTTAAGTGGTTTTTAATGCATTGACAATCCTGCTCTGCCACCCTTCAGGATCAATAGAAGTTGCCTGATCAGATTTTTACAGGAATGGGGATTGATCTGTATAACTTTGTATCTTAAGGAAATCAGCAGTGAAGACAAAATTCAATATGTATAATTTTTTATATTATATTTGAATTATCACCTACTACATTTAGTATTTTCCAAAGCCTACTGTTTGCTGAAGATCCTGTATTGTAAACAGATAGACCAAGAACCTGTATGTGGCACATTGAAGAGAGAGCACTTTATGTTTTAAATACCTCTATTTTGGGAATGAGTCGGAACTTCCTTCAGAGATGATAGCTCTGTCTCTCTCACCACTTTGACTTTGCTACTTTGTTGTCAAAACACCAATGATGCTTATAAACTGATTATTTAGTATCACTCTTCACTGGTATTTTATAGGAAACATGGCTGGGAGACCATTGTATATGTAGCCTTAGCACATGTCACCTTCCTGTGGTTGTGGTCTGAGTACCTCCAGCTTGCTAGATTAACTTCCCTAGAGAAGACTCTGGAAGCTGATTTAATGGGACTTTGTGACAGCAATAGAATGGGTGAAGTTTTTTAGCAAAAATATGGGGACAGAAAAGAAACGATCTCTCACTCTACTTCTATAAATTTGGTAATAACTGAAACAAAGCAAAGGTTTAACCTTGCTCTGACAGATGGGAGTGCTCAAATGTCATCCATATATTGTCTCATCCTTTGAAGCATTTTCACCCTTCAAACCAATACAGGAATAAGATTTCTGGCTGATTTAAACCCATTTATTCTCTTTGGAGCTGACTTCTCTCAGCTTTCTGTGAAATTTATGATGCTTTTGTAAATTGGAATGATGCTGTCATTGTAGCCTCTCTCCCCTTTGCTATTAGTTATGTGGTTTATTTTACTATTTTTTGGTAGCATGTGCACCTCCTTTCTCTACCCTAGTCCTAATGTGGATAGTTGCTGATAGTAAGATCCCAGCTTTCTTCACCATTGGCAAGTGTCAAAGATTTAGTTCTCCACCACAGGAGTGACTCGGGGTTATTGTAAAGTCCAGCATTCAGCAGCTCTGTTTGCTGCCAAGACTCAAGTGCTGATCAGTGTTACTTTTAAAAGCCACAGGATCTGTTGTGCCTACGGGTATGTTTTCTAGGTTATCATGAATGTAAAGAAAGGGCACTGATTAGAGACATGTGAACACTTAAAGGCTGAATAAAGAAAACAGTCACCCTGAAGTATGAGATATTAACATTTTCATTTGCCAAAAACATTGCTACACACTGCATAGAACATACATTCCCTTCATAACCCTCCTGCCTAATTATTTTCAAGAGTAGTATCAATTTAGAAATCTAAGTTCCAGCTTAGGGGTGGAATGGGATCTGCACCCAAACTTCACACCAGATCTGCATTGTTCTATTTACTTATCCATGGGCACCTACAGCTCCACTGTCGCTTGACTAAAACAGATTCAACATATATCTACTTGTGATTTTTTTTTGAAGTCAACACAAACATATCATGCAGGTGTTTGTGTGGGTTTTTTTTGCGGGAAGAGAAGGCTCATTTATGAATGCAAGCCTGACTGTTTCCACTTACACAGAAAAAGAAATTAATCAGAATATGTAAAAACAAGAGTCAATCTAGAACACATATGGATCCTTTACAGTACTGTAATCAACGACACCTGTTTCACTGATTGGAATGGATGTAAGATGAAATCCCAGAACAAATGACCTTTCTTTTATGTCAGAGGACCAGTAATTTTCTTTGGTCAACATAGCCTGTGAAACAAAAGGGTAATTCATGACACTTCTGAATCAATATCTCAGTGAAAACAGTTTTGCTTCATATTTACGACAATGTTTTAAGTCCAAACATTCTTGTACTGTATGTATCTATTATGGAGGTAAGATCAAGAGGAACAGTTTGAAATCAAAAACAGAACAAATGAGTGTCCACATATGAAGTTCAAAATTATGATATATCTTTAACAGATGAACCACATAAACAATTTCAATAAAACAAAACAATCAATAGACCTGAATTTTTTTAATCTGTTGTTCTCCTTGTATGAGTTCCTTTTGCTCTTCTGCTTTATTTTTAACTCACCTTTTTGTTTTGGCATGGATAACATAGGATTTCTTAAAAAATCAGTGTCTGACATCATCTTGGTAGCAATAATTGGGAAGGAGTATTTGAATCAATACACAGGAGGAAGAACCTTACAGTGTAAGGCAAACATCAGTAAATGTCTTGTAACAACAGTAAACTTCTTATTCTGTGGTTCTAGTTATGCAATATCAGTATCGTGGAGGAGCAATATTGGGAGGAGCAATTTTGCCTGAGTAAAAGCCAGAAGATTAGCCGTTACAGGTTTTGCTCCATTTCTAGTATCATAAAAGAAAGACAAAATACTATTCTGTATGTGTAACAGTTTCTTTACTGAAGGACATCAGACTACTTCAGAAGCAAAGAAGAATTGATAACAAATAATTGCAATGAAAACGGATCTAGGGTTGTTGGTTCTTTCAAAGAAGAATAACTTCTTTAATGACCTGTTGCAGTTCTTGCAGTAAGCAGAAAAATATTAGCTACATTTAAAACAAACAAACAAACAAACAAAAAGGTTCCTAGCTTCTAAGAATGCCTTTTTGGCTCTTGTTTTGACATTACCACTAGGCAGAACTTGGCTGACATTTCACTTTTTCTGATGCTTGCCACATTCAGAGCTGCTAACTAGCAACACATGGCATGAGAGAAGAGTCCTAAGAAAACAGCGGCAGGGGTTTTGTCTTAATGATTTGGGAATGTCTGTCACTTTGCTTACCTTTGACCTTAAATGTTCTGTTAGTCTTCCCACGTCTTCCTCTCTCTCACCAATGTGCATGTTCCTGTGCTGACATAAAGGCACTCTCTGATGAGTTAAAGATCGGTGTGCTTGCATAAAGTATCAGAGCACTAATATAGTCCCCAATTCTTAATGAGATAATCTACCTGCTTCCCTAGTCCAGGGGAGAAATCATATCTATATGAAGCCCTGCCTCATATGGGGCATGGTGGATCTGAATCAATCTGATTGCCAGTTATTCCAACTTAACCCATTTTTTGAAACCAGACATTGGGCCAGGTAGCACCATGAGAATGAAGAGCACCAACTCACTGTTAGAGTTATGTTCTCAATGGCACTAAAGTTTCTCAAACTTCATTTTTTCCTTGTTTTGTTTTCAATGTTAGTATTGTTGAAATAGAAAACAAAATATTTTATTAAAAAATCTTTGAAATATAGATTTAGTTGCACACAAAACCGTGTTCTCAAAATGAGAATACATCATACCCTGTTTTGAAGCTGACATGGTAGAAGTTAAAGGATAACAGCACCTGTGTACTGATTATATGATTTTTTTACTGTTTAGGCAAACTGATCTTCACTTCTGCCACTCAGAGGTTAGCCACGCTACCTCTTTTATTGGATCCCAAAACCAGAAAGCCTCTGTGTAAAAGTTGGTTCAGTGAATATACAGATTATGTGGAAGTTAGAAAATAATTGAGTGTCACAGGATTTCTGGAGTTTGTTAAATCAACCAGAGAAGGAGCAGTCAGTAAATACTGCTTTATGTAAGGTGTTGTAGTGCACAGCATCGTATTATGCATTAGGGCAGGATGCATAGTATGAGGATGAAGGAGAGGCAAGAAAATCTACACATGTGTATGCACGTGTGCATGTGCACGCTTGCTGTGTGGCATGTGCAGAAGGTTGAGTGGAACAGGGAAATATTTCTGATTTACTTACGCATTCACCACCCTCTTTTCTGTCAGCAGTTTACTACACTGTTGTGACCGAATATAGAAAACTGATAAATTCGTCCCTCAGTGTTACAGAGTGGGTGGAAATCCTCGGTCTCACCATTTTCTTCATGTTGCTACTGCTGAGCATTCCGGAAGAGACAAATAACAGGCCTCTCTGAGCTCATTGACTTAGCAGTTCTCAATTGCTGGGCTGATGCCAAGGTACTGGCTTTTTGTGTGGTTGTTCTGTAAGTACAGCTACCTTGCTGTGATAAGGCTAAGGCATAAGCCCCTTCAAATTCTTGGCTCAGAAATGCCCTCTTGTTTGTTTGAGGTGAATATCCCAGGTTTGAATGCTTCTGAGTCAATGTCTCTGTCTTGTCAGTTGACACCAAGGCACAGGCTCTTTTTTAAGAAGTTTTGGCTAAGTAATTCCTAACTGGGCTGATGTCACAACCCCTTTCACTTGCTGGATCATCAGAGCCTCTTTTTCAGTAGTTTGATGTCAAGGGACAGGTCATATAAGCATGGGAACTGGTTTTGCACTGGTATGCTGGTTTGGTGTCAATGGCCAGGCTGCTATACAGGTTCCCCTCCTAAAAATAAGCTTAACAAAACACTATCAGAGTGCTTCTGTCTTTTTTTTTCCCTTTCTTTCTTCTTCTTCCGGGGGATGTGTCTGTGTGTGTGTGCGTGTGCGCGCGCATCTGTGAGTGTATGTATGTCGGGGGTGGGATTACTGCCTTGTCTGCTCAAGCTGCCTGGTTTTGTGTGAAAGCCCAGATTTCTGTGGTGTTACTGGCTCAGCATTTCCAGCATGTCACTTTGATTTCTATGCTCAAGCCTCTCTTTGTAGGATTACTGGCTCAGTAACTTCCTCTTATTCAGCTGGTGTCAAGATCTAGTGAACAAGGAAGCTCAGTTGCCCCTAACATGACAGAGCTGGTTCAAGGCACAAGTTTCCCAGGAGCTATTTGCTTCACACTTCCAGATAACTTTGGTTGCCTTTTCCAAGTTATGTACAGTGTCTGACATGTGAGATTAGCACACTTGGACATAGCCATCTTCAACTGCATAGGACAAGAGTTGTTCAACTATTCTATAGTTCACCTATTACAGTGAGCTTAGAGTGAAATTTGTCCTTCTGATGAAACCACTGCTTCTAACAACATCTCCACCACCACCACAAGACTTGCTAACTCTGTTACAACACTCTGACAGCCAACTGTATATTTGGAGTAAAGTTAATTGTTTTCAGTTTCAATATCATTGGATGGACCCTGTACTTAGAATTAGAACCTTCTTCTGTATTTTTATAATTTCACATTTTTGTGACTCTGCAGCATGAAGTTTAATGTTCAAATGGATCTACACGCTCTGACCCACAGTACCCACACTGTACCACATGGGGATGAAAATGGGAGTGGTGTCTGGATGTTGATTCAGGTTTCTCAGGCTCTTAGTCACCTTGGTCTTTGTTTCCTTGGCTGTTTTCTGTGGAGGGAGACATGGGTTTTAAAAGAAATTGGATTTAAAACAGGATTACTGTGGCAGTGGTTTCTGGGAAATAAGGGTTGGTAAAGCTGGAAAAAGAGAGCAGGTAAGATGTTTGGCTCTTAGAATATTAATGACCAAAAAGCTTACATCAGTGTAGCGTAATTACATTATCCAATTTGATTCAATACAGGTTGTACATGTACAAACAAAAGAGTTGACAGAATTCCAGTTGGTCAGAAAAGGAACAGGGGCCTTGTTTGAAGAAAGCATTCTTTGCATCATGTTATTAAATGGAACACTTAATCAGCTTCTTTGCCAAAAGAAAGCTTCCCATTATACTTGTTATAAAACATACAATAGAAGAAAAACATAAAGGGAAACAGAAGTGTTGTAATGCTCAATATACTCTCCATGGTTCTGTATGCTAGTCTATGGTACAAAGAGCTGACTAAATGTTAATATTAGAAAATCTGGGTTTAGCTAGAGCTATGTGTTCTGGGAGGTTTCAGTTTCAGATTTTGTAAACAGTCTAGGAATTCCCTGAACAGTTTTGTCAGTCAGCTTTCTCCCTTACTCTTTTTTCTGAGCTTTTTCCAGGTTTAGTATTATTTCATCCAAAATAAATTACATCATGGAAAATAAGAAATGCTGTCCTGTGAAGCTGTATTCAAAAGTATACAAAAGATAGTTCACATTAAGTCTGCAGGAATAGGATTAGTATAAATCTGTTCTAGATCTTACCATACAAGTTTGTTTGGACCTTCCCAAGTCTGCTTTGCTCCATGGAGGCTGAATCAGTGGGAAAATTGTATAAAAAATAGCATCTGCCTTCAGAAACTCGCACAGAAAATGAAGTACTATATGTTATCTGTTGTTTTACATAAAAGTGCTTCTACTGTAGTATTATTTTGATATACTTCTGCTAAGCAAATAGTGTGATTGATTTTCTATAACAATCAAATGATAATAAGACAGACCTTCAGCAGTATTACCTGGCATAATTTTGATACGTTAGTGGAACTTACTACTGATTTACGCCGGGGATCTGACCTTTGGCGCGTTGCTACCAACTTTTACTGACTAAAGAGAAAACATTCAGGCCGCGAGAGGTTTGGACTAAAATACCATCACAAACAAAGGGCTAAAGCTGTGAAGACTAACCTTTTCCTGACTTCTATAGCATATGTTTCTTTGCATGGTCTTTCTTCATTTTGTAAGTCATCTTTTAAGAGAACTGTCTCCCTAAAAACAAGTGAAGTTTGTTGTAGCCTTGGAGTAGAAATGCACAAGAATTTGGAGTAAATTTACTAAAATGATCAATGCTTCTACATAGATCAGAGAATGTATGATCATCCTAGGATGGCATGCTGTAACAGAGGTGAAAGGAACCATAAATATAAACTTTTAAATAGCTAAAGAAATTGTTTTTGCTGAAGCAGTCATTTGAGTAAATGTAAAAGAAGTATACCTGTAGTATTTAATGTATAACCTTTCAAATAAATGTATGCTTTTAATGTTTATAAATTTTCAGATGTTACCTTTTAGGCGTTCTGTAAGCACAATGAGTTAGCATCTGGCACCAAAGGAAATTGTACAGCAATAGTCTACATGTGTAAAATACAATCTTCCCCTCCCTCTCCCACAGGAATTAAAGAAACCAATGTTATTCCTCACATATGCAAGCTATTAGTTTATTTATGAGTACCCTGTGGGCACACCTTTACCAGCATAAAATCAATCACACTGCTGTCACATTTGGGAGGTACAGTTTTTCTGTCATTTCAGAGATGGTGTGGTAAGACAGTGAACGTGTACAGAGTTCAGTCTTTGTGACACTGAATGAGTGTCTCTGCCTGCTGGGAGTTCACGACAGTTTGGTGCTTAGTATATGATAGGATTGGTTTGGTTTGACTGTTGAGAAAGGAACAAAGCAAGCATAGGAAGTAAGCATCTTGCATTTTAACAAGAACAGTTACAATTTATGCCTGGTTAGACAGATATCTTGATGTAGAAGGAAAGGGACATTTGCCAAAACCCAGAAAATTCTTTTCAAGCAGTGAATTGCCCAAAACTTTGTATAGTGAGCATAGATTTTTATGTAAAGGTGTTATACAGCACCTAAACTCACGTATCCTCCCCATATATATATGCAGAACACACACATACACAAATTTTTCTGTACTTTGGAAAGCTCCTAAAGAATCCCAATCATAATAAGGCTTTGTTCACATGTTTCGAATAAAAGCAATCACACTTCAAATCAAACACTCAAGGACATGTAAAGAACTACTCCTGCATTGCTGTTACAACAGGTTTTTCTTTCCTTTCCTGATTATTCATTTTCCTAAAACTAGTAACCAGCATTCATATATTTTAAATGAGTAAAAAAAAACTCGTAAGCAAGGCAATATCTGTTAAACATTATCTGATTCAACAGAAATAATCTTTCCAGTTCTTACAGTATACATTATGGTTGAATGCTCTCCTTACAGCCAGGCAGTGTGGATGTCAGCTAATTTATTTTTTTTTTCCTTACCTTGGATATTCAAAACATAGAGTTAATCCACATTTGGAACCAGGGTCTAGAATAGTCACTGGAGTTGTCAGTCTCATCCCGTGTAATCGTACACAACTGACCAGAAGATAACTAGTGAAGAAAGATCCACAGAACAACCATGTGCTAGAAAAGATCAGGCAGAAGCACCCTTCCAGCAGACAGTGCCAGCCTCATTGCTTCTGCCTTTATTTCTCCCAATCTTAAATAACTTCCATCTCTAGTTCTTTTATATGTCCACTGTTTCATCTTGCCTCATATTATTAGTCTAATATATTCTTTGTGTTCTGTGAGAATTCAAAGTCTTTAGTATTTGTTGCTCAGGTCACTTGAATTGATAGGCAAATATTTTAACCTTTCACAAAAGAAGGTGGGTAACTTTATTACTCACCTTAAAAAGAGAAACTGAAGAGACATGATTTGATGGAGAGATTATAGGGTTCGATGTACTATATCAGCTGAAAAGCCAGGAATGCTCCCCTTTTCTTCAGACTACAGGCTTAGCACCTTTCACACTGCTTATACTATTCTGCATGTTATATTTTATGTAACATTAAACTTGATCTGTGTTTATGATGATCCTTGAGGAAAACACCTTTTTCATATTTGGAGAAAAGTCAATGAACATAACAAGGCAAACAAGAGCACTCACGTGCTCTGAGATTTAAGAGGTAATTAGGTGTTCACGATTGTTCACTTCTTAGTCTTCCTGATGGTTGGAGGTATCATTACAGATTAATTACTAGCAACATCACACATCATCAAATTTCAGCCAGCATTCATTCTTCTGACCTTCCAGTGGAGGAGTTACCAAAGGTGGTTGTTGGCACGTCTCTTTTTCTCATGAACTCCCTGCATTTTATGTAAGAGCTCTTATTCCCTGTTCCTGAGACTGAGGAATGCATTTGTATTCCATTTGGCTGGCAAATTTTATGTAATACAGGAAGATTTTTTGGACAAACTGGAATTGTGTTGATTTCTTTCAGTGGTGGCTTTTTTTGGTCATGTTAACATTTAGAAGCTACTGTTACATTTATCTAAAGCTCCTTCATTTTCCCCAAATTTAGACAATGGCCACAATTGTTCAGATCCTATATAAATCAAATCAGAGAATCTTATATTACCACCCCTACACACAGAATTCACTCAACTATATTCCCAAACTGACATATGCTTAACTAATACAACAAACTCAATATGATGAATGCCAGAGCCTTTAAAAGGCATCCGACATCTTAAACACTGGCTGAAAATGACTGAAAAATACTGAAAATGACATTTTGCATCCATTTGGTAAGTTGGCTATCTGCAGCTTATATTTGTTTCCCAAAATCCTGTTGTGGTCTTCTGAATATGGAATTCATAAGGAAATGTGAGGATTATTCCTGTGTTAACGAGTACTTTACCTCTCAGACACAGGGTGAAAACTGATCATAGAACCTTGGGCTCACTAGAGTGTGTACTAGTACAGTGATCCTGTTTAATTAAATGCAATAATTTACAGAAGAAGATTAAAGGTTTACACAACTACTTATCGACTGATAGTGGTTAAAAGTAATTATCATCTGTAGTACTTGAGTGGCTCATATGAAACAAGTTGATGATGGCCTTCCACTACAAAATGCTAAGAAGAAAATGAAAAAAATAAATGAAAGGCATTACACTAGTGAGCTTCAATAGAATGCATATTAAGTATCTGAATTATTCAATAAGGAATGAACTCATGAATAATATTTAGCATTCTTCCTCAAATATAAAACAGGCATTTTTTTTTAAGATGGGGGGATAAAACCAACATTAGTTCTTAGTGAATTTAAAATGAGATTTGAAATCAATCAGCATCCTTGAAGGTAGTCTACACAAAGAGGCAAACAACCAACATGTTTGACTGCAGCCCAACATACAATGAAATCCTACAGACAATAAAGTCAGTGGCACTTTTTGTTTGGGATTAAGGCAAGACTTGATCCATCCTCTCTACAGGTGAAAGCTATATGGCAGAGAAGAATATCTTTATAGTTGTGCCACAATTGTTTTATATTTAGAGAACTTTGATGTCCTGGGTTGTGAGTGTGTTATTGTTCAGTAACACTAAATTCATTTAAAAATGTGGACAGAAACTCTGTAATACACAGATTTTCAGAGACAAGCAATGATACTTCAATGAATAGCAAATCTTCTAATTATTAATAAGTATGTTTGTAACTGCTAACAAAATTTTAATTGAAAAAACTAACAGAAACTCTCCTACCTTCTACCTGTCTTTGAAACTGGCTGCTACTCATTTTCTAACCAGTGTGTTTCATGCTTGAAATATGCAGCTTGAACTTGCAAACATGAGAGTCTCTGCAGCTGCTGCTTGCCCCCTGCATTTTGGAGGTGACTCCATACTTGTTCTTGGAATGAAAATTGGCATTGGTGTGGGCACCTCAACTGACTAAATCCTCAGAGGTTTGGTAGATAGGATTCATTGGTCACCAAAGTACCTTGAAGCACATTGTAGATTCGTATGTTGTACAAAAGCAGAAAAGGACTTCAGAAGAGGGAGCATGAAATTGCTGCCACTGTAAATTGAACAATGCTGCAGTATGCCCTGGGTTACCCAAAAGTCTCAAGTCACTTTGACACTTAAAGTCATATCCCACTCAGAGCTGATAGACATCAGTTATCCATGTTCTGAAAGGAAGATTTATGTGCTGGAATAATATGGACTTAATGTTAATATGGTGTGACTTTGCTAAGCGTTAAACTGCTTTCTTGAACTCTATAAGTGTTCATGTCAGTGTAAGCAAAGACCAGCTGTTCTGTGTACTCTTGTGGTTAATAAAAATGCTGTACTTTGTCTCCTAACAAACCTGTTTCACATGTGGTAGTGTCTTTTGGAGCAGACAGTAATTAAGGATCATGAATGAGAGCCAATGTTCAGCTGGTGTAATCCTGCATCCGTTTGCAGAACAACTAGACTGATTTACATCAGCTGAGAGTCAGACCTTGAGGTATTCTTTTACACTTACGTTTTTTGAGCCCCAGGCCACTTAAAACACGATCTACTAGTTTTCCCCTAAAACATAGCTATAGCTCAGCCCTTAGATCAACAGGTTTGCAGCTACCATTTAGGAGTTGCTCAAAATCTGCATTTCTTTTACAAATCACATCCATAGGAACTATATTAAAATAGAACAACACTGTCAGATTTCTCATTTAAAATGTGCAAGTTCTTTTTTGTGTTAATTTCAGCTTTTGCAATTTGCTGGTAAATGCAAATTACGAGCACTTGCATAGGCACTTTGAGAAGTCTTCTGGTTTGTAACATCTGAAGGAATAAATTAAAAAGATAGAGAAGCAGAGAGTAGAATATCAGATACAAAATGTCAGGAAATTCTGATTGAAAACCAAAGTAAATTAGTTAGTCATGTCTATAGCAGATGTGTTCAAACTGGAAAATATTCAGGTTTTGCTATCGCTTCGAAAAGTCTCAAATTTGAGTCTTCCACCAAGCTCTGTGTCTGTTCCCTAGATCAGACCTGGTCTGGAAAAGTGACTGCTTAAACACATTTTATTGTGTTTTAATTTTGTGTTGCTGAGGACAACAAAGAAAATTAAATTATTGATGAAAAATTCAAATACTGATGAGTACTGCTTATACTCATATAAAGAATCCATACATTTGTTCCTGTGTTTATCTTCTTCCTAGACATCAGCTATTTGACACTTTTGGAAGCAGGATAGTCAAGAAGACCTTTGTTCTGACCCAGAAGATATTTTAATATGTTCCTACAGGAACAAATCTGCTGAGAAAATGCTGTATCTCTGAGCAGAGTTGGCGCTTTGTTTTAAATCTGGCAATCATATTTTGAGGTAATGACAGGCAGAAAAATGCACATGCACATGTGTGTGTATTGTTGTATTGCAAATGGACAGATGACTTGCTATTCTTCATCATTAAATGTACTTTCAGAAAAAGTACCCTCAAGAGTTCTGGGCTGTTTTAGAAAATAAGCAGTGAAATGCAGCTTGCACTTTGTAACTCTGCTAGGTTCAACTCTAACATACTATAAATGATGTTTTGTTATTATAACCTAACTAAAGCACAACCTCTCAAAGCTCCTATGTATTTGTGCACTTTTTTTTTATTCAAGGCAACAATCTGTTTTGAGTTTTGATTTATAAACTATCTTAGATTAGTTGTAGTTAAAAGTACTTTTCTCACAGCTACTAATGGGTAACTGGAAGAGTACAATAATTTCCTGATATTAAAAAGGAAAAAAAGTGTTATTGCAGATACTAGTCTGTATAAACTGAAAGAGAACATCAACTGTAGTATATATAACATGTACCCGTGGCTAGTTTTCTGTGTATCACACTTCCCAGAAAGGGAAAATACTACTAGCAGACAAATAAATACTTAGTAAATTTCTGTCTTTCTCTACTGAAAGGAAATGCCCCTGTAACATATATGTTATCATTACACAATTATTGATTTACCCACTCGAATATAGCAACTTATCTCCTTACCCACTGCTGCTCTCACATCTCAGTAACTAGAGTAAGATTACTCTTTACATAAAATAGTTACAGAAAAGAAATAATCTAGTTATATAATAATGTTATAGATGAAATGTACATATAAAAACTCATTTGAAATAAGTACTGTTTGAATTGGAGAAATATTTCAAACCTTAAATATTTTGAAATTTTACCCATACAGAAGGCGAAAGAAGACCTACTACTATTCAGTAGTATTGAATAGTTTCTTATTACAATCTGACTTACAGAAAATACAGTGATTTGCAAAAATGAGTGGCTTCATTTTTTTATTGTCGGTAAAGTAATTTTAATGTTTCCTTTGAGAAAAGACAGGAAGCATTTTAGGGGAAGAAAGCTGGGCTGAATGATAGGTCAAAGTTACGCTAGCTGTCATCTGGTTGCACTACAGCTTGTATGATATAAAGGTTAATGAACTTTCCAGCCTTCACTTCATGCCAGACTCTATCATGTCATGTTTGTAAGATCCTTATACATGAAGTCTCTCTCTTATTTGGTGGTGGCTAACTGTATCAGCTACTAAGTTCTTCCTGGAAGCCACTTTTACCAATTTTTCCAGGGTCTTTCACTGGTGTCTGAAAGCCCACAGGCATTTCACATTGTGGAACTTATCTGGCCACATGCCCAATTCCCATGAAGTTTTTACTGCTTCATAGAGATAAATACTTTGTGCTCAATTTAAACAGTAATTCACATTTCTGTTTTGGTTCTGGAGAAAAAGATTAACAACAAAGAGGAAAAAAAGCTTTTAAATAGCAGCCAAAGTGAAGCCAGTGACATGCTTCTCTGGTCTTTTCCTCCCTTTAAATCTAATCCTTTTCTTTAGCATCCCCTAAGCCTGAGGATGCTCTTTCTCCTCTCTGGAGAAGGATGATCAGGATGCCAAGGCAAGATTACAGGTGAGGCAAAAATAAAAAAGATTTTGAAATTGGACCATCTTGACCCTTTGAGAGTAATTTTGATTCACTTCACATGCTGGTCTGTCATTTGATAAAGTGTATTGATGTGACATCAAAAACACACAGGGCTTTGCTTCCTTCATACAGCTCTCACTCAGTCACTCTCCTTCTGTGCACCTCTATTAATTGTCCCTCTTTTAGCTGCCTCTTTGAGTAGAACAGTGATTTTTCCAGTAAATTGTGGATTGCAGTCTCCCTGTATAAAGAGTATGTATTTTAGCTGGTCCATGGTAGTGTCAAGAGCCCTACGTTTCCACTGCATCCAGCTTAATGACAGTGATAATCAACAACTGAAGAGTTACTTCCTTAAAGTAACATTTATTAAAAACAGAAAGCAGTTCCAAAAGAGGTCACAGTCCCCCCATGCCCCACTGCCCCCTCCAAAAAAAAAAAAAAAAAAAAAGAAAAAAAGAAAAAAAAAGATAATACTATGTATGCATGCGTGACTTCCAGGAGAAAACCAGGCAGACTGAATATAACTCTGCAGAATCCCCAGGCGCAGTAAAGGTGACCTGGTGGTGGGGATGTGCTATGGTCCTCCTGGTTGGGGTCAGGAAGTCAGCAAAATATTCTTGAATTAACCTGAAGAAGTCTGCAGGTCACAGATTGTGGGCAGGCTGAGCCCATCAGGGTGACCAGAATTTGCTGCCCAGGAGCACAGATGAAGATGTGCAGGGGTGTGATGTGGTTTTGGTTGCAGCAGACATGAAGGAGTGGATCCCATGATGGGTGAGGAAGGCAAGTAGCAGGATATAGAACCTGCACTCGAGGGTAGCAGCTATGGATTTACTCTGGGAGCAAGATGGGTTGCCATGGAAAGCAGCTCTGAAGGGCAGGGAAGCTCAGGAAAGCTGACAGCCTCCTGCAAGCACAAGAACATCCTGTTGCAGTACACGGATATATCCGGAGACCAGCTTGGCTAAGTAGGGAACTCATGACAGAGTTGTAATGCCAAAATACAGTGTACAGGGTGGGGACATGGGGAAAAGCTACGGAAGAGGAGTCACAAAGCATTACCCAGGCATGCAGCCTAGCAGTTGACTTTGCTGGGGAAAGCCCAGCTCCACGAGAAAAGGCTTTACAGTCTGTGAAGGGACAATACTTGGGATCTTATCATTTGTAACTTTCAACTTTCCACAGTTTCCTGCTACCAAGCCTAGCAGTTTAATAAAATTGTTGTAACTCAGGGTTTAGGATATTCCTATTGCATCTTCCTGGGAAAGACAGGCTGGAAAGCTGATGGGTGCAAAAGGACCTGGGGGTGTTTGTCAACAGCCAGCTGAATATGAGCCAGCAGTGTGCCCCGGTGGCCAAGAAGGCCAATAGCATCCTGGCTTCAATCACAAATAGTGTGGCCAGCAGGACTAGGGAGGTGATCATCCCCCTGTACTCAGAGAATGATTGAGACTGCATCTCAAATACTGTGTTCAGTTTTGGGCCCCTCACTCCAAGAAAGACAATGAGGTGCTGGAGTGCATCCAAAGAGGGGCAACTGGTGAAGGGTCTAGAGCACAAGACCAGTGAGGAGCGTCTGAGGAAACTAGGATTGTTTAGCTTAGAGAAAAGGAGGCTGAGGGGAGACCTTATCGCTCTCTACAACTGCCTGAAAGGAGGTTGTAGAGAGGTGGCTGTCGGTCTCTTTTCCCAAGTAACAAGTGATGGGATGAGAGGAAATGGCCTGAAGTTATGCCAGGGAAGGTTTAGATCGGATATTCGGAAAAAGTTTTTCTCCAAAAAGGTTGTCAAGTACTGGAAAAGACTGCCCAGGGAAGTGGTTGAGTGACAATCTCTGGAGTTATTTAAAAGACGTGTAGACATGGAGCTCAGAGACATGGTTTAGTGGTTGTCTTGGCCCTGTTAGGTTACTGGTTGGACTCAATGGTCTTAAGGGTCTTTTCCAACCTAAATAATTCTATGATTCTCTTCTCTTCTCTTACACATAAATGTTCATTTAAAACTTTACTAAAACCTATGGATCCCTTGGCTATCAAGGACGAATGCTTGTTGCCCTGTCTCCCTTACACTGGACGCAGCATTTGAGTCTCCTCTCAGTACATCATTGTTTTTTCTAACTTTTTCTTTTAGAATTGGTGAGAAATAGAGGGTAACAAGACATCTACATCAGCCTAGCTGTTTCAGAAATTTTGGGCACAGTTCAGAAGTTTTCAGTAGGGTATGTTTAACTGATGACAAGCGAAGTTCAGAATCACACAATACTTCTCTGTGAGTTGCTTTTTAGCATTTGGGGCTGTGGAAACTGTATGCATCTATAATATGTAAGTACTAACCTACTGTGATTTTCAAGTACAGTATGCTCATTTTAAAATTGTTTTGCCTATGTAGCTGAGTTATTTTCAAACATGCAGTGAATTAATATATCTTAAAAAAAATGTTCGTGTACATAAGACTAACATTTTAAATCAAATTATAACTTATAGAATTGGGTAGAGATTTACAACTTCAGGGAACACAAGGAAAACAAAAGGAACGCTAACATTTGAATGCAAAGAAGTTAAATGAATTCAATGTCTTCAAAAAGAAGCGCATGACAGTCTTTTGTCAGGACAATATTTGTTTCTTTTTCTCTCTATAGGTAGATGATCGGATGCACAATATCGTGCTGTTATATGGTTTCCCACTACACTGCATCTCAATGGTTTTTGACATTCACATCAGTGGAGGTTGAGATCAGGATTAGACAAGGATGACTAAAGTAGATGGGACTAGCATGGAAGAAAGCATGTCAAATTCTGTTGCAATATTTTCAAAAGAAAACATGCTCTCAAATTAATGGCTGTAATAATATGAAAAAAACTGGCTGGGTAAAAAACTGGATAGATAGCCGTGCCCAGAGAGTTGTAATTAATGGGGTGAAATCCAGCTGGCGGCCGGTCACCAGTGGTGTCCCTCAGGGCTCAGTTTTGGGGCCGGTCTTGTTTAATATCTTTATTGATGATCTGGATAAGGGGATTGAGTGCACCCTCAGTAAGTTTGCAGATGACACCAAGCTAGGTGGGAGTGTTGATCTGCTTGAGGGTCGGCAGGCTCTACGGAGGGACCTGGACAGGTTGGATCAATGGGCCAAGGCCAATGGGATGAGGTTTAATAAGGCCAAGTGCCGGGTCCTGTATTTCGGTCACAACAACCCCAGGCAATGCTACAGGCTTGGGGAAGAGTGTCTGGAAAGCTGCCCAGCAGAAAAGGACCTGGGGGTGTTGGCTGACAGCCGGCTTAACATGAGCCAGCAGTGTGCCCAGGTGGCCAAGAAAGCCAACAGCATCCTGGCCTGTATCAGGAATAGCGTGGCCAGCAGGAGAAGGGAAATGAACGTGCCTCTGTACTCAGCACTGGTGAGGCCTCACCTCAAGTACTGTGTTCAGTTCTGGGCCCCTCACTACAGGAAGGACATTGAGTTGCTGGAGCATGTCCAGAGGAGAGCCACCAAGCTGGTGAGGGGTCTAGAGAACAAGTCATATGAGGAGAGGCTCAGGGAACTGGGCATGTTTAGTTTGGAGAAGAGGAGGCTGAGGGGGGACCTCATTGCCCTCTACAACTACCTAAAAGGAGGTTGTAGAGAGGTGGGTGTTGGCCTCTTCTCCCAAGGGAATAATGACAGGACCAGAGGAAATGGTCTGAAGTTGTGGCAAGGGAGGTTTAGATTAGATATTAGGAAGAATTCCTTTAGTGAGAGAGTGGTCAGGCACTGAACAGCCTGCCCAGGGAGGTGGTGGTGTCGCCATCCCTGGAGGTATTTAAGGAATGTGTAGACATGCCACTTCAGGGCATGCTCTAGTGCCCGAGACTGTTGGTTTGCGTCTGTTTGTGGGTGGGTGTGGGGTTGTGGGTGTTTGTTTTGGTTTGGTTTTGGTGTTGTGGTGTTGTTTGATTGTGTGTTTTTTGGTGGTTTTTTTGTTTGTTTGTTTTTGGTTGGACTTGATGATCTCAAAGGTCCCTTCCAATCAAGAAAATTCTGTGAAATTCTGTGAAATGAGAAAAAATAATATAAGCTAATCAGCATATGTGTATATAGGAGACAGCTATTTGTCTTTTCACATCTGTGAGCTGAATTATGGGACCAAACATAAAACCCAGCATGCAGAAGCATTATTTGGATTTGTGACACTCCTTGGAGGACTTTAGACCTATGAATGTGTATGGATTACCTGGAGACATGAATATAACATTTTCCGCTGTGACAGATACAACACAGTCCTATTTTGTCAGAGAAAACCATACTAATTTTCCTCAAAAGACAAGCACTTCTATATCTCAAGTGATAAAAGAGACTTCAAAGCAGACATAAACTAAGAAATATTCATGACATTTAATCTGTCATAATCTTTTAAAGCTTTCAGGAAGAGACGAATGGGTGCTGTTTTCTATTTATGATTTTACAGCACCATGTGTGGGCAAAAAATGTAGGAAGGGATTTACTTATTGAAAGTAGGACATTAATTTCCCAAATGTTACAGCATGTCTTGCATATAACCTCCATATTAGAGATGATATGTCACAATGAAGTAAGTGGCATCCACGATATTGTACATCAAGGGAGAATAATTTGCCAAAATTATTAGGCAATAGTCTTTTCCCTCAGCACCACATGCCTGAGGTTATTAGAACATCCTCCAGAAAGTCTAATATTTTTACTTAAAATTTTTGTTACCTTGGTTTGCTGGGGCTGCTGGCACACAGGCAGAATCCTGCAGGCCACTTGGGCAGGTAAGAAGTCCCCTCTGGGGGGCAGCGTGTGTGGTAGAGCTGCCATGGGACATCAGGTTTTAAGAAACCTACAGTCTTCAGTGATCAGGTCTGGATGGCAGGACACTCTCTAAGGCAAAATTTTAGGAGTCCAAGCTTCTGACCAGTCCATGAAATAAACCAGCAGAACCAGGCTTTCAGCAGGCCATTATTGGAATGGCTGTGCACAACATTTCTAATGAAGGTACATTTCATTGATACATTCTTACGTTTCCTTACTGATATATTTCCATATATCAGCATATGCCTTTCTTGCCAGCCCAGCATTGTAGGGTCCTTTATAACAACATGTGGTTTTATATTATGTTATGCTGAATTATATTTAGATACATTTTCTTGGACTTAGTAGTTGCATATAATATGTGAAATCTCACTGTGCCTGTTGTTAGTCCTCCAAATACAACTGGAAACATAGCTACACTAGTTCAAAGAATTCATGGTTCAGCTACTGCTTTTCTCTGTTAGCTCTGTAATATGCATTTCTTTGCGTCTTAAAATTCTGTCACAATAAATCAAAAGCAATGTACTGATTTTAGTGGTTTGCAAATATTTCTTCCCTGGTATATGATACACATCGGGTTCTGATCTCATAAAATTGCATAGAAGTTTACTGAAATAAATTTTCCATATGCATATAAGTAAATAAATTTTGTGTCCATTCCTGCTAGAGTGCCGGAACTATTTGGGGCAATATTACACAACTGTGCTTGGAATTCACAAGTTTAGACTTTCTAAATTTGACTTAATGTCTTTTGCAGCTTCCACCACATATTGTATTACTTTTTTTTGCAAAAACTTCATTTTCCTTGCTTAGTAAATGACTGCATTGTGGTATAATGGAAATCTCTACCATCTTCAAAAAAGCACTTTACATTCTTCCTTGGGAGGAATTTTTATGTGGTGGGGGTAGGAAAAATGAATGTTGGATGGGGGGTGCTGTATTTAAATTAAATGACATTTCTGCTTTCCTAGTTCTCTAGCCACTATTTTGATTAAAATTGAATCACACTTACAGAAGCCTTCAGGGTAGCGCTCTCTGTTCTGTGAAGTAAGCTAAATGCTTCAGGTTTCACATGAAAAAAAATCTTTACTGGTTTTACATATCCGTTTGGATTTGCTTCTGCGAGCCTTTCATATACTGAGCTCCAACTGATGTGGATGGAAATTCCACATATGGAGGGCCTGGAGAGTCAAACCCCTTGCTTTTCACATGTTTTTCCCTCTCTTTCAAATATGCAGGAATGCGTGCATTGTACTGGTGTTTTATAAATTTTATGACTATTTCCAGAGCCAGGTCCAGACTTCTCAGCAGTGAAAGCAAAACCCAATCTTCCCTCCCCCCATCCCTCATGGATAAAGGCAGAATTACTTTATTCTCATTCTTAGGTCAGCAAAATTTGATTATCTCATGGCAGCTGCGTGGTTTCTGGAAAGGGCAAAAGGAGGAGGAGAGCCAGCCTGGGTCAGTCAGGGGGCAAGGGGCTACAAAGGGTCAGTGGGTCTGGTCATGTCTTCCTCTCTCCCTTTTTCTCTCTTCTCCTCACACTTTCCTCCAGCTGCAACACTCCTCCCTTCTCAAACCCATTGATTCTGGTGTATTTAAAAAAAAAAAATTATAGGAAATCACAATAACTTCAGACGCAGTAAAAAGTGTAAAGTAAGTACAGTTATAAGAAAAACCATCTAATGATAATTAGATAAATTTATTAAATACCATTTTTTTTTCTTTTTTTAATTTTTTTTTTTCAGAAGATTGGTGAGGGAATCTGTGGAACTGTGTCAAAGGGAAAAAAATACAGACAACCTAGCTTTGGACATTTCACCTTAAAATCTGTATTCATACAAAAATATTGGAATTATGATATCATAGTGCTGGTGTGTAGCAGCCATAAATCAACACTATTGATGACTTGCACATCACTGAAGTCATGGATATTCTTTAACTTTTTCACATTTTCTCTGGATGGTATTTCCATATTTTTTATCACATTGTTCAATGCCTAATTGTTTAGACAGTCAGTATACATGTCCCTTGTTCACTTTTATTAAGATACATGTTTTGCAATAATGTCTCTAACTGTCATTTCAAGACTTTTAGGAAGATTTCCACAAAATTTTCTCAAGGATGCCATCAAGCAGAATTTTCCTTTAGATAGTGAAATGGATTACATTATGGAATAAATTAAAGGAATAAATTATGGAATAATTAAAGGAATAAATTAAAAAACATTAAACTATTAATATTCCTTGAGATGCATATCATGCCAGTTCAACAAGTCAATTTTTAAATTGTCATTTAAAATAAATCTGAAATTATAGGATGTGAGCAGTCATGAGCTGGGAAAGTTCCCATTCATTTAAAGAGGCTATGCATACACTAATTCCCACCAGATGTCCAGAGGAAGACCATAGCAAACTGTCTTCTGAACAGCACTGCCAACTTTTAACTCCACTGAAGGGGGCAATACGTCATCAAAATATGTCTTTGAAACAGCTGGAAAGTACTAGGATTGAAAAGAATTGCATTCACGTGGAAGCATGAAAAAAATGGATTACCTGTCTCTCCACTTGGAGTTTTAAATCTTTTCCTTCTTGTTCCTTTTCTTCTTTCTTTCCGTGGGCTCCACAGGAAGACAAAATGAAAGTCTGGAGAAATGTAACAATTGCTTTGGAGAGACCTGCTGCTTTGGTAAACACCTGTAAAATATTTTCAGCTAACTTTGAACCAGTGAACAGGAATTGCAGTACCTAGACTATTAAATTAATGTTAATCTAATAGAGGCATAAGAATATCCCATTGTGTCTACCTGTTACCAGCCACTCTGGTAAAGTTAACATTTACCCATCATCACAGAGGATGAATTTAATTTTTGCGCTTTCTTCATAGATGTAAAGAGCAGAAGAACCTCACAGATTATAAAATAATGGGGGGTTGGACCCCCACTATTGAGTGGTATACACTGAAAACACCGTAAAGAAGAGGCACATCCCATAAACCATTATTTTCTGGACTTTAAAATTAAGAATACACCAGGAACTGGAGATCATGTGAGCAGTAAATATCTCATTTCTATTTAATGTAGTTGCATACTGTGAGCAGGTTCTCATTTCCTAAGCGCGTACTCTTGGAGCTCCGCTCTGCCTGTTGGTGAGAAGCACCAGTTCCCCAAGCTCCCATCAGATTCTGCAGGAGCCAATGAATTTATGTCAATGTCAGCCACAAGTAGAATCACTCTTTTTCTTTGAGGGTCTTGTGAGCTTAACAAAATATGCAAAAAAGTAGAATAATATTTGCAATAAGTTTACACTACTTATTTCTTTTTTGAAAATCTCTTCTTTGATCTGAGCAGCAACAGCACGAAAACCATCTGTATCTAGCTATCCAGTTATCAAAAACTGAGACATCTCCTGTCAGTCTGCCATATTTTTGTGGTGATTTTTTGTCATTAATTTTTCATTGCCAAGTATTGTTTTCTCTGGGACTTCAGCTGAGTTTGTCTGTAGCAGCATGACCGTTAGAAACCGTTAGAAACCATTAGAAACTAGGCAGGACACCCTTGGTCTCTGGTTGCTGCTTACAAAAATCATTGTAACCTTTGCCTTTAGGATGGAGCCTCAGGCCTCCTGCTTTGTGCTGTAATTCCTGTTTTTCCTGCTGCTCAGTCTCTGGCTTTTAATGTTTATCAGCTGTATTTTCTTTGGTTGTGAGAGGCGAGCCTTCTTCGCCACAGGCTGTTTTGTCTTCAATGGAGAGGTCTTGCAGCAGAGCCCTCTTTCAAGACCTCTCCAGCCAGTCTCTGGTGTCCAGTGGTCCTCCTTGCTCCATCAACTCCAACCTTGCATATCTGTCTCGAGGGCAGTGAGGAAGAGTGAAGAGCAAGTTCAAGTGGTACCGATTTGTTGAACCAGCCAGACTAGGCAAAATCCTGTCTTCTGAAAATTTTGCTTACCACTGTTTGCTTGCCAACAGATGATGTGCATTTGCAAAGAGTTTAGATACTAGCAATGCCTTTGACCTCTCATTCTGAGGTCTTGGGCTTTGGGGTTTTGACTTTATTGTTTGTGTTATTTGGAAACGTGAGGTAGGTATTCTGTGAATCTGTCTGGTTTGAACCTGTGACAGGTCTCCAACTATTATGCAGTGTTGGAGTCTGGTGACTCAGATGATCTGATGTTATGCTCTTGTTTCTGTCTTGTATCCTTGGTTTTCTTCTGTTCTGTGTCACTGTCTTTAGAGGAAAAGAAGGAAAAAAAGCAGAAAAGAAGAGGAGAATTGCAAGGAAGACTGAAAGAGCTGAAGTGTGCAAAGAAAGACTCAAAGAAAAAGCAAGGCATAGGAAAGTGTACTTAGGGCTACAGAAAAGGGGTGATTCTTCAAAGAGTGCAAGCCACATTCTTGCTACTGTAAAAGAAATAAGTAGCAGCTAATGTGCTGTTTTGTAATAATAGATTCACCTTCTAAAGATATTGGGATCATGACAGCCACAATGTCTTTTTACAGAGACCATCCTTTGGATTTTATACTTTAAAAAAGCAGTGTGATAAGTGTGACATAGCCATTTTGCTAACATAATACAGAGAAGCATGAGAATCTCCTACATGTGTATACTTCAGTACCTTGATAGCTGAAATTCTTTTAGTCAATTTTTTAGTCCAGAGATTCCAGCTTAGTTCCCAAAGCTGGCACAGATTTGTGTATTCAGTGTCTAGGGACCAGGTATGTCTTCTGTGGTCTCTGACACTGGTGAGGATCTTGTTTCTGTTTAAGGCCATTGAAAAAGACCACAAGGCTTGCCATGTTGTATTGAAATGATTCCACCACAGAGGTGGTCTGAGATTATGACAGGAGATGGAGTTGTGCTGGGATGCTAAAGCAAACTTTTCTGTGCTTACGAAAAAAAGCCATAAAATGTGAAATCTCCAGCATGGGTGCTATGGGAATATTGTGCAATGCAGTATTTGTAAGACATGGCAACTGATCCATAAACACAATAAAACCTATAAGCATTCACACGTGTTCTACTGCAAGCTAGCAAACAAAAAGTGGGGAAATAGAAATAAATGGCAACTTGAAGTTTATCTTAGTTTTCTTTTGTTCGTAATTGAATATCATTGGCAACACCATAAAAGATGATCTTTGGAAAAAATTCTTCATCCCCAAAAAGGCATGATGTTTCTCTTCATTTAGAGATAGTGAGAAATGGTGGTATCATTGACTTCATTGATATGTCATTGATATGTCTTCATGGAAAATCTTGTGATTTTGGACTGTCAACTCCAGGATATTTTTATGAAATGAGAACATGTTGTGGGTTTATTTCCTGCAGTACTACCTTGTATGAATGAATTTTAAAATTACTAATTCTTTAAGGAGTTCCTGATTTTCACCACCTAGCTATAGAATGAACCATTGTCAGTCAATGTACACAGAAGATGTTCGTTTCGAATCAGTTGCCTGTGTTGTAAGTTTTAAAGGCACTAAATTAAAATAAAATTACTTTTTCCATCTTTTTGATTTGAACTGAGATTATATCCTGAAAGAATATATAACACTAAAGATATTGAGAGAATTTCTTCTTTCAGAAGAAGAGTATACACAGCATTATTTTTCTATTTCTTACTACCATTTTGTTTATTTTTTCCAATAGAGTGAGTGACTCTTCTTTCTTGCTTTTCCTCCTCCTTTCACACAAAAACCCAAAGGGCATTAGAGAATTTCTAATCTGGTTTGTGAGTAGAAAAAAATCTAAGCCTTAAGCACAATAACAGAAATAACTAAGGAAGATGGAATAAGACCCAGAGGCAAACATTTTCATGGTTAAAAATGGGTATTTCCAGTAACTTTTTTTAAAAAATTGTCATTTTTACACAGTTTATGTACAAATATTATCAAATTAAATGTTCAATTTATTTTTGTAGTTCAGTTACATCTGATTGATCATTTAGTACCTCATGACATTTTAATTTGTTCAAATTATAAAAATTGTATTATAACTAAAATATAAAAGTAGGTGTTATAAAATCTGAGATGTAAAATGGCTTTGCTGTCCAGATAGTAAAGCAATCGAGCTGGCACTTATGGTTCAAATTTGATTTGGTCTCAGGAACTGTTAGGATAAACACTATAATGTGGTTATAACTTAGGTATCGAATCAACAGGAAAAGAGATTCTAGACAGCATCAGCTATGAGATTTTGCATACCTAAATAAGGCATCTGACCCCTGTGGCTGAAAAATTGGGCAAAGGAGAATATCATCATGCTGGTGGATCATCAGAGGGGCCCAGCCAAAGCCACAGTTTTAGCAGAGCTCCCCTTGCCCCTTTGCTGGCGCTGTCCCTGTGCACCAAGAGGTGAGTGTTCTCTCACTCATCAATTTCTTCTGCCTACCTGCCTGCCATCCACACGTGTAGGCCATTAGAAACCAGGCATAGTAAAAATTACTTTCTCTACTGTATCAACACCACCAACACGTGACAAGAATGTCTTATCCGCTTCTGTTGTAGGATAAAAGGAAAACAGTGTTATTTCAATTGATCACATTTACAAGACCTCTGTCTTCTGTTATGCAGACAAACATTTCTGTCATACTCAACACTAATCAAGCAGCAGGAAACCATTATCTCATAACAATATTCCTGTGGACTGGCTTTGTTTCATAATTAGCTGTGGAGTTTTTTTTCCTTGAGCTGATATGATTGTACTGAAATTTCTCTGTTTACATTTATTTTAGGTTTGCTTTTTGTTTTTGTTGTTCTGAGCAAGGAAAGTAAAATGCATAAGAGAAAGCAAAAGATTTTTTTAGTTGAACTTTCAAACAAAACTGTATCGGTATAATTACTGCTTGCAGTTAATGCCTACAATCTGGAAACTTGCAGTCTCTGTGCTTGGCATTGTAGTCAGAGAAGAAACTGTGCTCTGCTCCAGAGAGCTTTTGATATGCAGTGCCTCTGACCTTAAGTGAGTTGCAGTATGTAAGTCATCAGAGTTGACAAAATGTCTGTGAGAAAGGCTTTTCCTGCTTCTACAAGCATTTTTGAACACTTAGGTCTTCCACAAAGGAGAGTGTCTAAGTGGAAAAAACGCTTCTGTTGACTAGGACAAAATCTGTATGTAGGGTCTCTCTGCCTATTGACTTCATTTAGGTTCATCTGAAGGCAAAATCTGGCCCATTGCACATTACAGCATTAAATAGCATTATGTTGCTGAAGAATGAGAGTTTTAATATCTCTCCTATACAGACTTTGAATAAATTTAAAGGTCCCCTAAATAAAACCTTTCACTTGAATTGATATGATTTTGTGTGAGCACCTTGCTTATTCAGTTTTTAGAAGCAAACTGAATTCAAGTATCATCCAACTGAAGACATGCAATCAGCAGGGCTATACTGAGAATCCGACCCAGTTATTTTTTCCCTTGATACAGGTAAGTTTTCTGAAGAAAAGACAATAGCCTATATTGAAAGGTTAGTAAGGTGGCACATATTACTATTTCTCATTGCTATTCACAGAAGAAATTTTTCAATTAGAAACACAGCCACCAACCTAACAATGCAATGAGAGGCATGTTAATAAATACCAGAAGACTATGTGACATTTCTGTTGCTCAGTGCTACTTAGAAAGCAGCAGCCATGTGAGACACGGGCTATTATGAGCAGTGAAAATTGCCACTGAAAATGACATGCTCCCAGCTGCTATTTTTGCTGGTCTCTCAGAGAAGAGGACAAATGTCATTTCCAGTGTACTTCACTGCCTCCTCTGGATTTTGAATTCTTTGAGAAAGACAAGGATGGGAGAAAAGGGCTCATTAAGGAGCCTATTACAACAGTTTTATTGTCCACCTTGTAACTTGAGCACTTTCACTGTTTTCACCAGGGGAAACAAATGTGGTATCCTTACAGAAAAAGCCACCTGGGATAGTATGGCAGCTTGTTACTTATTTCAAACAACTGACACTAAGCCATTTGAGTAAAACTAAATTAATGCAGCTATTTTCACATTCTTGATGGCAGAGATACTTTCATTTACTTCCTGTTGTCTTTCTGTTCTCTAATCTGGAGGGGATCGTATTTTCAGTCTGTAGCAACCTTGGCCCTTCCTGGGTTATCAAGGGGACGTTTCAGGGCAGTGGTGGAGCTTGACTGCCAACGTGCCTGGAGGTGCACCCCTTCACAGAGGTGACTCTTTCTTTCTGTCCAGTAGGACTTCGGGGGTTCATTCTTGGCTGATTCTTTAGTTTTTCTCCCTGCCATCCTCTCCCAAGCTGTTTGCCGTCTTGCTGCTATTCTCTGCCTGATCTTTCCGGCATACCCTAGAGGGGGCTACCGCACTGCTGGCCTCTCTGCAGCGGTCGGCTGCTAATCTGAGTATTGAGCCAGTCCATTAGCATCACCAGACTCTTGTTCTTTCCTCTAGCACACACTTCATATGTACACCTTCACACAGAGGCGAAGTATTCATCCCTGGCGGTCTTCTAGTGGCTCATTTTGGGACCATTTCGGGAATGAAGGGGTGTAAGACAAAGCACAGTGACTTCACCAAGTAAAATTTACACAGATAAGCTACTCCTTATAAACTGGTCTCTAAAAGTATACACAGTACAGTATGAGAGAACATGCATTAACATTATGTGGGGCTCCAACAGTATTTTCTAGCTAAGAAATGAAACAAATACTGTAAAAAGTATGAAAGCAATCACCATGATGACTCCTTGCTACAACTCTGCCCCATGCTCCGGGCCCCTCACTGTCAATGTGGAATGTTGTTTTTTACAGGCATGCCGTTAAATACCCTGGCTGTGTTTAAAGAGTTCTGCCCACAGAACTTAATATGCAGACTTGATGGCACTAAACATACTGATGATTTGGTTTGCAGATTACTAGTTGTTGTGGTTGTAAATCTGTTGTCATGCAAATGCCTAGTTTATCCTGTTTATGAAAGCAGCTACTTTTTCATTAATCTCCGGGGCTGTGTTTTGAGGATGAGGCATTCTTTCCAAATAAGCTTATAACTGGAAATACTTAGCAGAGGTAGAGCAAGCATATAAAGACTGATCCTATGCTGTTCAGTGGGTTTTCAGAAGAGTTCAGTAACTCATATATAGGCTTTTAGGCAGAGGTGTCAGGTCAATGAGAAGAATGAACCGTGCAAACACAGGCCACTACTTCTTAAAAGAATCCACTCTCTACAGAAGCAGTCCAATGCCAATGAATATACTTTTGCAAATCGTCTGGGTCAGGCACCAACACGTGTCATTAGTTAGGTGAGTGGCTGATATCTTTGGCTCAGGGCCTCTTTGGAGAATATGGCTTATTATGTTTCCTGAAACTATATTAGTTGCTCCAGTCATGATACACAGGAAGGAAGCAGGATAAATCACAGCAAGTGATGACACACACACACATTGAGGGAGCATGTATTCATGTGCTTTCAAAAAAATCATGAAAAGTCTTCAGTCACACAAAGCACTTCAAAAATCTTGTGATGTAGAACCAGCAACTGTGTGTCTAACGCTGGAAAATCTGGCACTATTTATCCCAAGATGCACTGTTTTATGGTTGCCAACTAGATGCAACTGAAGCCTCTCTATACTGCTCTAACTCCTGTGTTATCTTCATGAGACTAGTGAGATCAAGAACAGGTCAGTCAACATTACTTGAATTGCTGTTTTCAGTTGATTATCCCTGACACAGAGTCTTATGTCTTGCTCTTACTAAGGATCAAGAAACGATTCTCTGAAATGCAATCAATCAACCATCCATGTTACTGAACCACAGATTCAGTGAGAACCACTGTTTGGAAAAAAATCATGATAAAAGAAGCAGGAAGAAATTTTAAAAGATGGGAAATAAAAGCATTAAAACTTTGGTAAAAAATATTATTTGGAATCCAAATACATGCTCGTTAATTAAACTTGTAATTGTTTCTTCCTAATGAAGCTTCACTTTAATTGCTTTCCCTTCTGGCAATATTCTTGAACAATGTGTAAGATTTTTTCCTGTGCAGTGCAGCAACAGCATATAAACTGGGGGAATGGCAAGCTCGCTGTCTGTGCAGGTCTGGCCCAGTGTTTTGTGGAACAGTGGCAGTACAGTCTACATGTTACATGGTGATACTATAGTAAAACATTCAGACTGAGTGTTTCCCAGATGAATAAAAGAAAACATACAATGAGGGGAAGAAAAATATAGGTGGAAAAGGATGCCTTTTTCCTCAAGTACTGAATCTCAGCTGCAGAGTTTGACTCTGCTCTGACCAACACCTCTCCATTCTTATTGGAATCACTGGGTTATTTGTCAGGCCAGAGTGAGCCGCTACATTTTATTATACAGTAAAAAGTACTTATTTTTCCTTTTTAATTCTTTTTAAAACATTAAAATGCAGAAGGGAGCCTCAACTCAGCTCTGTCTCTCCCACAACTAAGTGGTGGAGCTGCTGCTTCAGGAGAGGAAAATAAAACCAAGGCTGAGAAAATTCAACCCAGTAACTTAACTAGTGCTTTAGCAAATGCTGTCCTTGGACAGGTGCACCAGCTTCTTGAAGAGAGCTCTGGGTACTCCTTCAAAAGTAAAAATTGTATCTTGATGTTACACACATTTAAAATTAATTTGCTTTGTTTTATCCCACTGGACAAAATCACTGTAGAGGGTGAAATGGTGGATTTTACCTTCCTAGGTATTGAATAATAGATAATCAAAGCTGCTGCTTAATTTAAGTAGCTTTGAGTAGCATTGCTTCAAACACAAAGCACATGACAGCTGGGCAAATGCTTAAAATAATTTTCTTTATTTACCACTAAGGCAATTAGGCAGAGAGTGGTTTGGTGATCATCGACCAGGATCTTGACACTTCTAGAGAATCTTCATATGATTTTAAGCATACCATGTACCTCCCTTCCCTATATCTCATATTTTCACATCTGAATGTGGAAAATAAAAGATACTTCTAAATCACATGGTGGTAACTATGCTAATGCATAGGCATACCTATAAATTGCAAAACCTCCGTTTAATGAGTCTCACACTGAAGAAACTGGCTAATTCTGTAGTTTGTCAGAGACTTGGCACAGTGATCCTCAAACATGCATTAT
The DNA here is from genome assembly GCF_964106895.1 of Numenius arquata. NCBI lineage: Eukaryota > Metazoa > Chordata > Aves > Charadriiformes > Scolopacidae > Numenius > Numenius arquata. The sequence continues at coordinate 36,972,941 of NC_133616.1, forward strand.
ATTCACCAGGTGAGCCTCATTAGTATGTGGCATCTTGTTCATTGAGGTGGATGTTTTTTTGGAAGGGCTGCCCCTAACCACTAATATTAGTGGGACAGTGGGATTAATGGCATACAGTTCACTTCTCAGCCTTCATTTTAAAGACTGCAAGAAAAGACTGCCTGTCAGCTAAAGAAAACAGAGCTCTGTTGGACAGAAAGGCCTTAGAAATGTAAAGCCTAATGATTATAGATGGCACTGTAGGAGATGTATTAAAGACACATAAAACTCCTGGTGTTATAACCTCTTCTGCTAAGTGATACCACAAAACTACAATTCTTTAACCTAACCCATTGTTATTGCATATCATTTCTGAGCATTTCATTTCTATGAAAGCTGTTATTTCATCTCTGGCTTCTTCCAGCTTACTTGTATTAATGCCTGCTTGGCATTGATGATGGCATTGCAGGAAGTTATTGATGACCTGACAGTATTTTATGATGCAGTAATGACATGTCGTTTACTTTTTCTCTCCCTGTGTAGTGAAAGTTTGTGCTCATAAATGTAAAAGAATTACCAACAAAAGAAACCAAGCTCCCTTCACAATTCACAGAGAAGATACAATGCAGACCTGCAATACAAACACGTCTATTCTGCTTTATCTTTTACTCTGAACTTTGACAAAAGAACAACTCCATACATGTATGGTCAAAGCCAAGAGGGGAAAGGGGAGAAGGCAGAAGTAACACATAGCATGGAGATGTAAATCTTTACATATAAATAATGCTGTAAAACCACAGTAAAGATTTAGGATTGCCTAGGTAATCTGCTCCATAGTCTTTCATGATTTAGATACAGTTCTTTCTTACTACATCAAAGCTTTTTGCAGAAGAATGACTTTTAGCCAGTAGTGCTGTTATACTCTTTCGCCTAACAAAGACATACTCCAGCACAAGAATATTTCTTATCAACTCCAGTGCTGTTGTGCAGGTAAATAAATTTACAAACCTAAGTGGTCAGAACAATTATTAATGTCAAAGATAAATAAAAGCAAATTTGAGAAATCAGGACTCAAATAAAAGAAATAAGATAAAGCCAAAAACTGCATTAAGATAGTTCCATAAAAGTCTTTATAAGTTAAATGTAGAACAGATTATCAGTGCATCATGAAGTAGCAGCTTTTGGAAACAAGTATGCATGAAATACAATATCCATTTCAGTGCCTAAACTCCTTAAATAAAGCAAATGGCACCTGGTGACAGAAAAATTATATTGATGGATCCAAGGGTTTTTTTTAAAGATATATGAAGTTATTTTTGTTATAGCTATGACTTCAGGCAAGATGTTAGATTGTGCAAAAATAAAGGCCAGTCTGTCACAGGCTGTCACATGAAGTAGCTGAAAGACACTGCAAAAAGCTATCAGAGAATCTGTGACATACAAAAATGATGGGACTATAAGCTTCTCTTACACAGATGAAGGAAGTCCTTTCGTTCTCCTGTATTTCTTATAATTATTTTGTGCTTTTGGATTAAGACATGCAGGATGCAACAAGATACCTGACAATAGTAGATTCTCATGAGATTTCATCTGGTAAATGGCCTTTGAGGTTAAAGCTCTGAATTATAGTAGGATGCAGGACTCAGCCTTATGTGCTTTTCCCATGAAAAAATGTTGGCACAGCAGGCTTTGAACCATTAAGTATGAGTATAAATGATGGTTCTAAATAATCTAGTCCTGAAATTCAGTTAAAGAACAATTGTTCCCTTATTTGCTGACAAAGTTACTGGAAATCAGAAGTGCAATAGAACCAAATCATTTGTCTTCTGACTCTGAGTAACTCCAGCCAACCAAGTCCTGTGTGCTTACCCATGCAACATTATCTGCTCTCCTCTCAACGTGCCTTTAATACATTTTGATAATAGATGTTAACCAGTTTGATCAAACAGACTGTGCATGGAGTTTAGGGGCAGATATTAACTTCTTGACTTCTTGTATGACTGAGGGGTTTAGTTTTTACTGATTAAAACTGGTGAATTCCCCTTATCTTCCATTGCTCAGAAATTTGTGTCTACTGCAATAATTGATTGGCTTGGAGAATCACACCATTTTCATTTGAGGGGAAGGTTTAATGCTCTTAGTCAAGATAGTTTTCTTCAGTTCCTCAGTGAGTATTTGTCACACTTAGTGCCATGATCATATTTATCTTTAATTGCCACACGAAAAACTTTTCTTTTTGAAATTCAGATTATATAAGCACACAGTGAAGTATATGATAAAACAAATCATAATGCAGACTAAATGTCATACAAATTAAGATTTTGCTCCAATTTTCACCTGTTTTAGTTTGCAAAAGACCCTACTGAATTCACGTTCATTATTCCTGATTTCTTTCATAAATGACAGAAGGATTAAGCTCCTTAAGATTGTATCGTCTAACCACATGCCTGGCTCAGTGGAAGCTACTCATATATTTACCAGCCACAATCATTCTTTAAAGGTTCTTAAAAAGAACACATGGATTTGAATTTTGAGTTGCCAGCCTTCATGAATTCAAACTAGAAGGTCATATGTAAATACAGGAAATAAAAATATTTCATTTTTTCACCTGTTTCTCTGACAGTGAGAATATTTTCTGCTTAGCTCGAAAGGAGAATACTATCTGTCTTGTTTCACTGCTTCCTATATTTCTACCATTTTGAAACTGTTTAATCCATCAAGTAGAAACTGCTGGTCTTTGCATAGTGAGCTGCAGTGCTGAGAAATTTAATATGGAACACGATAGCCTCCTAGTTATTAACATTATAATTTCTTCCAGTATTTTACTGGTTGCTTATAAATACATTTTTGTTACAACATAATAGTGCATTCATGGTCACGATTGTATACAGGTAAGAGTTGTTCACTTTTCTCAAATATTTGCAAGAAACATAAACAAAAACCATATGTTTCAAATATTTCACTGAATACCTTTTTCCACTTCTGTGTGTGTGTTGCAGCCATTTGAGCCCTGTGCTGTTTCAAAATCCTACAACTTACTCCCATGTTTTATGACATACTCTTTATCTTTCTATATTTCTAAATGTGCTCTTTTCTCTAATTTGAAGATTTTCTCCCTCAACACTGACCCTCAGTTCTTCCCCATCTCTGTGATTGTCAGAAGAACAATATCGATTCCAGATTTTAAACAGACCATTAGGTGTTTTTGTGCTATAGTCCTTGCTGTTTGTCTGCATCTTTGTTAACTTGACCAACGTGCGGATAAGCATTCTGTGTCTTTTGCATGGAGAACCCCGTTGTGACTGAGTGTTCCATCCACGTGGCATCTCCACTAGTGTTTTGATATTCAAAACTCTCTCGCTAAAAGAGAAGTATTTCTCCACTGCTTAAATATCTTGCTGGCTCAACATTTCAAAGTATGCTTTGTGCTGTCCAGGCATTCTCATTAATTGCTAGCACAAGAGATGGGCCAAAACCCAAAAACTTTGAATCCAACTCCTCTCCTTCCTCTACACCCTTCGTCTTCTGGAAACTTTGGAAAGCTGAATCCAGACACAGAGCTGAGTATCGCAAATTGGCCAAACCCCAGTCCCACCTCCCCCACCTTAGGGGTTTTCCAAACCCTGATCCAAAATGTATTCCCTAGTCTTCTTTTCTTCCTTGTTTCTTTGTAAGATTCTTAAAACGCATATTCTTTCCTTGATGATACTCTGGCAGTTTCATCTACTTAATTTTAGGTTTGCTCATGATGGTCTAAGCCTGCCTGTAGAATCTGAATTTTGATAAAAAGAGGAAAGTGGAATTGAATCCCGTTTGTATTACAAAATCTGAAAGCCATATGGAGAATTACCTATGCTCTACTGACATAGAAGAAAATAAGACAAGACAAAAGCCTTGTAAATTAGAGATCCAACAAGGTTAAAAAGTGTGTGAGGTTTTTCGTTTGCTTTGGTTTTGTTTCTTCAGTGGAGTAATTTATAACTCATAATGCTCCAACTGACTTCCAGCTGGGGTGGTTAACAAAAATATAGGCTCTGTTCTTATTCCTTTGCTATATTCAAAAGCAGTATCATCAGCCCTATGTGTAGCTGTGTAATATCTCTAAAATTACAAGCTTGATAGCTCAAATGATGAGACTTCCGATAATTGTATGCAAACCTGTTTGTATCTTCTGTCAGTATGTGAGCCTTTAAAGAACATGTTTTCTAGTTATTTTTTGCCAACAGTAGCCTAGAAACTTTTATGAAAAGCGAAACTTACATATTGACCTGGCATCTGAAGCTGGGCCTGTGAGTTAAAAACCCGTTAATGACTATGAAACAGGTCATGGATTTGCAAGAGTTGTCAGCATAGGATAGGTCTCTTACTTGCTTGACATTCATTGCATGTGTTCTCTAGAGTAATGGAAGCGCTCTGCAGGTAATGTCAATTTACTGACATACCGCTCACAGTGTGATTCTTATTGCCATACACAGTTAAATGAGATTTACTTTAAAGTGATTGCGCATGGAATTAACCAACATACTGGCCCATGCAGCTAAGGCTGCCAGTTTGCATCTTCAGAGACCTTCTACATTTCTGTGGTCTGTCAGTGACTTCATGTAAAATCATAGGTGAGATAGTTAATCTCCCTGTACCTACAGTGCTCTGTTTGTAAAACATAAAACCAGCATTTCCTGTATTTTGTGGGCTGTTCAGAGAGTATGGCAGTTAAACAACTGTTAGAGCAAGCTGAGATACAGTGCTAGCTGAGACACAAGAGGAAAGGCGGTAGATAAATAAATTGCACAGACTTCTGAAAGTAGACTTGAAAAGGAGCACGCAGCAGTGCAACAACAGGGGAAACAGCCTTGTGGGCAGAAAAAAAATTGAGACGTAGAGGGTCACTTTACAGAAGGAGAGAGTGAGTGGTCCAGAATGGTGTGAGCCCTTTAACAGATAGGCACTGAGATGCCTCTAAAAACGGCAGTCCGTTTTGGACTGCCCTCAAGGCAGTTGTGCAAAAGTTGAGGAGAGATATTAAGGGTATGTAAGTGGCACCCTGGGAAAGGAATAAGCCTGAGAGAGGAACAATGTCGGATGAATGATGGATATGTCCTTGTCTGTCTTACCTCATATTCTCCATCAAAACAGGAGGAGGAAGCAATTTTGCATCCGCATTGCAGGATTCCCCTATTTTGCTGTTTTAATTCAGATCTCAAACATGTCAGTTCAAGATGTCTGGCTCATCTGTTAAATTACCACATTCTTCCAATGAAAAAATGTGAATAGAGTATTAAACTGTTGTGAAAAGCACTGCAAAAGTCTATAAACTTTTAGATATTTTGGTGAGATTTTGATTTAGATTTTGCTGCTGCCAAAGATATAGGGCTATTACTGAAGTGCAACAGTTATCTTAATTCATAAGGGAAATAGCGACAGTCTAACACGGGAAAGGGGGCTCAAAGTGTTTCATGTGAAAGCATCTCATCAGTCTGATTTCTGCCTCCTTAAACAAAATGGATTAAGCAGTGTTACTTATCACCTCTTTCTCAAGACTTCTCCTCACGTTAGATGTTGAAGCTCATGTGGATGTCAAAGACAGGGAGGTGACAGCATACTGGTTCTGAGGTGGCCTCTTTGCACCCTGCTGCTCATAGTCTTTCATACAGGGCAAAAATTGGATGAGTCTGAAGTCTGAACTATCTATCTATTGCCTTGCCAGTTGTTCATACTCCTTGGAGCTATATTGTTCCTGCTATTGTACGTTTGAATTTTATCTCAAGTTGGAGGTCGAGGTAGAAGTTTTATATGCATCAGGACCTTAACCTTTGAGGAAAGTGCTTTTGCAATCACAGGTTGCATGCATCTGGGTGAGCTTCAGAATATTGCTGTCCTTATAGCTTTGACTCTAGTTTCTTTCACATCTACTGCAGGCACACACACGTGCAAATACAAATCCTATCTAAAGCTCCTTATAAAGCACTGGCTCCCTCGCACTTCTCACTTTCCATACTTGTGCAAGCTTCCAGGTTCTCAGAAATCAATCCAGGCTTATAAGAGAAAAAAATATAAGAATAACTGTTAACTGAAAAAGTAAAAAGAAATAAAAAATCATGGCTGCTACAGACCTGATGGCAAAAAAGAGGTCCAACCTCCAGGAAGAGACAGGTGGCTTCTGAATGAAAACAGTAACATATTCTCCCCTGGGAGATCAGCTCCAAAGTTGAGTTCACTCTTTCCTGCTATAAAGCATATTGATGTTAACAGTTTTCTTCTGCCTGCACGTGTGTTTTTCAAATTAAGAATTGTTAAATCTGTAGAGCTTAAAATACTGCTTCAGACACTCTCTTTTGCTTCTACTTCCATTTCATATAATCTGCCATAGGGGTACAGTGCTGATAACAAGCTCCACTTTTCACAAATGAATGCAAACTGATTTAATTTAAACACCTGGCAGAGGTGAAGGAGAACTGGAACTAATGATCAGTTCAGAAAGCAGAAGGGACAATTTTCAGGACATGGAATAGCATGTAGTTGTGCATTCACTCTCCCCTAAGACAGTGAAGGACTTCTGGTTGTAATATCAGGGTTTGGAGGTCACTTATTTGCATATGTATACTCAGAAAGTGATACTGAATGCAATCCTGGACTCACCAATCTCCAGTATCGACTTTGCAAATTATCTTAAAGAACTCAGGACTTCATCTGTAGCATTAAGGTTTGCTGAGAACAACCTCCGTCTTACTAATGAAACAAAGTGTTGGGCACAGTAGGCACCATCTGCAGTCACTAATACATCCCTTGAGGTTTCAGCTATTACTTCTGTTGCAGGTAGAATTCCTTTATTGCTCTGAATTCTTGCATTTATTCAGGGTGTGTGACAGAGAGAGTTTGGAGATGAACAGGGCCTGAGACATTACTTTTCAGGCAATGTTACCTTGTTTAGGGCCTATTTTCCTTCTTACTATAGGCCTTTTTTTTTTTAAGTATATATATGCAAGCCTAAAAGAAATGCCCCCACCCCCAGACTAGTGTTCCTAGCAAGACCTTTCAGCAAGACAAATAAATTAACTCCATACGAAACACATATATGTAATATAACAAAACCCCGGACTTGAACAGCAGGATTTTTGAGCAACCTGCTCTAGTGGAGGTGTCCCTGCCTGTGGCAGGGGGGGTTGGAACTCGATGATCTTTAAGGTCCCTTCCAACCGGAACCATTCTATGATTCTATGATTTTATGATTCTATGATATGGAGATGTTCGTCTCCAGAACACTGCCAAGCACTTCATGCCTTAAAGTAATTTTTCAGTAAATCTACACTTCTTTTTCAGTTTATTTTTTTAATTTTCAGTTAGAAATAATTCAAATGAGCCACTAGGTAGAGGCAACACCGCTCTGTAGAAATTGGCAAATATTGGGCATGACTTCTCATTAAAGCTATATGCAAGAATTTGAGTAGACCTTTCCTTTGGATTTGATTCATGTGAGTTTCCATTCCTTGAATTTCACTTTGATTTCTAGGTTCAAATATGTGCAGAACACTGAAAGCCAAACTGTTGGAAGTATGATATTCATGTGGTTTCACAAAAAAATTATGGGGTTTGTATGAGTTTGTTGTGAAAACAAAATTCAAGCTGCATTTCAGAATCTGGTCTGAATTGTAAAAGTGCAACAAAATATCAGGTCTGGTGAATTTCATACAATTTACAACGCTATTATGAACATCTTGCTGCTCTGCTACTGATTAAGCACATATCTTAAATAAACAAAGCTCTTTGTAGCTAAATCACCTTTTCAACATGTCTGAACATCACAGGCCACAAAATTTGGTAACATTACTACAAGATCTTCAGTTCATTACAAGGAAGACATTGAGGTGCTGGCACGCATCCAAAGAAGAGCAATGAAGCTGGTAAAGGTTCTAGAAAAAAGGTCTATGAGAAGCAGTTGAGAGAACTGGGATTGTTTAGTCTGGAGAAAAGGGGGCTGAGGGGAGACTTTATTGCTCTCTACAACTACCTGAAAGGAGGCTGTAGCCAGGTGGGTGTCAGTTTCTTTTCCCATGTAACAAGTGATAGGATGAGAGGAAACTCCCTCAAGTTGCACCAGGGGAGGTTTAGATTGAATATTAGGAAAAAGTTTTTCACCAAAAGGGTTGTCAAGCATTGGAACAGGCTGCCCAGGGAAGTGGTTGAGTCACCATCTCTGGAGGTATTTAAAAGCTGTAGATGTGGCACTTAGGGACATGGTTTAGTGGTGGACTTGGCAGTGTTAGTCCTATGGTTGGACTCAATGATCTTAAATGTCTTTTCCAACCTAAATGATTCTATGATTCTATGATTCTATTCTATGACCAACTTCCTTCTCTTGCCATCATTCTCCATGCAAAATTCCCATCAGTTGCAACGGGAGGCCCATGAACAGAGCAATGGCAGGATACATGGAATCCAAGTATAATCCAGTAATTCCAGTTTAGATGATTTAGTCTGAGACCTCTGTACAGACAAGAAGACTCTCCAAAACTTCCTTTTAAAAACCCACCTTTTCCAAAGTTGAATAAGAACTGTCCAAAATCAAGAATTCTGAAATGGGCTTATGTAGTGTTAGAGCAACATCTCCGGTTTAAAGTTGGGTTTAGAGAAAGAAAAAAAGAAAAGAAAGACAAACATATGGTTATTAAAAAGTTCTTCTTAGTTGTATCATTCATTGTAAGCCATGTAATCATAATAGCAGCAGTCTGGTTCTTACAAAAAAAAAAGCAGTCATCATTTACTCTATTCAATATTACAAACCTCGCTGTACAACATAAAAATTCAGCATTGAAAATTTTGTGTACAGGAATTCCATGGGCGATCTGTAAGTACTTGTCCTATGATGTTAGCCTTCTTGGGGCAAAGGAACAGAGTATGGGAGAAAACAGACAGCAGTGGCCAGGAGATGTGTGGAAAAAAATCTTTCATGTAACTCTCAGGTGTGTGTTGACACTGCTGGTGAAGTAAAGGATTTGGGCTTTTGTGTGGTGGTGTTATTTATAAAACATACATGACTTTTAGTAGATTTGTATGTTTAGTTTCTGGAGTTTTCAAGGGCAATATGAGAAGTTGTAAATTCTGCCATGCTGTCATCCTACAGTGGTTTCCCCAAGGGTGAGCCAGAGGGTGGTGCAAAGTTGTCCGTCCTTCCCCTGTCCTCCAGGAAGTGGTCTCTGAAGTTGCTGTGTGAGGAGATTTGGACACATAAAGGACTCACTGGTGGTACAGAAATCTTAGTACTCATTTTAGGACTTTTCTCACCCCTGCTACAGTCAGTTCCCCTAGCTGGTTTTCCATCGTAGCCCCTGCCCACTGAGCCTTTTCAGTATTCTTTGTCCTGTTTCCTTGCTCACCAAGTCCAAATATCCCCAACCAAGTACTGCCAGCCAGTGCAAGCTAAAATCTCTTTCTCCCACTGTTCCTAATTACTTTTGCTTCTTGTTCCAAATTTCTCTTTTCAGCCTAATTTCCCAAGCCTAGCTCTGTCTAGCTTATCTCTTTTCTATTTTGGCCTTCAGATGTCTTCAGCATATATGTTCCTTGTTCCTGTTATGCCAAGCCAGACCTTCTTCTTTACTCCTATCTGACTTCCCAACATCTGTAACCCTTTTTCCCCCCAGGTTCCTTTCCTCTTGCAAACTCTGTATCACTCTCCATCTGCTCGTCCAGCTTTTCTTCCAAGCTGTTTTTCATTTCTACTGATGTGCAGCTCTCTTAAGTGGTCTGTGGTCTACACTTGCTCCTTTTTCCTTTCTGTCCTCAGTCCTGGTGCCCTTGGCAGAGTTTCCATTTCTTCTGCTAGCTTCTGACTTTAGTCACTTTACAGGCTCAATGCCAGCATACTGTTCTCCACCCCTAACAACCCTCACGTACCTTACTTTTCTCCTTCATTGTCTGAGCTTACTGAGGTACCACACTGTAGAGATTAGGGAAGACAGGAATTTCTACATGCCCATCTGGATGTAGCATGTCCTGAAGTGCCATAACGTTGCAACTGCAAGAGATGTCCACCTCAGCCCCACGTGGGAGAATGCCTACAGTGTTGAGAAAGAGTTCTTGGATCCAGTTTGCAATTTTTGCTTCAGAAAATAAAACAAATAGACAGACAAAAAAAAAAAAAGACTTGGAGACTGAGACTTCAGGCAATGCAGGAGCATAGGCATGTAAACTGGATGAATTCTGAACAGGGTGAGAGCACTGATTTGAAACCCCTGTCCAACAAATTAATACTTAAAAGGTAGAGTTCCTGGCTTTCCTGAGGTATGTGGATCTTTGCCTTTTTGTGCTAAATTCTTCCTCCCATAAGCTCACTTTCCTTCTAATGCAATTAGGTTACCAGTTTTTAAATTTTCCCCCAAAAGAAAAAAGTAGTGACAGAAAGTCTGTCGGTCCTGTTAGAAACATTCGTGCTTTACAATTTGGGAGCAGAGTCAGACTCCGTTATTACTGAACAAATGGTGTAAAAGGGTTCCAGAGAGCATTCTTCTGCAGAGAATACAAGGCTTTAGTAAAACATACATTCTCCCCGGAGGATTTCAGCATTTTCCGATTGGTGCCTTTTATGGCATACATTATGTATTGACAGAGATTAAGTTTCCCTCCTGTCTGGAACAATGCACGCTCAGGAGGAAAGCTACCGACCCAGCAATAAGCGTGAACAGCTCACGGCAAGTGGTGGAGCAGAGCTCCTGGAGGACGGCGAGCTGAAGGCAGAGCACTCCCTTCAGCTGTGCCATTCTGCCTCTCTCCTCCTCCTTCTCCTCCTCCTCCTCCTCTCTCTCCCCCTCTCCCTCTTTTTTCTTCCCCTCTATCTTTCACTCTTACACTTTCCCTAGACCCCTTGGCTTTGTTGTACTGCATGTCTGACTAGCAGGAGGGGGATTGGCTGCTCGCCGGCTCGGGGAGCGCTTCCCCGCAGCTCACCCCAAACCCACCCACCCACGCCTGGGTCAGGAAATGTGAGCGGGGCTGATGGAGGCGGAGAAGCGGGGCTGAAGGTTCGCACCAGCGCTGGATGTGACAGCCGGCAGCCGAGCGCTTCGCAGTTAGGGCAAGTGTCCGACCCCAGGTCCGGCACGGACCCCACCATGGAGGGCTGCCGCTGGGCAACTGCTGGCACTCTCCTTCTGGCTTCACTCGTCCTGGTAAATGCCATTTCTTTCCTGCAAATACGTATTGCTTGTGGCTGATATTGAATCTGTGTGTATATATGTGGGTAGGTATGTTTCTAATCTTTAGGATTGCAGTTAGAGTTTGTTTTGAACAAATCGTGTAAATCTTATCCTCTCTAAAGTGTTGCAAGATTGGAGCCTTGATATTGTGGGTTGCTGCAGGTAGAACCAAGAAGTTGATGTTGGCATCACTTTTATAAACTCGGAGAGCAATGACCTGTGAATGGTGATTTAACTGCTGGGAATTTAGACAAGAGCTGTTTCTCCGCTCTTTAAATCGAATTATACCACACTGTAATGTTCATGGAGTTTTCTTTCTTCCTAAAAAAAAAAAACAGAAAAGAAAAAATATTTTTCAGTTGTGCACATGCAGAGACACCAGGTACAGCATGTACTGAACTTTTTCCTGCATCCAGCTTAAATGAGCTCTCATTATTGCTGTAACTCATTACAGAGACAAGTTTATACCTTAGAAGTTTATACTTTTGGAAGATATGTTATGTGATATCTGGTATACTTAAGGGCTATAAAGCTAATCGTTACTATATGATTTTCTTGCATACTTCCTGTGATTATCCTGATAGGATGCTCTACAGTTGAGCACTGTAGCTCTGCTGTTTGATTGAGATTAAATGTTCCATTTTAATTCATACTTAATTTTATAAGTATAAGCTGCATGTTTGCTATCAGAAATTTGTAGTAAGAATATTAATATGCACACGCTTTTGATACCATAGTCATCTTGACATAGGTATATGTTGCCTTTTTGTGAAGATTTGACTGAATGCAGTCATTCAAATAGCAAGGAATCTTAAAGAAACACGAGCTTCATAGCAGCTTGCATCTTCTTATTTATCTGTATAAAACAATCTATGGTAATCATTGTAAACTAATCTTAAGACATTTTTTAGTAGCTACATGGGTACCTAAACAGTGAGATAACCCTATTTGGAATGCTTATTAAAAAATATTGTATGATTTTTTTAACCTTCTTGGATATACAATCACTAAATGTTAATTAATCACCAGAAATAAGAATGCTATCTGGACTGACCTAAAAGTCTTATTTTGTTTAAAAGTCTATTTTCCATTTAAAATACTGAATTCTCACAAAACAGCATAGTGTCAGCATAGATTCTCTTTCATTTATGAAAATGAGAAGTTTATAACCTGATGACTGTAATATATTATGAGCCAATACTGCAGTACTAATTTAGGGAAGATCAACAGGAGATATGACTCAACAAGACTGTGTAAGGACTGTAGGATTTGGCCCCATGTTAAGCTCATACTCATAACATTTGTACTTCACTCTGCTGCTTGTGAATTAAGTTCTCAGTTCCTAATTCATGAAAATAAATAGTGCATTCTGCTGCCAACTATTATGCATTATATTCCATACTATACTAGTTTGTATTTGTATGACTTACCCTGCCTCAAGAGATTTCCCCCCCACCTCCCACCAAATCTCTTTGTGCCGTAAGAATAGTGATGTGAAGCAAGCTTAACTTTCTTTTTTGAATCAGGCCATTCTTTTGCTCTTTCCATACTCAGGAAAATCTCTCACTTGCTTTCAGCAGGAGATTAGGTAAACATGCAAGAATTTGACTTACAGCTTGGGTAGAGATGGAGATAAGTTGTGGGATAACTTGGTATACATGTTACTACTATAGTTTATTGCAGCATGAGTTCACACAGGGCATGGTAGAAAGCTCATGGATGTTTTTGAGAAAAAAAAAGAAGCATCTTATCAGGCCTGTGACCTGGCTGTTAGCCTCACAGGTTTTAGCCTTTAGTCAAGTAGGTGGAATTAATTTGAAAACTATGACAATCAGCATTTGGATTTATGTGTTTCACCTTGCACCTCTCTAAAATCCCTGTCTTGCCCACAGTGAGCAAACCAAGCAGCGTATAGTCATATAGTACTCTACTAACATCAGCAGATGTTCACAGTTGTAATCACTAAGGCTAGGTAACAAACACTTACAGGATGAGTCTTACAATAATTTATCACATGTTCCTATATTTTCAGTAAGACGCTGCAAAGTAGCACCTTAAGGCTTTGTTCGGCATCCTTGCCTCAGCAAGGAAGTTGCAAAGACCAGACACTTGCACAGCCCATGTGCACATGATGCTAAGGGCATGGACAAGCCCACAGGCAGTATCAGCAAAAAACTCCTTTGTTGCCCTTGCTAGCCAGCAGATATAGTCTACTTCAGGGCAGACTGCCTGGAGAGATGTAGTAGTGAGTATAGCTCGCTACTCCATCAGGGTTCTTAACCTTCTTCAGAAACAATTATATTAATTTTCAGTTGAGTGTTTCTTGACTAAGGTCTGTGGGGGTCAGTAGGTTATTTCTTAACTGCCCTAGAACTTGCTTTATACACAGACATCCAGTTTCCCTGGCATAAATGGGAATTAGGTACTTTCATAGATACTTGAGAATCAGAGCCATAACACTAGGTGCCTGTCTTGAAAAAGTAATGCCAAAATGAAAGTAACTTGAAAAGACAATTTTTCTCTTTCCAGACTAAGACCAGGTATTTGGAGAACTTTGCTTGTTGCCCTGTGAACTTTTGCATGTTAAGGAAATATTAACACACTGCTCTTAAAAGAGACAAAAGAAAGCAGGCATTCTGTTCTGAAGATTTCCCTTTCTATTGGTTTAAAAATAAAAGCCTAACACAAACAAATCACAGTTGTCTAACTCAAAGGAAATGTGGCCAAAACCATAACCAGCCATGTATTCATCCGAAGTTGAAGTCAAATCACTTAATGTCAGAAGGGCATTTAATTACATTTGCATTTGTTGTTTGCATCTTTTCAGCAGCTTTTTTTAGCTCTCTTTGTTGCTGTTGTGGTACTTACAGAAGTAACTCTAAGAACTGTAATAAAGTACATGTGTTTTTCTGCAGGATTTCTTTTTTTTGCTGTGTTAATTTGTACATGGAAAATAGTCAAATACAATAGTCCATTCCTTCCAGGCCCTTTGGCATTACATTCCTCTATTATCTAACTGGGTCTGTCTTGGATGACCACAAGCACAATTAGCCAGTGCAATGAATATAATGTTTCTTGTTTACATCTGAATGTACAAAGCTTGACAGTTTGTCCTTTCATGTGTAGATAAGTCTACCTACTGTTGTATGTCTACTTTTCTGTTTCTACAATTGTAGCTGTATAGAGAGGGATTTTTCCAGTACAGGGTCCAAAGTGAACACATTTCTTTTCACGCGCAGTAATGTATATGTACAGACTGGCATTTGATCACATCAGTTAGGTAAGGAGTTCAGCTACACAAAGCCAAGATTTATTCATGTGAAGGAGTGCAAAATTTCTCACCATTGTGGTTTGTGGCCAGTGCTGCTATACTCCAAATATCTCATGTCTATAAAACAAAATGATTTCTTATGTGAATGTCTAGATGCTACTAAGTATGTATACTCATTGCTTTCTTCCTACTTCACTCTAGAATTTTGTGTTTGGACTTATTTTATTGACCTATTCCTTCAGATTTTTTGGAAGCATATAACTTATTTACTCTTTTTCTACCAAGTGCAAAGGCTTGCATTAACTGACCTAAGGTTGTGTGGTGGAAGCTTTTTCTTTTGGACTTTAGTGAGTGGAAGTCAGTACTTAATGTAGGCTGTTGAGCTATTGGTCTGCTTCACCAGTGTCAGTACAGTTAAACATGTTTTGTTTTAACGACTTTTGCTAGATTCACAGGTCTGACAAAGAATAATAAAAGAAACTATGAAATTGAGCACTGTGGAGAGTCTGAAGATTGGAACGCGGTCACCTGTAGTCATGGGTCTGTCAGCTAGACAAACTCATATGCTCAGAAGTTTCATGAGTTAATGTAAAGCCTAAGTAGTCCACATGCCCAGACAAAAAAATTTCTTTAGAAGAGGGCTATCAATCTCTGCATGACTTAATTTTCACAGAAGCAAACAAAAAATGAATCCCTTATAACTGTGTTGTTAGCTATCCAAATATACCCTCATGGTTCCTGTTACAGTGTTGTCTCAGTGTTGTCTTGTCAAATCTGCAGACAGCACTGTTGTTTCTATTGCTTTTTGTTGCTATTTTGTTAAGCTTGTAAGAAAAGTCAGAGCTGTATGGGCAACAATTACATGGAAAAAAAATGGAAAATTGCAGTCTGTTGCTGCAGCGGCATGTACATGCCTCTTGTATGCCCCCTTCCTCTTTTATGAGGAAGGAAAGCAGAATAATAATATCATCCTTACAGAAACAATCAGAAAGCTGAAGGTAGTGAAAAACCAGTGAAAACACATCAACCACCAGATGTTGTGGTGTCAGAACAGGGAGCAGGAAAAGGAAAAAGAAATTACTTGTTCCATCACAAGCCAAGGACAGCTATGAAAGAAGTCTTCTCATGAGGTGGACAGCAGCTAAACCAAAAGTTGTCAGGAAACGCTGAATTTCATCAGAATGTCATACTCTGGTATGGACCACAACGTCTTCCTAACTGATGTATGGGAGTGCCTAACTTTTGATTTTGAAATCTCCATCTTTTCATATCATCCAATGAACAGTAGGTTTGTAGTAAGAGATGGCTGACCAGCTTTGGATATTAAGGTTTTATAACATGCTCTAGCCCTTAAATGTATGTTCAGGCAAAATGGGGAAAGTAAGCAACAGATACACATTTCATGGAGTGATGGAAAACCTTCACTGACCGATAATAGTCAATGCCTAGCGCAGTCCAATCATTTAGGTGTCCTTCTATCTCAGGGAATGTAAAACATTTCATGACAGGTCTGAGGTTTGCTGTCATCCACACTAAGACCCACTGTACATGTCCAGACCTATTTTTTTAATCAGCCAAAATTTTTCCTTATGGAAAAGGGACAAAGAGAGACAGTTGTCTATTGGGGATTATAGATACTAGAAAGATGTAAAGGTTGGTATCATGGTTTTAAAGATGCCATTCTCAGATGTTTCATTTATCTTTCAAGATAATTGTATGCAGTATCTTATCTGTCTCTGTTGAAGGCTCTCCCACAACTGGACAGGGTCATCAGCCTTTAAAGATTTTGCCCTTCTTTTAGGAAGTGGCAAATGCCATTCTCAGAATACTAACTCTTAATATAAATATAAATTTTCATAAGCATAGTATTAGCTGAGATTTGAGAGCAAGCTTCTCATCTATATAAATTGGTTTGCCTCAATAGAGGCAATAGAGCTATATTGAATTCCACCTGCTTAGACTTTAGTACAAAGTCTTTTCATTTAATAACTGTTTTACTTTGAGCTTTTACATGTGGTATTTATATGTCATGCACGGAAGCAATTAAAATACCTCCAAAAAGCATTTTTCATGAATATATTCTTTTGAAACTCTGAATGGCCAACTTATCTTATTTTCAACTGAACACCTTCGCTGGGTGTTGTGTCTTTGTTATGGCCCGAATCTGAGCATGCACATTGAAGACTACTGTAGGCCAGGACTATCTCTCTGCTTCACTGGCAGTGAGATGTTACCATATCAGAGATTACTACCTCCAGGTGCATTTCCAGCTTTTTTCTTTTTTTCTCCCTTTAGGTACCCCAATTAGAATTTCATTTGACATATGACCATTTTTTTTTTTCTTTTTCCTGCCAGAATCCCACTTTTCCAAATTTCTTATAAAAGTAACTAAAGCTGTGGAGAAATTGGAAGGCAATATAGGCAGGTGACTGGGGGAGGGAAAGCAGTGTGTGTACTTGTGAGATTTAATCTGCTTCCAAGGCAAGCATATGTAGAAATCTTAATAGTTTTGCCACCTGTGAATTATTTGGACACTACTTATAGGAGCGGTTCTTCTTCTAGTTGTGTAGAGAAATAAGTGGTATGTTCACTGATTCTACAGTACATTAATTTTCACAGTTTCCATTTTCGTCTCCATTGCTTTTAAAGAGTTTCTTCCAAAACTTCAACACTTTAGCAGTTGCCCTGGGATTTCTGCCTTTCAGGGAGTTCTTGTAGAGCAAGTTCAGCAGAGAAGGTGTCAGGGCGGAGGGAAGGGGGTGTGTGATAACGTAAGACATCCTGAAATAAATTCCACGCGTGCTCAAGAAATGAGACAGGAAATTATATGCAACTTATAATAAATTCAAACTGTCCCATAAAATAAATATAACTCATTTTGTTTCCATATGAATGCATTGTAGGAGTGTCAAATTTCCCCTTCTAGCTTTGTTGGATATAATCTCAGTCCCTGTTTGAAGTTTGCCAGTGTATTGTTCAGATCCTGTGCTATATCAACAGACCCAGAAATGAAAGGGAATAAAGGAAGCAATAAGGTCTCCTACTGTTCTGGTGCTGGCATTAGATTGGTGGATTATTTATTTATTTATTTATGTACTTACTGGTTTATTTAAATCCCTGTATTTCTTTCTGCCTGGACTGTTAAAAACATCTGTTGTTTAGGGCAAATATAACTGCCCTTAACAAGCCCAGGGCTGTCTTTTCTTTTTCCATTTTGGTATGTGGATGGATTATGATTGTAAATGTGTTTTGGATATGACATTTTCATAGTTCCTGTAACTTTTAAAAAAGAGAGTGGGGGTTTTTCAAGTTACTGTGGTATCTCCAGTATGTTCCTTAAAGGTCTAGCCAGGGCCATGGTTAAAGATGAAAGATCTGAACTAGCTGAAGGGGAGAGGAAGTAATTCAATAGAAATCTCTGAAATGAAAAGCTCGAGCTGCTGCAGTTTGAATTGTAAGACTCTGCTTTGCTACTCTAAACTCCAGCATTTTCAACATTCTCTGATGGGCTCAGCCATCCATCAGTGCTGGTGAGCCCCAGGGCAAGTGGGAGTGCATTACTATATCTTACCGGCATTGAAGACTGCCATAGAGAGGAATGCATACCCTTTCTGTGCAGCATACTGGCTCCAAAGTGTGGATGTGTGTTTTCTTTTACTTGGTGAGAGCAGTGGAAACATAAATGTTTTCATCACGTGTGATATGAGAGTAGCAGCAACTTAAATCCTGACGGCCTTTAGGTCCTTCCGTCTTCGTAATTCAATATAAAATCATGAAAAAAAAGTGTTACTCCTAGAAAAAGTCCTCCACCCTGGTACTGCAAACTCTCAACAATTGAGTGTGTTTTCCTTTAAAGAAACATATTTATTAATTTGAGATCAATTACTTGGTGATTAAGGGAAAATAAATGTTAAATAAACTCTGAAGTTTGTAGTTAATTCCTAAGGGTCCTGTGAGCATTTTTTTCCTGTCTTCCCTTTATTTTTTGTTATAAAATGGGGTCTTGATCTTCCTTTCTTTACTTCTCCATCTTCTCTTCCCTTTCTCCTCCTTTCTTCCCTCCTTTCTTGCTTGCTTCCTTCCTCCCTCCCTTTCTTTCTTCCTCTCTTCCTCTCTTTCTCTCACTTTCCCCCCTATTTTTTACATAAATATTTACCTTTCAGTTTTACTGCCCCACCAAGGCTTAATGTTTCAACCCTTTGTACGGCCCCTTGTTGTTAAAATAAACACATACACAGCTCCATGAGGTAACTGAGAGAGATGGCAGACCATCAGAAGGATAGGAGGCTTCATTTATTTTGAATAAACCTCATAATTGCGGATGTTTATCTGAAATTACACAAATCTTTGGAGAGCTTTCCTTCTGTCTCTGAAATGTCTCATGACCAGAGAGTGCCATCTTCCTGTCAGAACCTATGGCTCCTGGTCTTAATGCTCTGACCTGCTCCAAAGGAGTCTAAGCCATCCTAGGGCTGGTGAGCCCATTAAAATCTATGGTGATGTGACAAGGTCTTCTATCTCTGACTTTCAGAACCAGTTTCTAAATCCAGTCCATGTGGTGCTTGGTGGCACATAAAAGGACTCATTGTTGGATGTCGTGACCTGTTTGGAGAGTTAGGCTGGGTGAATATCTGAAGCTCAAGATCAGTTTACTAAAGCAAGGGAAAATGGCTAATATAGACTTCTCCAGTGAATCACTCTGCCTCTTTGCAGGGGACAGTGGTTCACCTGTGGATCTGGGAGTGTCAGCCGTATGTTGGCCATTTTTTCTTGAAGCTGACAAACACTGCCCAGTCAGCACACAGCTTTGACTTCTCGCCACTTAGAAAACTCTTGGCATACAATAGAACTTGTAACAGATAACAATTTTGCTTTTCTCTCTTTCCCTTTCTGTGTGCCTCTGTGGGCTCTTTCCCCACCCACAGCTCTTGCTACGTGGAAAGCAAACCCAAAGTCCTCGAGTGCAAGATGCACTTTTGAACCCATGCTGTTGGGTGGGTTCCGAATTCTGGAAAGTGATTTCACCCATCCTGCATCTGAACCAGTCCTAGCCTCGAAAACCCTTCTGAGTCAATTAGGCGACAAGTCTGAGACTGAGCCAGCTTGGACCTGCTCTGTATTGGATCACCCATGCCTGGTGTTTACACCAGCACAGCAGGATTTAAATACAACAGGGTGTCGTAACTTGGGTCTGTGAGAGCAAGAAAGCAAGCTCTTGTATTCACATTGCTCTCCTGGTGTATATTTTCATATGGGTAAGTGGAGTGAGAGATAGGACTGATCTGAGTTTTATAAGGCACTGTTATAAAATGTTATAGGGAGCACAGCGTGCAGCGTGTTGAAGTGATATAGTGTCAGCTCCATCCTCTGCCAGTAACCTCCCCCCCCCTCCAGCTGGCTGCTGCCCTTTTAGGAGAAGAAATGAGCTCACGTTTGGCACATTTCTCCTGGGATACAACTTCCAGTCCAGGTTTGGGAATGGCTGCTTAGCTCCTAAAGTCCTGAGATGGCTGTTTATTGTTTTTCCCTGTTTTGTTGCAGACTAGAAGCTGTGTACTCCCTAGTACAAGTTTTAAGAGACTGCATATATACAGCTGTATGACTTGCTTTATGGCAGGAAAAACAGGGAAAGCACTGGCAATGTTGTCATCCTTCAGATGCATGGAGCTAATGACCGTCAGAGGGTGCAAATGTGTACAACACTGAGACTGCAGACATTCTGTTTTCAGGACAACAGAGTTCAGCATGACACTGTCCTTATTACTTGTGCAATAACCATATCAGGTCATATATGGTTAGGAAGGGAGAAGGGGTTATTACCCTCTTGATGAACCTTTGCTTTCCTGTGCAAAAGAAAAAGATGCCATAATTTCCCTCCTTCTGTTCCCTTAGAAATGACCCTGCCTTGCATGACTGTGCTGTTAAAAGAAGACAAAAATGAATGCGGCACTGAAAAGGACTAACACAGCAAATTTTTACATATGTCCCTGGGAACTGAGCTCGCTCTATATGTATCAGGTGTCTTCCTTCAGGGTAAAGACAAGTTGTCCACCTATTGATCTTCCCCTTGTCTGTGTTCACAGGAGCAGAATAAGCATTGAAAAACTGCCAGAGGATCTCGATGAGATTTCCTCTTCTCTCCTTCTCATTAAGGTGTCTTCCCCTGTTTCTTCTAAGTGATGGATGATTTTGATCCTGAAGAAAGAGTAAAAACTACCCAGAAGGAGATTGGGACTTTTTTGTTTATTCCTTTTTAAGAATCTGAAATGAAAAAATAAATCCTGCCCATTTATCTGTACCAGCAAAGTCTCACTGTAAAGTAATTACCCAAAGTACAGTATATACCCTCACACGTGTATGCTTCTGTGCCAGTGCCTTCCTGGGGGCATTGAGTCACTCAGATCAAGGGTTCCCTGTGCCAGGGATTTTCCACAGGAAATAGTCTCTTCATCCCCTCACAGGCCTTTTGCCTGGTCTTGCAAGTGCAAAGGAGGCAAAAATTCCTCAGTTAATTTCTAAGACTGTGGAAGCCTGGGGCAAGTGGGCTGGTACTGTTCAGCTCACAGCCCCACACCCAGTTGGAGGGAGCTGCTGCTCTCCAGGGAGAAGGGGAGCCAGTGTACAAAGTATAGCCACTTCCACCTCGAGACGTCTGGTGCTCATTGCAGCTACTTTTCTTTCCACATTGTTTGCCAGAGAAAACAGCGGTTTAGCAGTAGTTTGAAAAGTTCTGTAGGCATCCTCCTGATTTGGCCATATGGAACACCATGCAGTTAACCATGAGAGCAATTGCACCCATTGTTGCTCAGCATCTCAGGTGCAGTAAACAGCTCTAGCAACTCGGGCACAAGCTCTTCTTGTTCTTGGGGGCATTTTCTCTTTTAATCTTCTTTTAAGTTCTGTGAGAGCAGAATTCCCATTACTTTGCTAAGAATGTCAGGTAGGAACAATTTTCTGGTTTATGTGGTCCTTCTGGAGGGTGTCTGGGTGGCAGATCTTGTGGCTGAGGTCCTCTCTTTGTGTTTACGTGGGATACAGTCAGGATAATGTTAAGACAATCTACCTATGACACCAGCTAAAGTTTTCATCCATCCTGACCCTGAAACAGACCCCTTAGGAAAAGAAAAAAGATTGGCATTCATTCCCATTAAGTCCTTGGAAAAAGTGCTAAGTCTGGCTTACGGAACCCTGCTTTCATGAGGTGTGTGAAATGAGAAGATATCTGTTTGGAGCTGGAGGACAACTATCGTCATGAGGAATCCTAGTGCTTCCAGAGAATTATCACAAGGATAAGGCTGACTTTAATAAGCCCTTTCTTCAGTATGGTGCAGTTATTCTGGAAGAGGGGATGTGCTTTGGTCATACAGTACTGTTTAAAACGATGTGCAACTCTTTGGCTAGATACATTAAACGTTTTTTGTGCATTGCAAACTGGACGTGTCAGAATATTTTACTTATGATGTTTCCAAGATAATAGCTCTGAAAAGTTTCAACAGCTAGTCAGGAATGTCTTTCATGTTAACATTGTGTTTGACAATAATTACCAATATTAATTCAACTGGCTGTGATTTTGTTCTGCCTTGCCTTCCTTCAAAAGCCAGAGATTTCCAAGCAGTTTCCCATCTGAGCTGTAATCCAGCTGTTACCTTGGATAGAATGCAACAAAGATACACAACATTGTGCAAAAGAAATCTTATAAACCATACATTTACATTGGTTGAAGTTTTGAAATATATGTTTCTTAAAAAGAGATGAGGTCACTGGCCTTGTCTCCTGCTGTTAAACACCTAGACAAGTGCTGAGAGCAGTTTCTCCCTGTTTCACTACAGACATCATTTCAGTACTGTGTGAAGTACATATGTGACCTCAGTGACAAAATAACATCAAAGGACGATCAAGGATTACTCAAAGATGGAGAATGTATTGCTTGGCAAGAATTCACACAGGGATGCACTTGGACATATCTGAAAAGGGAGGGTAGAAAGACTATATAACAGGCAAAAATCCTGGTTTTCTGTCCTTAATACCATTTTCACAGTAGCAAAATACAAGTTTAGTCAATGGCCTCAGAGGAGCCTTGCATATTGTCACCGACAGTTCATCATACCCCTAAACAGTGGGGATATGATAAGAACCAGATGATTTAAATTTCTTAACCAAACCCAGCGGTGCATATCATCTGGGAAATAACTGTGGCTTAAAGTCTGTATCAGTGCCTTAGTCCAACAAGAGGTTAACCGCATTTTTCACTATCTATATTGCTGTTTAATCTAGGGAACACCAGGTGCTTGAAAAATATGACTTTAGCAGCGTTTTACTGAATGAGGAGAAAGACTGGAATGCTCAGAAACTGAGGAGCAATTAAACAACATGATCTGCATTTATATGCACTTTTTTTTTTCTGTGTGACACTGACAAATAGTTGGATTTTGTAGGGATAGGGCAGTTTCAAACACAATTTTAAATTCAATTCCAGTATGTGACTAAGATTTATTTTCTTAAGGCTGAACTCCTCTTACAGGTCTCAGGATACAAACAGAGGGCTTTCTACTTTTCATGTTTCTCCCTCTGTGCACTATGTGGGTGCACAAGTGCACACACATGCTCTTAGAAGAAACACGGATGTCTCACCGGGGATGCAGCTCCTGGGTGGCCAGGCAGCCGTTGTGATTTAAGGATGTATTACACTGGTGTTTTTTACATACTATTCCACATAAATTATTTCTGTGTACTGTGTGTTAGCGGAGAGGGTAGGAAAGACCTGTTATTAATTTCATAGTCTGAATATAACATGAATGCCTGACAACTTTTTAATAAATTCAGAAATTACTGTTAAACACTGTTGTGTTTTTTTTAAGAATAAAATTGGATACCTAGCTCTTTTAGTCGTACTTGATTATGTGAGATTATCTTTGTTTATAAGAAGTCCTTTGTTCAGCTCATAGCTTAGAGCTTTTTTTTTGATTTTGTAAGTGTCTTCACCTGAGTGTTCTATTCACTGACAGTTATTTCACTTTGTACATGTGATCCTTCTTACTTCTTGCTTTCTTGTCCAAAAGCATGAGGCGTTCCTTCTCTTTCTCACTGGAGAACTCTTTGGGAGTCCTCATGCCCATTTCTTCTGGAGCTGCTGTGTTGGGTGGTAGCTGCAGGATCACCTCCAGGTTAAGTGTGTATCATGTTAATAAGGGAAAAAGAAAGAGCCGATTTTTGACTATTGCTAACAGACCTATTTGTTTTATATAGGTCATTGATAAGAAAATTACTTGCAGGCGACATTTCTGCCATTGATGCTGTAGACGTCAGGACAGCGTGGGTTTTCTGTGGACAAAAGCAATGGGTGTTTCCTGGGAAGCTCAGGCTGAGATCCGCCTAGAACGGACAAAAGGAGGAAGGCAGCTCTTCTGATACCAGTAGCAAGCCATAATGAGCCTTGATGGCTGTCTGCATTTCTCTTCTTTGGCATACACTGGCATTTGGAGAAGCACCAATCTGGGGTCCTTCTGGCAGAGATAAAAGAGTTTTTCTAAGAGGGGTGTTACTTAAAGGAAGTTTTCAGCAATGGGAGTTTTGCTCCTTTCAGCTTTAAAGGCATGTACCCCACGTCTGCTTTTTTTCACCTTTTTTTTCCTTTTTCTTCTGTTTACACTTTATGGGAGGAACTTTAGGGCTTTAAAGGAGTACTGAAGGAGTGCTTGTACCTGCAGAACACTGCATTGATCTTGACTGTCATAGGGAGTATTTTAAAGCAGGTTCTTCACTTCAGTGTTGAAAGTGGGTAGAAATTATAAATTAATGGTATAAGGTACTTCTGAAAAATCTGTGCTAAACAGTCAATTCTGAGCTAGTAATGGTATATATCCTTTGAAGCTGCAACAGACCTTCAACAAACAATCTTCTTCAGATTTAAAATGTCTTTTCAGGCATTGCTAGTATTTCAAGCTGAATATTAACTGTGTAGTTCGCAGGAGGGAAAACCACTCTACTTTCTTTAACATTAAACATGGATGGAGTGGAAATGAATTATGTTTATTCCACTTGTTAAAAGAAAACTTGGAGCCTGTTCCAGTTTGAGATCACATGCTTTCTGGGAATATATAGGTCTTATAACAAATCTTGGAATGCAAATAACAGGCACATGGCTCTCCTCTGGGTGGGAGTACAATTTATTTCAGAAAAATGTGGGCCCTTAGAATGTCTAGCTGTGCTGATGCTTATAAGTTGTGATGAGGTAAGAGTACTTGGTTCACGTGACTTTACCTTGCAACATTTTTTAATGATGTCTTTGGGCTTTCAGCCAATGGTGAATAACCAGGACAAGTACCCATTTGCAGTTCGAGGATATTTGTTTCCTGGTAAACTAAAAGCACAGACACACTTTTTTCTTTTATCAGGCCAAAAGTGCAAACACACATTTTCATTTTATTAAAAATACCCTTCAGAAAGCAGTCAGCAGAAATAACCTCAGTAAATTGTTGTGTTGCTCC
Organism: Numenius arquata; assembly: GCF_964106895.1. Taxonomy (NCBI): domain Eukaryota; kingdom Metazoa; phylum Chordata; class Aves; order Charadriiformes; family Scolopacidae; genus Numenius; species Numenius arquata. The sequence goes on from NC_133616.1 coordinate 36,997,867, forward strand.
TCTTACCTCACGTGTAAATGTTAAAAAGATTGTACCTAGAGAACAGATCACATCTGGTCATAGTCAGAATTTGATCACTTATGTTACTTTAATTTTTATATTTACCCCTGCAGTTATTGTATTGAAATTAAATCATTTTTCATTTTAACAAAGGTAAGATAAACTGAGAGTGTCAAATAATTGTTATACACTCGTTAGGCAAATCCAGTATCATCTGTCACAGACTAAATTAATTTACCTTTTTTTTCCCATCACTAGATCCAAAACAAGATTACATCATATTAAATGTTACAGTAACAAAAAACTGATTCAATTACCCGTCTAAACTATCTTCCAAAGCTGTTCTGCAGAAAGAAGTGCTACATGTGTTTAAAATGCCATTACAAACCATGAAGGAAATTGAAAATGGAAGTTGGCCACATCACGGAATAATAATTTTATTCGTCATAGCTGTCAACCTCCACTTGGCAAAAGTGCTAAGATAGGGCACCAGGATCAGAGTGAAGGTGCTTCAGCAGAACTGTTTGAAGAAAGCTTGCCTTCTGCCTGCTTGGTTTAGTTTTCTTCTCATTCACGACATTTTTTTTTATTAATTAAAAAAAAAAAAAATCTTTACAAATTTTGTTGTGTCCCTTTTCAGCCTATTTTTTAATGTTTTGCTCCTGAACCCCTTCAATTTGATGTTTTCCTTTGACGTCAGCATGCTTTGGACCAGATCCTAAATGTCTCTCAAAAGGGTTGGCCGCCTTTGTGTCAGAAGGCCAAATAGACTCAACTCTATTTAAGTGACATTTGTGTATTTGCCTTTTAAAATACTCTGGTTTTAAAAAAAGGAACACTCATGCCCTTGGAGGGTGTGTGAGCAGCAGCAGCATGAGCAATGCAGCAGGCAACCATTGTGAAATGCTGGGGTGCCGTGGCTGGGTGGACAGTCTGGTGTGTTGCTGTGCGCTGATCCCGCACCTGACCCCTGCCACTCACTGAGCTCTTCCTTTCAAAAGAAATAACCCTATCATCTGGTGTGTTTGCAGAGAGGAAAATCCTTTCTTTTTAACCCATTCTGCCCAAATAGACATTCTTCAAGGTCGGGTTTGGGCTGTCCTTTGATAAAAGCAATAACGGGAAGAGAGGGAAATGGCTGGGGAGGTGTCCTGCAAATCTTATTTATTTTTTTTTCCTTTAAACAATATCTCCATAAAAGTTTTCCAATTTGGCATACAGTCTAAGCTCACCTAAACAGGTTTAACATGATCAACTTTCATTTAGTTACCGCTAATTTATTGTGTCAGTGTATCTCAGAGTAGTAGCAGGCTTTTGGAAGCAATATAACAATACAATTACTCTGTCAACCTGAGTAAGCTAAGAATTGATCCATGAGCTAATGGCTCGATTCAGGGCAGTGGGACCATAGATGTTTTCATCCTTCAGATGCACAGAGCTAATGACTGTCAGAGGGTGCAAATGTGTACAGTAGTGAGATTACGGGCTTTCTGTTTTCAGGGGAACAGAGTTCAGTGAGAGACTTTGGCCTTATCACTGAGAGACAGCTAATAAAAGACGTGGGCTCTCACTTCAGCTAATCTTATGCCTGACTGATTACTCAGCATCACAGATGACACTAGTGGGTGAACTGCAATGCTCTTGCAGGATTTTATAGAACTAAATGGTTTCCATAGCGGAAAATTCTCTCATTATTAATGGTTAGCATATGTAATGCATTCCCGACTCCTTAAAGTATACTGAATAGTTAAGCTCTTACCTTGATAAATCCCAATTAACATAGATTTCATATCCTAATGTGCCAGACTTAGTCCTTTACTGTACAGACAAAGACCATTCAGTTTAGGATCTCGGTTATGTGTGACAAATTCAATATCTCCCTTATGAAGCTGTTTACAGCCCTAAACCATCACCACCATTTTCTTTTTTGCCTGTTAATAACAATATTTAGGACTGGTGTATTTCACCAGGTTTCAGATTTCATTACAAAACTTTTACACAGCTTCACTGAAGATAAAATGATTTCAGTGTTGAGCTCTCTCTGTGTCTCAAATAATCCCACAGTGTTGAAAGCTAAAGCTGATTCCTCTAACATGGGCTAACAATGATGCTTGCTGATGTTTCTCTGCTGAAGGTGTACCATCGAAGTCTTGCCTTCTCATTTATTCCAAATACAGTTAGAAGTGTTCACCAGGTGTTGGCCCACATCACAAGCCAAGTTTTGAAGGAGAGCACTGCCTGGTCTCCATCAGGCACAGGCATTATCCATGTACTGTTGCATGCTTCTGTGGGTTATTCAGTTTCTTCCAGCAAAAATGTATCATCCATGAGGGACAATATCTATCTAAATGATTAAATCATTTATGTCCATACAGATCTATGTGTCATTTGCATGAATGAAAATGAAATGCTGGATACATGCATGACTGCATTATTTGAGGCAGGTACTGCTGAACATTTATGAGTTAATCCTAGAAGACCTGAGCATTTCTGAGTCCATCAGTGCTGCTTCTCTATAAAGTTGTTTGTGACCAGCCACAATCATTAACAACAGCACTGCCTGGGTCTATGCTTGGCATTGGAAAACTCCAGCTCTTCATGTAGAGTGCACTTCCTTTTTTAAGTTAGCAAATAGTAGGGATAAAAGAGTTAGGGAATCTTTGTCCAGAAAGTTTTATAGGAAATCTTTGGATGGAGAAGAAGTAATGATAGATCCAGTTCCATATAGCGAGTACGTGAAAGTCATTATGCTGAATGGCTTTGTGTCATGTTGATTCACTATGTTGTGGTTCTTTTTTTCCTCAATAGCAACTTGGAGTGCACTTTTTAATATGCCCTTTCATGGTTTCTAACACAGCAACAAAACTTCAAAGCACAATTTCTAATGTCTACAATACCCCACCTCTTCCTTTTAATCAGGAAAAATCCTTTGCCTTACTGTTGTCCAAAGTGCTATTTTATAGTAATCATCACTAATCTCAAATTGAGACAGAGTATGATACTCAAAGGATGAAAGCAAGTTCATACAGCAAGTCCCACTACAAGAACTGACTGCCAATCAGTAAGAATGTCAGAGAATAACAGATTTATTCAGTGTTTTCAATGACCAAGATGGCATCGAGTAAAAAGAAATGTTAAACTAGCAACAATGATTTTTGTACATTAAATGATTTTTCCTGACTTTTTTTTCCCTTCTCCCTCTCCTCAGAGCTCCAGAACAGCTCGCTCGGAGGAAGACCGAGACTCACTATGGGATGCCTGGGGCTCGTGGAGCGAATGTTCACGCACTTGTGGAGGAGGGGCTTCATATTCACTGAGACGCTGCCTGAGCAGCAAGTAAGTGGGTGAACGCTTTTTACTTTACTGATGGGAGAATTCAACCTACTCCTCTGTGTCAGACCTTAAGAAGTAATCAGTAGAGGTCTTGAACTACACTGAAATTTCCAACTCAGTGTCAAAAAATTGTGGTGATGTGTTTTTTAATTCAGGCAAGCAGCCAACATGTTTGATAAGGCACCCTTTTAAAATATAGTGAGAACCTATGGAGATATAAAAGTTGCCTGGATGGCTTGCAAGCCTGCCAGCTACTGAAAAGTGAAACCTTCCTACGCTTTCACCATTTAAGTGGTAAGACTTTTCACGCACTTGTACCAGACTACAGCTAATTCACTAGGTTTAGTGCTCCACGATCTCAGCCTCACTGAGACTATAAAAACATCACATTCACTCAACATGACATACTGAGCTACATAACAAAGAATGATAATTCTGCTGAGGATATCTTACGAATTAAATTTCAGGTAGGAAGACTTCCATACCAGCAAAACCTCCTCAACAGACAGAAGCAGAATGGCCCAGTGCAAAGGTGAAATCTTGGTACCCAGTCAGGCACCTGAGATTTTATTCCTCCCCAGTTACTAGCTTGCAATGGAACATGCACAAGTCATTTGACATCATTTCCTTTCTATAGTATATATAAGTTTACCTGCAAAATATTTCTAGCAAATATTATTTCTATCTACTTTAGGAAATAGTTTACCTGCAGTAAACTATGGTATATGTGATAAATATTAACAGAGTTCTGATAAAGGATATGAAGGAAAACTCCAGATCCAAACATTGTGGCTGACTGCCATCTCTGATATCTTATATATCACAGTATTAAAAGTGTAATACAATTTTCCATCCTGCATGTTTCCTTTGTTTTTTGTTTCATGTGCTTATAAAACTGATGTTAATAAAAAACTGTGACAATACACTCCAAATTTTTCCTACATCTGACATTTTAATAAATGATATTGTTCAGTGAGCATAATAAACAGCACAAGGCATTGAACCATAAGATCAGAATAGAGTATTGTGTATTTTAGCTTTATCTATGGACAGTTTGGTCTCCTAGTTCCAGCAATTATTGAGTTGACAACGTGCAAAAGTCTGCTGGAAGGATAAAATGTAAGCAAAGGCATCTATGGAAACCAGTGAAAAACCTGTATTTTTCTATTCTATCCCTATGGAAAAAAAATTAGAATAATTTGTTTTTTAAACAAGGGGCCAAATTCTCATCTCTTGTTAGTTCTGTAGCAAATAATGGTCCTGCAAATACTCAAAATTGAAAATAGCAGAGATAGGAATTTATTTTCAATCACAGTGTATGCTTTGCACTTAGGAAAATAAGTTAACTTCTGTATGTTCCTTTAACGTAGACGTGAATCCAGGCATATCAGGAGATCTGGGGAATCTGAGTAATACCAGGACTTGCTGACTACATCTCTGCTCCCTCACTGAGAACCACCTCAGTAGTTTCTAGAGGGGAAAACTCTTGGAGCTCCACGACAGTACTAGTAGTATAATAGTGCTCTGTAGTATGTGAGCATCAACCACTCCTCTTAGGTAGGCTCTCCTCATCTGCTTCTCTTTGATTCTTGTACTATTTGGGATGTCCCTGAAGCTACCCCAGTGGAACAGGGAATAAACTCATAAATCACACAATACTTGTTTTTCATAGAATACCTAACCACTGTCCCACCAGTACATAAGCAATGCTGCCTTCCTTAAAAAACTAACTGCAAACTTTGGCCCATTCAGATAGGGAAGGACCCTGTTTCCAGGATAGGATGCAGGAGTTAATTAAGTGCACAATTTTAATTAAGTGCACTTGCTTTTAATAGCAATAAATCATAAATAGTAAAATTTGACCTGGAATTAACACAGTACCAAATGTGTGATAGGTTTTCCTTTGTCCTGGTGTGTGTGCAATTGCTAATTACATAAAGGGTTTAAGTGATTTATTTTTGTGCTAGGCAAGGATTTTAAGTCGCTAAGAAAAAGGCAGAGAGGGAGCTGGGGAAAGAAACATATCCAGCCCTTGAAGGTTTGGAAATAAGCCTGTGCGCATAAGTATTTCAACCTGGCAAGGCTAGAACAAAATGACAACCTCTCTGGGACAATTCTTGCTTGGTACAGTTTATCTCATGTATTTGCTGTGTATAATTTCATGGTAGCATGAAGGGAGATACTAGATACTTTTGGCAAATGAAAACTGGCAACACATTTAGATGTTTTGGAACAAATTAATCCTCAATATTTCTCATCCTGGGAGGAATGTTCATAATGCCTTGTGTCTTCTAATTCTGTATGAGCTGACTTTCAGAGCATCAAATGAAAAGAGAGAGGCCAGTGAATCTGCTCTGAAGAAATGCAAAGACTAATTGCCCATTCCTTAACACCATTAGTATATGCAGCTAAATAAAGGAACACAGTTTTCTTTCCAGCTTTTGTTTGCCAAAGTTATGTTAGTGCTTGTGTTGTTTGTTTTGGGAACATGTTTTGTGTTAGGCCTTCACAGCTGTGATGAAAGAACGGAAAGTGTTAGTGAGAAATTCTATTTTCTAGTGTTTTAGATGGCAAACATTTCAGGGTAGGGGCTGTTTAACAGCACATTTCATTAGGACAACTGGTCCTGATTATGCTAAGGTCGTTTAGTATGATAGCAATATAAATAAATATGCCAATCACACAAACAGACAGGAGTTGTCAGCCCAAATCAACCATGCATCTTGCTATCCCACACTGACAGCGAGCAGCATCGGTTCAGTCTGCTGGCAGAATAAGCCCCAGGAAAGTAACATTTTGCTAATTAGTAGTTAAAGACTGGGATAAACCTCAAAGCACAACACTTTTCTTGCCCTTTGTTGGCATCAGTTCTTTATGACTTCAGATATTCTTGTTATTTACACCAAAGGACAAGCCTCCTTTAAATGTTAGTTGTTTGCCTCAAATTTTATTTGGATACAGAACTTGGGAAAGAGAAACTCCTCACCTAGCTCATTTCTATCATGAACTCTCATGCAGCGCTGCTGGTCAAAACCTGTATAGAGGAGAATGACAGACCACTCCTGCTTTTTTTGAGGGCCAAACTAGCAACTGTTGTGCTTCCGTGAAGAGCCAAGTTTTATTAGTTATTGGATACTTTGTCTATAGGGACACTGGAAATACATAGGCAGAGCAGGTGGAGAGACATCTTCCTTAAAATCTGGCTATTATTTGTTGCAGTCTGTCTATTGCACAGCAGAGCTAGAGTTCTTCCCGCACAGTGATTGATAGTACTCATATACTTTCAATCCAGGTATTAATAATATGCATATTGGTTCAAGCAAACTCAGAGTAATAAATGGCCGAATGTCATTAGATATCTGAAATTCATGTGCATTTCTTTAATTTCCTATATGGAATACATTTTCAAATTGTAAAAGAAATTATAAATTCTCTTATTCTAAGTTCACCCATCCTTGTCCTAAAAATATTCTGCCTGTTCTGGAATTGTACTTTACATATGGACAAATACTACAGTAATATCAATAGTCTTTTACGGTTTCTAGGGTTGGCAGGAAGATAATTGGGACTTTTTTCCACTCATCTTCCAAAGCTGTCATCACTTTCTAGTAAAGTAAGGTTGTAGGTAGCAGAAGAGCAGGATATCCTCGAGTTTTGGGAATTATTTTAGCAGATAATAGATAAGTAGTGGGTTTTTCAATCTGCTTAGAAACCTGTTACTGTTGCTGCTGTTTCTGGCTCAAGCATGAAGGAGGAACAGTTTGTGTGACTGTATAGCAGAGTGCTAAGCTGGTTATGGAGTCCCATGGATACTGAATCTGGGTTAAGGGGTCAAAAATTGAGATCATCACTCTTAACTCTGGGAAATCATATGTGAACTGCTGAATAGAGTGGAGGTTTTCCACCATTAGACAAGAGATGTATGGTTAGTAACAGAAGAATGTCAACATTAACATCTTCCTGACAAGTTTCCCTCAGTAAAAAAAGTGACAGAGATTTTTAAAAAAGATTTAAAAAAGAAAACAAAAAAAGAGAGAACACACATGAGAGAGTTGCAATCCCAGTTTTATTTAGATGCTTCCTACTGGTTCTATTACTTGCTGGAATATATTTTTTCCTCCCTTCCTTTCTTCAGTTGATGGCTGCCTTTTGGTAATACAAGTGAACCATCAGTGTGAAATACCCTTTCCACCAGATCTGCTTCCTAAACTAGATGAAGTAAGTGGTTCACTAGTTTTGTTGTTAAGCCCTCTGCCACTGCATTCTGCAGGATGAAAACAGTAGATCTGCATGAAGGACTCTCAGTTTTATGGCAGTTTGTCTCTGTTGATCAGTAAAATAGCCACTGAGAGATACTTTTGGAGGTTAGGTTTAATAAACTAACTAAATTAGCTGAAATTTGGTCAATTTTATGCTGTGTGACATTTTTCATAAGACAAAAGAAGCCCAAAATAAATTTGATTTATTTCATTAATGAGTAATTTCTCATTTTAGCAGTTCAGAAATCAAGCATCAAATGGTTTGGTGCTTGTCAGATGATGGTACAGATGGAACAGATGTGTGTTATACATGTTACTTTAAATAATTGAATAAGAACCCATTACAACAGCACTGACTAGCACTGAGAAGAGGATACATCAGATATTACATATTTAAAAAATACTGTTTAAAATTTCAGCTGTATATACCTTTGATACCAAAACTTTTTGGTCTAGTTTTGTGTTGCTCCTTCACAACTGAATTTAGAATTTAGTCAAAGCATGTTGCTGTGGCCTCTAGTTTCCCATTACAGTCACAGAATCATCTGTCTCAGGGGCTTGTGAGAGAATCTGAAGTTATTCACATCTGACATTGATGAAAGGTCCTTTAAACTTTCTGAGTGAAAATTAGAATGGAACAGTTATTCTAGTTTTTTAGTTGCTTCTTTATCAGATAGAAGCTAACATAAATTATTTCAATTATTGTGCAATGTTATAAATGCAGTCTGTTCTTGTCCCGACACTACTAAATAAGACAAATTATGCCACTTTATGAGATGTTCCTATGCCAGCCAGAATGATAATTTTAAATACTGTGGGGTTTTATGACTTCTAGAACAAGCCCTTTCCTATCTTAAGGATATCTGTAGAATAAAGAGCAAAATGTTTTTGCACAGATGATTTCATAATTCCTGAATATATCCACAAAAGTAAATAGCATTCTGATGAAGCATACCGTGTCACTCAATGGGATTACAGTCAATGTCATAAAATTCTTAGGTCATCTGTGCTACCAAATGATTTTGGAGGAGGGTTCTCATTACCCTGATCAAAACTATATTGGTATGCTAGCTCAATGTGTTACTTCCTGCAAATGACCTTCAGGATACCTCAATAGATGGCTTGTTTTCTGCTTCAGTTGATAACCATAGCTGGTTTACTCTGTAAAGGACATCCTCCATTATATATTGGGTGATTTTAAACATTTGGAAGAAATTTTGTGTATATTTAGTTTGCAGATGCTTCTGGTTAAAGCTGTGCTATCTAGCAGCATTTCAAAAAGGAAGTTTTAAAAACTGTTTACTCTGGGATTAGTCAAATCTGTAATTATAAGAACATTTCCTGCTTTCATTTGATGGAGAAGCATTTCCATTTTTTGAGAGAGATTACAGTTCTAACTCTTCCTAATGGCAGAAGCAGCAAGCAACAATCTTAAATTTGAGTTAATGCTGTAAAAAGCTGCAAATTTCACCTAATCTAGATCAGCATTGTAATCTGTGGAGTGATTGCTGGTGGTCTTTGGAGAAACAGTCACATTGTGCTGGCTGTCCTAATTTCCATGTTCTGTGCCTCAGTAAATATAAAATAAATTATAAAATATAAAATATTTTTATTTTATAAAAAATAAATATATAAAGTACTAAAATATAAAAATATATAAAGTACTTTCCTACTGTTGTTTTCTCATATAATCCATTGCTAGAGTTGCCACAGGGATATTATATGTTGGTGTTTTGGGTGAGCAACTGACCTGTGTTAGAATGAATGGTAGTCAGCATTGTACCTACAGATGAGTGAGGGATATGGTCTCCATAAATCTCTCAGTTGAGAAGTAGCCTACCTAACAAAAATGCCTGTGGAGCCTTCACTTGGATGATATACTGTTCATAAGTCCAGGTTCACTGGAAGACCTCTTGTATATTCATAATTCTTTCAATAAATCTGTTCTGGGATTTAACTGAAAAAGAATTATATCAGCCAGGCCTTTGCATGATGTGGACTTTTTGTAAGCCTTACTACCTATAAAAAAGGAAGTTAAGATGTAATTCTCTAAAGCCCCAAGCAATAGATTCTACATAAGGAAGCATAAGCAATTCAGTGGAGCTGGCCTAGCACACGTGATTCAGACCCAGGTTCAGACTTCCTCAAAGGATAGGAAACTTGAGTTCCTGTTCAGCAGATTTCTTTTGTAAAGACCATCTGCAAAACTTGGATCCAGATCCGAGCTCAGGCATGTTCAGATTTAGGGTGTTAGTAGTTTTGGGCCTGCAATATGTTCTAAATTCTATCTTTGTGATACAGCAGGCCAGCTGAGATTTAGTATTGTATTTTCTCTCCACTTGGACTGTGAAGAGACCACTTGCCATTGTTTTTTTTTGCTGAAAGGCACTTCTTTGATTCTTCTTTTTTTTTTTTTTTTGCCTTTCTTGGCTAGTGAGCAACTGTAATTACTTTCTGTATATCTGCAATTTGTGTTGTATGCGCAAATCTAAAGCTAAAGACACTTTTTACAAGATTCTTAAGAAAATAAAAAATACTGTAGTGACAGACATGAGAGACTAAATGCATGAACACAGACAATAATCTGAAAGCACTCTGACAAATTTTTCTCCTTCTTTTCTTCTATTTTTCTCAGGATTTTGTTATTTTACTGAAAGTTTAGGGAATGTCATTCAATGCCAGCTGTTACTTAGAAAATAACAGTCAATGGCTCTGAATAATACAAAGAAGAAGTTGAAAGTAAAAATTGAAATAAACTCTATTCTGTTCAGCAATTTGTACAACAAAAGCCCAAGGTCTGCCTTACTTTTGAGTAATGTAATGCCAGCCTTCAACTCCAGGGACAGCAAAAGCTACCCAGGGTAAGATCTTTGTGTGGGTTGGAGCACAGCTGGAGCTGCAGCTGATCATTTTTTATATAACATTCCCAACAAAATTCTCAAATCTGAACTGTACCCCTCAACAAACTTCCAGAATTTAAAATGAAATTGTGGCATGAGCCCAACAGTACCTTTAGAAGGAAAGGCTTATCTTTGCAAGACCAATAGATATATTAGCTTTCTCTGGGCTCTTTGTTATTTTGGCTAGACTGCTAGAAATAGCCAACTTGGTATATCCATAGCTGGGCTAGCAACCTTTAGGTTACTTTGGTTATTTCTTGCACTATAGCCTACAGTATAAACAAAACCTTGGAAGAGATTGGATGGCATTCTGGAGGGAGCCCTCGACACAACTTCAACAAGCATCAGGTATCCCAAAACAAGTATTTGTTTTCACAGAATCACTAATCACAGAATTGTCAGAGTTGGAAGGGACCTCTAGAAATCATCTAGTCCAACTCCCCTGCTAAAGCAGGATTGCCCAGAGCACATTACTCAGGACTGCATCCAGGCAGGTCTTGAAAATCTCCAGAGAAGGGGATTCCACAACCTCCCTGGGCAGCCTGTTCCAGTGCTCTGTCACCCTCACTGTAAAGAAGTTTTTCCTCATATTTGAATGGAACTTCCTGTGTTCCAGCTTGTGCCCGTTGCTCCTCATCCTATTGCTGGGAACCACTGAACAGAGTCCAGCTCCATCCTCCTTCAACCCACCCTTTAGGTACTTGTAAACATAGATAAGGTCTCCCCTCAGCCTTCTCTTCTCCAGGCTAAAGAGTCCCAGCTCTTTGAGCCTTTCCTCGTAAGGGAGGTGCTCCAATACCTTCATCATCTTTGTTGCCCTAAATTGGGCTCTCTCCAATAGTTCTCTGTCTCTCTTGAACTGGGGAGCCCAGAACTGGATGCAGTATTCCAGTTGTGAAAGGGACTTCATCTTTAAGAAACACTATTTACTTGGCGTTCAAATTCCTAAACAGTCAGTCAGATTTTGGTTCAGGCTAAGTATTAAATAAAGGCATGCTTTCCTTTTTTCTTTTTTTCTAACACCATCTCTTTGATATAGTGTATAGTCATATTCCATGTGTGTATAGCCGTATTCCATTCTTTTGATTCCAGTGAATTTACTCTAGATATACAGAGTTTCATAGAGTAAAGCCCAGTATGATTTGTTAGTTACACACACAACAAGCTGAAAAAATCGAGAGACCTTAGCTGCTCCTCTTAAGTCTTGCCCTTGAGACCTTTCAACATCTTGGTTGATGTTGAAGGGTTGAACCCTTCTCTGCACACACTTTCATAGTTTGATGTCCTTCTTATATTAAGGCACCCAACACTGCACACAGTACTTGAGGAAGGCCACACCAGTGCAGTGCCGAGTGGGAAAATCACCTCCCTCAACCTGCTGATGATGCTGTGCTTGATGCACCCCAAGACACAGTTGGCCCTTTTGGCTGCAAGGGCACACTGTTGTACTCATATTCAACTTGCTGCCAACCCAGACCCTCAGATCTCTTTCCATTGGGCTGCTCTCCAGCCTCCCATCCCCCAGTTTATAAGTATACTAGGATTAACCTGTCCCAGGTGGAGAATGTTGCACTTGCTCTTGTTAAATTTCATATGGTTGGTGATCACCCAGCTCTATAGTCTATCCAGATCTCTCTGTAAGGCCTCTTTACCTTGGGGGGAGTCCGTAGCTCCTCCTAAGTTAGTATTACCAGTAAACTTACTTAATGTACATTCAATTACTGTGTCCAGACAATTTATAAAATGTTAAAGAGCACTGGCCCTAAAACTGAGCCCTGGGGAACCCCACTGGTAACTGGCCACCAGCCTGATGCGACTATAACTCTTTGAGCTGGACCTGTCAGGTGCTCACCCAATGTATTATGGACTTGTCTAGCTGTATTCTGGACATTATGTCCAGAAGGATACTATGAGAGACACTATCAAAAGCTTTGCTAAAATAAAAAACCCACACATCTTCTGGCTTCCCTTGATCAACTAGATGGGTGACCTTGTCATAAAAGGAAACTGAGTTAGTTAAACAGGACTTTTGCCTTGTGAACCCGTCTTCAACCCCAGCTGTCTCAGTGTTTCATCCAGGAGATGTGTTCCAGCCCTCTGATTGTTTTTGTGGCCTTCCTCTGGACCTGCTCTAACAGGTCAATGTCTGTCTTGTACTGGGGAGCTGGACGCAGTACTCCAGGTAAGGTCTCACCAGAGCAGAATAGAGGGGCAGAATCACCTCCCTTGCCCTACTGGCCACACTTCTTTTTATGCAGTCCAGGATAAAATTGGCTTTCTGGGCTGAAAGCACACATTGCTGGCTCATACCTAATTTTTCATCCACCAGTATCCCCAGGTCCTTCTCCTCAAGGCTGCTTTCAGTAATCCATCCCCCAGCCTCTACTGATATTGGAGATTGCCCTGACCCAGGTGGAGGACCTGGTGCTTGGTCTTGTTGAATTTCATGAAGTTAACATGGGCTCATTCATGCTAAGTATGATACATTATTTACATCAGAAAAATTGATTCCCTAATAAAAAGATTGTGGAAAGCATTATTTATGCAAAAAGTAGGCCTTTGGCGGCCACAGATCAGTACCCATGTTTTCACTTGCTTAGCTAGCTTCCTTCATGTAGTGATTCAAGTTGGTATTTTGCCTCCTGGTTGTTTATTTTTTTATTCCTGCAGAAAGAATATTCATAAGATCTGTAACTAAATTTGCCAGGGAAACTTGGCTTGTCTATCTGTGCCCATTCTTCTTGTCTCAAAGTTAGCCATTCCTGTAACATTTCTGGTATTTCACTACTTCGAGAAGGCACAGAAGTCTGTAGGAGACAGACTCCTAAACATAAAGAATTAAAGATTTTTACAGTTGCAATGCCAAGCTGCATGGCAGCACACTGATGCATCTGCACAACGCATTGTGGCAGGCAAGGTGCTTATTAATAAAAGGATATGGAAACATTTTTACACATCATTTCAGTTTATTGTCAACTGAATGATATGGACATGAAGTTGGGCAGACCTGACCAGATAATTTGAAAAAGTGAACTCAAAGTCAATGCAGTCCTGATGCATCTTCCTTTTTCATAACTGTTTGGTGTCCATGGCCTTCCCTCATGCTTCTTTTATGGGAAAACGGATATGCTGAAAGAATAAAAGAGACTCTCTTTTGCCCAGAGAAGGACAAACACAGAAATTGCATTGAGGATGAGAAGAGTTCATAACAATGTGCAACATTTTGGAAAGAGATAAGAGCAACAGGGTGAGGAAAGAGAGATGCAAGATGGTGTTACTGTGTGTGTGTAGCACGGCCTCATGCCTGCTGGCACGAGGGGAAGGGCAGGGCTGATGCAGCCTGCCTAAGATCTCATGGTAGGAGAAAGGCCAACAGCATACTTTTCTCACAGGTACAGTGAAGAAACCGGAGTCTGTCCCAGAAGAGTGGGTTTTAAGGGGTGTGAATATAAGGGAGAGTGAAAATCGTTCAACATTACATCAACTTTCAAACCCCCGCAGTGAACAGTTGCATCAAAATTCACATCCACAAAAATAACCCACCTCTAGCTCATAGTTGCTTGCTTATGTGGAGACTTGTTTCTTAAGAAAAGCATTTCAAACTTTGATGACTGCTGAGAGTGGCAGGAGTTGATGAGGTCCTCCTCTGCAAATCTCTTTCATCATCTTTGGTAATTACAGTTAAAGGCAACTTTGGCATGGGGTTGCTATTCTTTCTGGCATAGATTATTGCAAGGCTTCTAACTCTAGCTGAGCACAAATACATATCTACTTTAGACCTTTGAGGGGAGGGAGCCTTGAGCTAAGTCCCTCTACAAACTGGAGCCTGGAGAAATAAATACCAGGGTTTCAGGTTGTTTACATTAAGAGAAGTGAATATTTTAATATATTAAAAGTTGTTAACCTCTTTCAGAAACTTTACTGGAAACAAGTGACTAGGTTTGAAGAATGAAACATGATTCCTAATAGCTTGCTTTTCTTTCATATTCACATGAAAATAATTGCCTGTCAAGCCAAACCCTCAGCTACCTTTTTCCTCTGCAAAATCCCCTGCAGTGTATAGGTAACAGAGAAGACTAGAAGTACCTCTTACTGCTCCCATCTTTGTGTGCTCTCCAAGACGAACTTGCCATTTTGGCAAACTTCTGAGTTTTCCAAGTGCCTGTATGTAGTCCTTGTTGATGTTTTATACCCTGCAAAGGTCAGAGAATGTGTGGTGACTGCATCTCATAACATGGTCTCACTAATCTACTGTGGTCCTTTCTTGCATGTTAAATGCTCTGCCCTGTGGCATTCTGCAAAGCATCCACGCTGAGATGTGGGACCCGTACCTTTACTTTGAACCCGACCTAGAGGAGGCTGGCCTGATGTCATGCAAGATTCTGTGTATTTCACTCTAACAGGATTAAGTTCTCTAGACAGTTTCAACTTCCCTATTTTAAACATAGACAGGGGCAGAAGCAGAATTTACTTTTAAAAATCAAAATTTATGCCTCCTAAAAGCTGCTGTTTAATATTTTTTCCAGAGCCTTTTTAACCATCTACTTTTGTCTACAAATCCTATGATTTTGAATCCAAAAGAAGATACTTCACTTTAAGAAAATCTGGAATACTGTCCTGAAGCAGCACAGAACTGAAACACAAACTGCTCTGCAAATCTGTTGTCAAAATATATTAGCTCAGGCTGAAAGCAGTTTGCCTGCTTTTGGCTGATGGGTGATAACTGGGAAACTAATGACCTTAAACAACCAAACCCCAAAGTTTGTTCTTGAAGAGGGGACATGGGGAGTTTTGCAAGAGTGGTTCCTAGTATTCATGAATCATCACAGCATTAGCTGCATCCAGAATTGCACATTTTTTCTGAACAACTCTGGCCATTAGCCAAAGGAGGGAAATTGGAGGAAAAATCTGAATAGTTCTGTGGTGTATGTCTAATGAAAGTACCTATGCAAAGAATAAGTGAAAAATAAGTAGTCTTTCGTTTAAAAACAAACAATATGAAGAAACTATGAAAAGAAGAAGAAACTGTAAGGCAGCTGACAGAAAGTTTAAATTTCCCTGGGAGGTCAAGGGTTCTGAGATTAATAAATTACAGTAATTGAAGTGTGGTAACAGCAGCTCTGTGTGCAGCAAAGAGATGTCTGATGGGTCATATGGCATTTTTGAGGGACAGATGTATCAAGGTTGCTGAACAAGTGTTGGTGTAGATGGCGTGCACTAGGACTACCTGCCTTCTGCGTAATCATACTTTTTTCTTTGCTACCTATTGGTGTAAATCAAAAGTACCTCTGCTGAATGTAGTGGAGTGTGAACGGGCTTGGCCTCCACCACAATATCACTACCAGCTTGTTGATATTTTTAGGAATGACTCGGATAGTGGGAGGGTTGCTTGGGTTTTGTTTGTTTGTTTGTTTTTTTACTTCATAGACTATGGTGAATATAAAATTTATTCTTGTATTGCTAAAACTGTTTTTTGTAGTGCTAGATACTCTGTGCCCGCTTTTCACTTCTGTGCATGCTTGCAATGATCAAAATTTACTTGAATTAATTATATAACATTACAAAAGCATCGAATTAGTGGCATTTCCATTATGCTTTTAGTAGCATTCTTTATCTGCCAAATGCTAGACAACGGAATATGTTACCTTTCTGCTTACATTTCTTCTGAAAAAGTGGTAGGGTTTATTTACTTGTTTATCTTCTCTTGTCATCATTAACACCACTGTGATACATTTACAAAACTGTGTTTTGCCCTGATTTTGTACTCATAGGTATAAATTACTACTGTAATGGAGGAACTTCAGAATTAATCTTGTGGATGAAGGTGGGAGGAAGGACGACTTCAATAATTTAAAGGAAATCCATTCAGTTTATTTTAGAGTTAACTCAGTATGGAAAAAGTTTTTCTGTTTTAAAAAACACAAAGGAACAAAGAACGACACAAATGCATGCAGATGCTGTCCTTTCTCTTGGATAGTTCAAAATGGTTTGGATTTAAAAATTCAGTCTTGGCAGGCTCTTAGTCCTCAAGGAATGTGTGCTTGTTAAATCCTGGCCAAAAAAAAAAAAAAAGAAAGAAGGGGGGGGGAAAAAGCTGTGAATTAAGAAATTAAAAATGTAAGGAATTCTATTCTTTTGAAGGATAATCTTTAAAAACTGAACCCAGCATTCTGAGGACCTCCATAGAGTATGCTGTCTGAACTCATAAAACACATGAAACTTCACCTAAGGTCAAATACTCAGAATACATGCTGCTGAGTGCTAATAAGATATCTGGGTGTTGACCTTTCTTCTGGGAGCCCTGCCAGCATCAGGGCTGGTATGGGTCTGCTATGGGGGAGAAGGAGGAGAGCCATGCAGAGCACACATCAGGGCACGTGCTCTCCTTGACCTCTGCTGGGCCCAGCTGCTCTTTGGATGCTGTTCTGCAGCCAGGATCTGGGAGTAGAGAGGGGCTGGTGGATTGGGGGAAAGTTTTATGCTCTCCTTGTCTCCTCATCCATCTGGGAAAAAGCCAATGTCCTGCTAGCCTGTCATTTCTCACTGCTGCAGGCACTTTGCCTTCCTCCCAGGGCACAGGTTGCTCTCCAGCAGACAAAGCCCAGTCAGTGCGAAGGTGTGTGCCTGGGTGGACACAGAGATGTGCCTTGTGAAATCATTGTGAGTACCTGGGACACATGTTGATTTCCAACGTGTAAGCTCTGTACTCTGACCTCCAATTGCATTTATAAACTGATGCCACCTTCTAGAAACTCATTTTTAAAGCAAAGGTAGGAAACTGAGGAGTTGTAGAATTCATACTTCAATACCTGTGTAAGGACAGAAAACCCTTAACTTCTGGGAAGAGGATTGGTGCAGGATCAGATGCTTAGAGATCTTTGTAAGAAAGATGCCAACACAGTAAACATTGTGTGTTTGCTTTTTATATTCAGCTATTAATGTTTTTGGGTTTGTTTTTAATTTTTGGACACAGGACCTGTGAAGGGCGAAACATCCGGTACAGGACGTGCAGCAATGTGGTAAGTGAAGGATAGCTTTGATACAATACAAATCATCACATATGACAGTCACATTCATATTACATAAAATAATTTGGTAATGTGATAGTGAGAATACTGTAGCTACCTAAACTGCCATCATACCACAGGACCGCAAGCAATTATTTGTCAGTTTCTTGAAAAGCTGGAGAGGTTATGGCATAGCACAA
The DNA here is from genome assembly GCF_964106895.1 of Numenius arquata. Taxonomy (NCBI): domain Eukaryota; kingdom Metazoa; phylum Chordata; class Aves; order Charadriiformes; family Scolopacidae; genus Numenius; species Numenius arquata. The sequence goes on from NC_133616.1 coordinate 37,015,566, forward strand.
TGCTAAAACTCTTTGGAAGGGATTGCAGTCACAGCCTTTCCAAATACAGTGTCAGCAACTTCAGAGTTGCTCTTTACAACCCCCCAGCAGAATCAAGACCACTCATGTTCCCAGTACTACTTTGGTAACCAGCTGGTTCACATTGGGTAGTCTGTCAGGCTGGAGGATTAAGTTGTTAAGGATTGAAGACAAGTTAGTAAGAGATATATGTTTGTGTTCACCTGTGCCCTCCCAGCACTGGAATCATGTTGCATGTCTTAAAAAAAGCAGTTTTAGATAGCCTGTACCAGTATTTTGGCCTTTCCAAAGACTCTTGGTTGTTTTTTATATATGGTGAATATAGTTTTCAATACGATAAAATAAGAAACTTTAACTTCTGTGCTCAACACAAAGTGAAAGTGTGTTTTCACTGGTGAAAATGGAAATAAAGACTTTCTTACGGAAAGTTTTATTGGATGCCAAGAATAGTAAAAGCTCTCAAATTACATGGAGAAATGTCAGTTTTACCAGTAAAGATGGAAAATGAAATCAAATGTGCACGAGGCCAAGCTTTCTCATGCCTGATAGGGATATATTCAGAAGCTTTTCAATAGGCGCTTTGTCTAAAATAGTTTAGAAGTTTAAGTTAAAAAAATTATTACTTTCCCTCATATTTAGCTTATATTTTCCTCAATAGACCACAGTTCATAATGAAAGAAAATGCTTCTATCTGAGTTGTAGTCTCCCATGCGGTAAGATTTCTCACACTTCTTCCTCTGAAAATTGCTCTGGGTGTATCCTTTTGGCTCCTGAAATCTCTCATGAGTCTAGACATCTGCTTCAACAACTGACAACAACTAGAGTAGTCAATAAGTAGGTCTGATAGCTGATTAACAGTCCAATTTCCATCTCTGAGGCACTTCAACTACACCACGAGCATGGATGGAATGGTTGATTTGTACCAGTCAAGTTGCATGCTGTAGCTCTGTAGAATAAGACACAAACAGGAAAAAAAATGCTGTTAAAGGCTAATTGGACTACAATTAGACCCATCAGTTTTGGTTTAATTTGTGAATACTTGTACCTTGTGACAGTCCCCTTTCCCTCTGACTTGCCCTTGTGTATGGTCAGAGCAGTGGGACAAACTAGCATCCTGCTCTGCTGCCGTTAGCTGCTCCTGGGTCATCCTGACGAAAGCTGGGGTTTTACCTGTGTTTCAACCCTTACTTTGGAATCATTGAGCTTAGTTTTCCAAGATAAAGAATAATTATTTAGATGTTATTTTTAGCTTAGATTCTGTTTTGGAAATGTGCACCCAAACAGGTTTCTTTCAAAATAAGACCATTGCATAGTTTTGTCAGGCAATTCCTTTATATACCTTGCATTTGGCAATATTGGCTCCAGACTTTCCAACATAGCAGTGAGGCATGCAGCTGCAGAACTCAGTTAATTATTTCATACCAAATAATCCAAAATGAAATTTTCAAAGTGTCTTACTATGCTGAGATCAGTGACTGTTTTGCCAGTGAATTACTAAGACCTAGGACTGCATTTTTGTTTTTAACGCCCTTTTTTGGAGAGGGTAATGAATGGATTGTGCTACATTGCTCTTTTCCTTAATAAAAAGATTAAATGGGTTTTCATTTGTTTGTTTTTGGTAAACTTGCAAAACCAGCAATAAATGAAACTGTTTTCAAGCTTCTGGCTGCATCATAATTTGACCAGGACCTCCAAATACAGCTTTATGTCACAAGGAAAGTACTTGGCTGTATTCATTTTGCAGATATTTGTTTTCAGTGAAAAGTATTTTCTATTTTTAAAGTAGAAAGATATTGTATCTTTGATTCAGATGTTATGCCCTTCCACTTGCCATCTTTGCTATTCTGAAATACTGTGCACCAGTATTCCCAACATCAGTCATTACAAGGGCCCTGCTACCATGATCAGCACCAGAACTTGTGGTAGAATCCTGCCACAGCCATGATGGTCCTCAGCCTCGTGTTTCTGGGGCTAGGTACCACTTTGAAATACTTTGTGCAGCACCAGTATAAACCTGAAGCACTTTGGGAACCCCGGATGTGTATCTCTATGCTGAAAGCCATTCTGTTACTGAATTGTGTAGCTATACCACTGAAATACTGTTTGTCTCTTTCAGAATAGTAAAAAAAAAAAATTTCTCTTTAACAAAATCTATTGTCTTCATCTCTAAAATCCAAGGTTACACACACAACTGAGTCTTGGAAACAATTCATTAACCCCATGGCTTGGCGTGGAATTCTGCACTGGAAAACACACACAATATTTTGTGTATTTTTGTTAACTCAGACTTTACCTTTTAAGATTTCATTCATAAGGACACTGAAAATCCGGAGGACAGAACTTCCAGGCTCAATAAGACCTACAATTTCATCTGTCAGATGACAGTCACTGTAAAGGAAAATGAGAGCAATTCCCTTCATTCCACCCCTGCAAATGAAGCTAGCTATCATGCATTGTGGAAAATTCCTTTTTGATTCTTGTGGAAATCAGTAAGTCCTGAAATACAAGCTTTCATTACCATTAGCTTGTGCATAACTTGAGACTGATGTTACTGTTCATAAAATATCCAGTCTTTTTATTTTCTGCAAATTGTCTTTCTGTAAACAGACACATTTTTGTTTATATGATTGTCATCTTACAGAAAAGGAAGGGTAGTCACATACACTAAGAGCAAACTCTTTATTTCAAAGGTGAAATTGGAGAAGGGGAAGACTACTTCTTGGAGTCTGGCAATGAACACGTTTTCATAGGCACTATCATTTGCAAGATTTTGCTACAGCTGGTTTTAATTCATCCTGAAATTAAATTACAGGGCGTGAGGTGGGGTGGGGGGAAGAATGAGATAAAGAAAAAAAAGAGGCAAGGGGAGAGAGCTGAGTGCCTGTTTTTTTCTGTGACCCATATTATTCTAGGGATGCTGAACCATTTTACTTAGTATAGACAGTATGAGAGATTGACACTGCTGCCTATAAAGCTTCCGAGCAGTCCTTAAAAGAACAGATCCAGTCCAGTATGTTCACCACTTACATTGCCTGGTGTTGATCAGAATCTGGAAAGATTATGGGTATGAAGCCACATGTGTAAATAGTAAAAGAAGGAATGAGGGAGTCTGAAGATGATTTAGGGTTGAATTGCATCTGCTTTTTTTCTTCTTACTATTCATATTGACTCCAAGTATGTTTCCAGCCATTTTAGAATATAATTGTGGAGGAGAGAGAGGGAGTAATTTGTTTTTCTTTAGAAAATTACTCTGAATGCAACGAAAACATGTTTTTGTATCTACTTGGGTTGTTATACTAAACATTATGCAAAATAAACAAAAATATTTCCAAACTGAGAGTAAGATTTTTTTACCAGTTTTTTTGTTTTGTTTTGTTTTGTTTTTTGTTTTTTTGTTTTTTCCACAAGCCAGCACACTGCCTGTTCCTTCCTCCAGGCATGTTCTTAGTTGCCAGGTTCCCTCCAGCTTTTGTACCAGGGTACCATGCTGCCTCATTTGCCCTTTCTTTTTTTCAGTCCTTCTGCCACTATGCTGTTTTTTGCTTTCTTTTCCCCATTTACATGAAAATCTATCTGAAGGATGTGTGTTGGAATGTGTACTGTCTTCATGTCTTCTCTCTTTGATCTCCTCAATTATCAAACCTCTTTTTGTGATCTGAAACATTTTTATTTTCCCTGACATTTTTTCCCTTTATTGCACTGCTTTCTGAATCAGACCAGAAAAAACAAATGAGACGCATGAGACTGGCACTTCGTTCCCAAAGGACTTTGCTTTTCATATTTACTTGCTTATACCTGCCAGCATGATGGTGAACACCACATATAAAACTGCTCTTGAGATTTTGCTGTTTGACATGAAAATAGACAATGCTGGAAGCTGCACAACATTACTAGCTCTTTCAACAGCGTTTGGAGCAGTTCCGTTAAACCTAAGATAAAATTTGTAGATGGTAGATCCCATTAATCAGGCCACCAAAACCTGTAAACACCACCTGCAGCTCTTTTTTATATATACTTCACTTTCTTCACTTGGCTGAAATACCAAGTGTAATGACATCCCCCATTTTTTGGCTTGTGTTCAGACAAGCTACTTCCATCTCTGTTTCTTATCAGCTCATGCTGCATTTTGTACACACCAGCACCAATATTGCCCATCTTACTTTCGACAAAATGACACTATCTTCTTTCCAAGCACCAAAGCCCAGCCTGTTGGAACATGTCAAACCTAAACTTCCATATATGTGCATAATTTACAGAATCATTGGCTTCTGTGTATGAGAAGCATCATCACCAGGTATAATTTTTTCAGAGCTACAAAAGTGATTAGCAGAATTTCTTTCTTTTACTCTCTGGTGGCTAGAAATGCCATGTAAAATCTTTTGCAATCAAGCCTCCCAGTTTGCATTTTGCAGGAAGATAAAAAAATTACAAATTAAAAAAAAAAGTAGAAGCATTACACATCTCCTTAATAACAGCAGATTTACTTTATGTCAGTTTATTTTTTAAGTGGAAATTCTTTCAAACTCAGATCATTTATTGTGACTACAATATCTTCTTCAAAATGTTAGATTTTAATAACTACCATCTTTTTTCTGAATAGGTGCATTTTAAAACCTCAGTGTGTCATCTAGGAGTTATTTCTTTATACTTGGAAACAAATGCTTTTAGTATGTTGCTAGTGGTAGCAGCTTTGACTTCTGAATTTGCTATCTTCTCAGCAAGTAGACCTCTGAATCTTTGACTATTAAAAAACAGAACAAAAAAACCTCCATTACTGCCATTCTGTGTAAATGCACCAAGAATCTTTGTAGACCAGAGAACCTGGATCACTTCCATGATGGTGGCATTTCAAGATTCTGTTCAGGACTCTGGATGATTCCTAGACTTAAATTCAAACTTTCTGATAATAATAATAATAAATAATAATAATAATTATTATTATTATTTTAAAAATTCTAATATCTCTTTTAGATTGCCAATGTGGTACCTATGATGCTTTTAGGAAAGTGTACTCTAATATTATGTGCTTGTATCAGTTTGACTGAAGTATTTGGAATTTTTTCAAGCTGAAATATAAGTTACTGTACCTAATTTAAACACTTTAATATTTAAAAGGTGTGAACAAATAAAAATCTTAAAATGACATGAAAACCTGCATATTGAATTACTTGCTACAAATGGGAGCATACTTCAAAACAAAATATTTCTTTGTCAAAAATTGATCTTATAAATCTTTCTAATGCCAAATCTTTCACTGACTGTTTTAGCCCTAATCTCCACTCCATGTCTATTTAATATAGAGTAGAAGAATCTTCTGATATTCCTCATTTACTTTGGTTATATTATTTCTCTTATGCTTCTCTCCGTCAGCTATTGCAGTGTCTTGGGGTTGTCAGAGAAAGCTATATTATGAGCTCCTATCGATCTAAGCAGCTAAGCATGATCCTAACCTACTTAGAAGTTCACTGGAGTAGACTAGTGAAAAACCTGGCTGCAAGGAACTTAATTCAAGCAGGGCACTCAACAAGGTTTCAAGTCCGAGTGTAGTTTCCGTTAAATCCCTAGATCTCCTAAGTCTCTGTACTTTTATCTAAAGTTCTTATTTAGTCTCGGGCAAGCCACTATTTGAGGACCTCAGGTTTTCCCTCTCAGTAGGGAAATTGGTGTAGCTGAAATGCTGCGCACACTTCATGGAACTGGTTCAATAAGCTGTTCTGTCAGATGCTGCACAGAGTAGTCCAGTTGTTAGTCATTTTTTGCACAGAGGAAAAGCTCCAGGTATAGTAAATCATTCTTGGCCTCTGCAAATATACAAGCACATATATTGTAAACTGTTTTAAGGTTCCTCGACTGTTTCCACATATTGCAGCTTAGATATGATCTTCCACATTTCACCCACTAAGTAAACTTTAAAAAGCCTGACCGTCTTTTGTCCCATGAAATCTGATCTACCTATCACCATCAAGGGACATCTGGGATTCATCTTATCTTTTTCACTGGTTTGTTGATTAATAGAAATTGTTTTGAATGGGATTCAGACATGGCAAAATTCCATGGACCTTATGAGCTACAATAAGGTCAAATAGGAGGTCAAGTTAAAAAAAAAGATTGGATGTGAGGAAGGCAATGAAGCCGTAATAATATGGCCAGCATTAGGTGCCTAGGAGGTGAAGATGAAACTCCTGTGTTTATTTTAAAATAGTTTTCATACATCAAAGGGGTTTCTGATCATCTTTAAAATGATATATATTTTCATTGCAGTGGAGGAAATCTTGACCTTATAGGATGAACGGAGATTATAGGTATCCAGCACACTCTTAGTGTTTCAGGAATATCTCACGAGCCTTCACGAGATAAAGGTCATGAAACAGCCATCTAGGACTCACAGAGTTAGAGGAGGAACAGTTGTTTCCTATTCACTGGAAATTTTCTTCCCTAAAAAGTCTTAATGAATAGGAAGCTTGAAGATAAATGGACTTAGACGAGACTTTCAAGTTTATTAGTTGTTTCTGATTCCTCAAGGAGTGCAATGGCAGTGGTTCCTCATGTCTGCAGGGGCCCACAGATACTTTCCAAAAGAAAACAAGACCAGTAAGACTTGAATATAGCACCAAAGCTGGAGTAACCTGAAGCAGGACTGTAGTGCTTTTGCGGCCAGATACCAGTGCTGCCGCATGCTCCAAGCCAAACACAGGCCATGCGGATGTGGTTAGCAAAATACCTCGCAGAACTACATAACCCATGCAAAGATATGCTACTTTGGGTTCACTGCTACACTGACTTGGCCCCGTGACTTCTGGCTCTCTCAAAGTGTGGGCACGCACCCTTGTCTATCAATCTGTTGTGCAGGTAAACAACGTACATACTGTTAGAGAGATTCCAGGATCAGACCCTTAGGTGGAGTAAAATGTAACTTCAGTGAAGCAGTGCTAGCTGGCAGCTGTAGAGGATCCCCTTCCACCAAGCCTCCATGCACATACCAAAAGCAGGTCGATTATTTTAAGAGAGGAAAAGACTTTGGGGAGTCAGAGTCTATAGTTTCTCCTGTCCAGGAGCCAGCACTGCAGAAATGAGGCACAGGGAGATTCAAACCAGCAAACCTTCTTATCTAAAGGTGTGCAAAGTGTTCAGCAGAAAAAAGCAATTTACTGCTTGAACAAATATTCAACAAAACACTGGCTTTGCTTTATCTGTTATTTGAACAGCAAGAATAGTCATTTATAGGCTGTGAGCTTATATCTGTCTTTCATTATATGATTGCACAAAGCTCAGCACAAAGAGGTTCTGATCCCCACTGACATGTAATACAAACAATAAATAGTAAATTTTAAAAGCAAAAAAAAACCATGGACAAGAGATAAAATAAGCAGTGCCAAGTTCTGTACAGTTCCTGCTTTTTCAGTCTTAGTGACCTGTGATGACGGGTAATATTCAGACCACCACTTTTTTTTGACATTGCCCGTTTTGGTATAAAATACATTACAGAGTTTAAGCAGGTGTTATGTATGTAGGTGCAAGTACATGTGCTTTCTTAACTGGCAAAAAAGTTTCCCCCTGAGTGGAAGGGATCCTCAAGGCCTACAGGTACATTTAGGATTCAGGATTTCAGTAGGAGAAAAGCGTGGGCCAGACTGTGACCCTTTTTCATATCCATGTGCCAAGATAAGTATGCATGCCTGCATTTCTGACTGCTTCAGTGTATTCTTTGAATGGCTTCAAGTTTCACATGAAAACTTTTTTAAACAGAAGCTTTACTATTTAAATCCATTGTTTTATTTTGATCATGATATCAAAGACTTGAAGTATTTAACATCAGTCCTGGTCACCTGCCGTGTCCTGAAAGCTTGTTATGTTGACTGCACATTTTTTCTTTCTTTGATTTAAGAATAAAATCCAACACAACAAACATAGTATTGAATACTGTACAAAGCAGGATTATGAACTCTGTATGTCGTGTGCTTTATTGGGCCTTTCTGTCTTTGTAAAAATAAAGCTATTGCAAGCCAGAAAGTTTCAAAGGTAGAGCCAAGCTTGAACCAAACAAGAGAGTTGGCTTGGATCTCTGCAGCAAGCCTAAGCCAAGCCAATATAGACCTGATTGTATTCATTTATGGACAGAAAAATTCAGAGAAGGGAATGCACCAGAAGATTTTGTGGCAGGAAATAAGGCCACAGTGTTCCTCTTTGCTTGTCTCTTCTCTACTTGAAAATAGAGCTAAACCAGATCTTTGGTCACGCTGTAACTGTCTTGTTCATCCTCTGTTTAAAAGCAGAACATAAAGACCACTTTTTCTCTAATTACACAGCTACAGAGGAATAATGACTTTCCCACATATTTTTCTGGTCTCTTCACTCTGTGCTGCAGTCCAAACTTTGTCCCTTATCAACAGTTTGCCCAGATTACAAAAAGGGCATAATTGCCTCTAAGTTTTTCTGGAGATTTTAAAATCAAACTGAAATACTTTCAACATTTTACTTTTGGTTTTTCCTTTAATCTTCCATAACATGGAAATAGAAAAACTGTCTGCTGTCTGAGTCCTCCAGTAGTAAAAATACAGTTACAAGCTTGGACTTTCAATTTCCACTTTCAAAAAGGATGAATGAACTCTGGATTATTGCTCTTTGGTACATATTTTTCTAGAGCAAGATTTAGCCCAAATCCTTTTTTTTCTCTTACACTTTAATCCATTTAACCTTTTCTAGCAGGTGCACTATTCCCTGGTACTTAGACAGCAAAACTTTTGGCTGGAGCTTAACCCATTACTTGTGGGCTGCAACACAAATACAAAGCAAATTAGCTGAATATCTGTAGTTTAAGGTCATGACTTGTATGTGTGTATGGTTCATGATGAGAAATGTTTGGAGTGGTGAGATTCAACATCATCCAACAGTCAAACAAAATGGGCCATAACCACGTTGCCATTACACAGTGAATGAGAGGCCAGGTTGGTTATCCCTGGTTTGAGCCAAGGATACCCAAATGACAAATTTATAGCCTAGATTCTGCCAATTTGCTTCAGGGGGAAGTTTGAAAGCTTGATTTTTAATGCAGGTTTTATTTTAGACTCTAATACTAAATGCTGCTCCTTTAAAGTCATAAAGTGACATGCAGCCCCCATGCCATTCCTATTGAAAGCTGTAATAATCTGCCATATTCAAAAGAAGCAGAAAAGCATTAGTGAACGAAGGTGTAGAAAAAGGTCTGAGAAACAGAGGTGATTATTTAAACCCTAGATTTTACCTCAACATTTTGCCTCAATAGCAACAAGACTTTACTAGCTGGGAGGATAAGATGTCTGTGAGTAAGCTTGTCCTTAGTTATACTTGAATTTCTATATGAGGAAGTAGTTTGAGGACAAAGAGAGAATACAGGCATCTTATATTGTCTGGCTATGTTGTTCTGTGTACATCAAAATCCTTCTCTAGCAAGTCTACATTTATGATTCTCTATAAAGATGTTACAGTCCTCAAGCAAAAGGTATAACAGGTATTCATTTCACCTAGTATTTCCAGGTGTCATTGAGAAGCAGATTTCCTCACAGTGGCAAGGTGGAGGACTATGGGACCTTAATAATCTGAGGCAGCCATATTGCCAACATTTGCTTTTTTTGTCACAGTTCTCATGATGTTTAATGTTTTTCCTAAAGCTTAGCTCCTGTATTCCAGTAATTATGTAAGAAATTCAGGTTACTTCTAAAAAAACTGCATTAATCTCTAGTATTTGTGATTGCTTGCACAGGAAAACTTAAATATCATTCTTCAAGGATCAAAAACTGGAAAGGAAATACAAGGAACTTGTTTATTTTGCTTAAAGTCTCATGATTTTCAAGCTCTTCTTGCTCTCTCGAGAATTTGACTCACGGTTTTCAGTGCTAAATGATGGCAGGAAAGTGTATGTGGCTAGGACAAGCCTCACACTCATCAACAAGAGACTTTAAGTAGTATAAGTGGTCTTTGTTTTTTATATCAGGTGAATTAGGTTCAGAGTAGGGTTTGTATGTCTCCTCCTGAAGGATTAACAACGGGTTTTTTTAAAGGTCTTCCCATTAAAATAATAGTAGGTCACTAATTATGTGAGTTTTGAAATCCTGAGTTAAAGAAATGCAAGTATGCATCACCTTTTTCTGATTCTTGTTGCTCTACTAGCTGATTTAGGTCACTGAGGCAAAAAAAAGAAAAAGCTAGTGAGAAGAGCTTAAATAAACAAACAATTAAATCATGCAATTCTTTTTTCTTTCTCTTCAAACAAAGAGGAAAGTTTGGCTGGAAGAGAGTGTCTGTGCACACACACTTCTCCACATATGTGCACAAGTGGAAAGAGGCTCAGCAAGAGCATTTCCGGGCTGTGGTTAAGACACGTACAGTGTGTTTCTTATGTCCCAGGCATATTTACACATGGTCTTGATGTTCTTTCAATACTTTTGGGGGAAGAAGAAAGAAAGGTGTAATTATGCAGTTGAGTTCTGTGTAGCTGTAGCTATTTCAATCAGTCTTCTTTGTCTAAACAGAAAATCTCTCTACATCTGGCAGCTGTGGAGCGCAGCCAGCTGCATGATGCTGTGACTGGCTGTCCTGAATAGACCTGCTGACCTTTTCTTCTTTCTTTTCTGCAGGACTGCCCGCCAGAAGCAGGTGATTTTCGTGCCCAGCAGTGTTCTGCTCACAACGACGTCAAGTACCAGGGACAGTTTTATGAGTGGCTTCCTGTCTCTAACGACCCTGACAACCCATGCTCGCTGAAATGCCAGGCCAGAGGAGCACCTCTGGTTGTGGAGCTGGCTCCAAAGGTTCTAGATGGGACCCGGTGCTACACTGAATCCCTGGACATGTGCATCAGCGGCTTGTGCCAAGTAAGGACAGAAGCCCTACCCTAACACCTTTCCCCATGGCTCCTCCCCTCAGATCTCTCTCACATGCTCACTCTCCTCCTCCATACTTGTATCATTTTTGGATCTTCATTTTAATAATCTGTTTTTATTCTTTTAAGTTGACTTCTTCTGCCTTGTTTGGGGAGGTGTACAAATTCAAAGGTTATTTTCTCACTTTTTGCTGTTTCCTTGGGGTTTTTTGGAGAAAGTACTCTCAGTTTTTTAACAGTTTAGCGTCGTTAGCTGCAGTAGCAGATCTCTTTTGAGACCACCATAAGAAAATAATGGCTTAGCTTTTAGTTTGAATATACCAAAGTTTTCCAAGGCTATGAAATTCCATTATCTTTGAGGATTATTGCTCCCCGTAAGTCACAAATCACATAGCAGTACATGAGGTACTAAACTGGAAAATCTACCATTGATTTGCTACAGGACTAAGCAAGCTGCTACACCTCCTTAGGCCTCAGCTTCCCTGTTTAAGTGAGATATGGGAACTTTTTAACCCTTCACTTCACAGTGCATGGAGATCTTTTAACCATTGAACCAATTTATTGGCATCCTAATGTGGGTTTATATTACCTTTGTGCTTTTACTTGTATATTGCTACTCTTTTGAACCTATGTACATCAGACTTCAGTCTCCTGAACTACATGTAGGCTACAGGTTCATGGAGAGGAGGACATTTGTGCCATCTGTGTTAAGTACTGAAGACACCTGAATCTCAGAAAAGGTTAACTCTAGATTCACGTTTCAGTGCCCAGTCTCCTGCAAATCTATGTAAACTTGATGTGTTGTTGGCTTTCCAGTGTATTTTCAGCTACTTTATGTGCCTTTGGAAGCTTTCCTCCCTGTTTCCTTTCTGTTTGATTTTCTATTCTGAGCCAGCAGCAGTCCTGCAGTATATGAAACAGAGTAGGCAGTTATTGTGCTAATCTCATTTGTGATCTGAACGAGGCAATCATCTAGACCTCTTGACCTCAGCCAAGTGCACAAGTTTCTCAAAATTCCAGATTCCTAACAAGACAGACTAATTTTAGTCCTCTTTTGTGTTTCTTAATCTTTGAAAAACTTAACTAAAGGCACAGGAATCTGGTTGGGAAAATGATTCAAAGTATTCTGCCTATAGTGGCCTGGAAATTAGGAGCAGTGCGTACAGGCTCTGTGTCAGGCTGATTTCTGTTTTCGTCCAAATATGAAGCATACGTTTCTGAGAAAACCTTCCCTTAGGAACAGAGCTTATAAGCATCCACTACCAAAACAAAGTAATTTGCATTGTCATGACACTTCTAGCTGCACTGTTACTACTATGAAGACTAATGTTATTTCTTAACTGTCTTTGTGGCTGAGATAAGTATTTTGAAAATAGACAGGTACACTAGCAATAATGCCCTTGAGGAATTTCAGTTAAACTAACCCCTTCCTTATATACCCTAGAATGGTAGAATAATTTTAAATGCATAACCACAATGACTATATAATTTTCCATATTCTTCAATATTCAGTTTCTTCATCAGCATTTTCCAAATATTTTTTAGAATTACTGCATCATTTTTGAGAATGGCCAAAAAAACCATAAAATACAAATGCTCATGCTGCATTCCTCACACTGAATAATTTTATACTTTTGGGTGTCTTAAATTTAAGGCAACTCAAAGTATTCTTGTCACAGTGCATCCTTGCTAACCAGCCATACCGTTATGACAGTAGAGATATAACATTAGAAAGTTCATAACTAGATTTTCCCTAATTATATGCTTTAGGACAGCAGCTGCTTTACTGTCTATCACAGTAATAGCTAATACTACCTAAGCAGTCCAGAAAGGTAAACAGTACGAAATTTGCCAGAATTAATGGTGAACCTTCTTTGAAATCAACATTCTTCCATGGTTTCTATAAAGGATCTTTTAAAAGAGTGGGAAACTATAGTATTATGGTAGAACAAAGTGGGTCATTCTTGCTCTGTAACATTTGTGTTAACCAGCTTTCTTCTGTAAGCATAGGGAATACATGTAAACTTCAGAGGAGACAAAGCATGATCTTAGAAGCTAATGCTATGCATTTGCAGTATTAGCTAAAGGCTACCACTTACCTTAAAATGGTTAACATGCTCTAAACATAACAATCACAGGTCTCAGTAGTTTGTGAGAGTTCATAATGATCCTGGGGATTCAACAACATTTTCATGAGATGTTCTCTGGAACTGCATGATTTGGGGCTGTGCAGCTGACAGCTGTAATAATATGAAGGCATGGTTTGTCACAACTGAAAAAAATGCAGTCTCCTGAGAATTGTATTGTCTAAGGTCCTGAAGATTAGAAAGAGTATGTTTGTTAACAGATTCTTTGCAAGAAGTAATTACATTATCTTGGGGATGAGAAGGTGTATTTTCTGGATTGCTCAGAGCAAAACTACCAAAAGAAACTTTAAGTTTGCCATCTTAGTGGGCTGGCATTGATCTAACTGTGATTTGACTGGGTCTTTATTACAGAGAAGTATATGGACTTTTATAATATGTTCTGACTACACCCTTAGGTATGATTTTTTTGACACTGTATTTGGCAACCAAGAAAGAATTGTATGTTATTCAGCTAGAACACTTTATAAAATATATAAACATGCCTATTCAATTACAGTCTGTGCAAGAATCCTGGATTAGTAAAAGTGACGCTAAGATCAGTGGATGCTTATATAGACACAGTCATTTTTCCCCATGGATCAAACAATTGTATCAGCTCTCTGAATTAACCACAGGGATATTTCTTAACGTGTAAGATTTGGGCCAGTCCATGGCCAGTTGAGTGCTCATAAGCTGCTTCTGAGGTTATCAGTGGCAGAAATGAAGTTAATTGTATTTCCTTTTATGTTCTTAGTACTCTTTCATGAATAAAGCGTGCTGGTTTTCATTCTCATTGGTAAATATGCATTTTTTCACAAGGTGCAACATTTGGAAATTACAAGATCCCTCTTTCGTATTTATCGCTTCATTTTCATGTTGTTTGGATGTTTAGTAGCTTAGTGGCATATTTATGAGTCTTTGTTTAATTACTAGTTATTGACCTGAAGTCTTTGTTTCACATGCTGGCCACCTACCAATTAAGGTCAGAAGAGACCTCTGATTGTATTCAGGACAAGCAAAGCCACCTTTGTGTGTAGGACAAACTGTATCCCTGAATCTTTGAAGAGTAAGCTTAGAGATTCCTAAAAAGATGTTTAAATTATTTTTTTTTACAGGTGTAGGGTATGAGAGAGGTTATGCAGTTGCTGATCCAGAAATGTTTCATGGCATAAGGCAGTATACATGACTGTGCCAGTTCAGGAATCATGCAAGCTGTGTTTCTCTTGCCTCTCCCCATACTACATAAATGTAAATGTATTTATCTTCTGTGAAGCGATGGGCTTTATCTTGCCATTGTTCTTTGTGTAAAACGCCTAAGAAATTAATGGGAATTAATTTCTGAGCATAGCTTTTTCCTTTTTGGATCTTTGCTTTTAAATCAATAGGTGACAGAGACTGAGCAACACCATTTTTCAGATGAAAAACTCTTTTTGTAATGCTTTTTATTTCTTCCTTTTCTATTTTCCGTATCCCTGTCACTTGTTCTTCCTGTTATCATAGTCTTTCTGCTTAGTTCTCTCTCAATTTAATTTTTATCCTCTGCTTGTGTGAATTCCACAAATATTCCTTTTGTTAAGTCTGGCAAGGAAGAACAAGAAAATCAATCTTTGCTTTCTCAGATGGGTATCAAGGATTATCCAAGGTTTCTTCTATTTCCAGTACTAATGGCAGAATGTTGCTTTATAGTACCAGATCAGGATTTTATGTTTTTTATTACATATGCGGCCAGACAATAAGATGGGCTACAGTGCTTCCAAAAAGCATGTCCCATCAATATCATAGCCAAATTCTCACCTGATTTAAATGAGTATTGCTTCCCTGAAACCACATTCATGGATAAGAAGCTTGCAGTCTGGGCAGTATCTTGAACTTACACATGTGGAATGACCCTCCTCTTCTGCTATCCTTTCCTCTTTCCCAGCCCAGGGACCCCAGCTTCACAGGAACCGGGAAAATGAAAATACAGCAGTTTCCTTGCCCATGCAGAATTGCTGCTTCCCCTCTGTTCTCATAAGCATTTACGTCAAAGGTAAAAGGTGTAGCCACTGACTCTGAAAGATAGTGTAAATCTTATTGAAAAAACTGGGAAAAAAAAGGTGCTACAATTAGCTGCACATTTAGTTGAAGGGTGACTATTAAAGAATCAAAAACAGTCTTACTAGCCCAAGAAATTGATGAGATGTGTGTCTGAGATGAGTTACAGACTGACTGGTTTCTTATACATGCAAATGTGTAGTACCTATAGAGTCCTTTAAATTTCTCCAAAGAATCAAGATAAAAGAGGCCTATTTTTGCTCTCTGTTATTTCAACATAAACCTGGAAAAATTTAAAGCAGTCTCAGAATGTCCTGATGTTGAAAAACCAACTCTGATCCTAATTGTGTGAGTATTATTATTATTACTATTACTACTACTATTGTTTTTATTAAAGACCGTGAATTTATTTTTTATGTATGGTGGAATAACAGAATGAATCATATTACAACTCTAACAGTGGGATTAGATGCAATGATAAAAAAGCTGGTAATTTCTAAGAAGGCCTTTAAGTAAGTTTGCTGCTACAAAAAGGTTATCCAGAATTGGAAAAAGCACTTTTGTTTTTTCTCTCCAAACTGCCCATTTTTCTCCATTACGTTCTTTCAATTTTACAGATTGTTAGTTAAAGAGAGCTGCATCCCAGAAATGCTTATCTTAATGTCTACTATTTATGATAGTATTAAATTGTTCTTTACAGATCTACTATCAAATACTACTAGAGGTAGTTTTTAATGTTTCAGATTTATTGATTCCTAAGACTTTTTCCTGCTGAGCTGCACAGTGAATTCAAGTCAACTGACAGCAAGGTTACTTTCCTTAGTTACCTTTCGCAGACAGTGAAAAATATCTATAACAAAAGAGGTCAGTCTGTGGACCCTAGTATACTATGGACATAGACTGACAACCACTGATTCAAAAAGCATTAGAAAAGATGATTTAACAAAGTGCAATGGCTTGCTACGTCTTGTTTATATACAATAGAATTGTAGCCAGGAAAACTCAGTTGAATTTCCAAAGCTATTGTTCATCTCAAACTGAGGCAGTCAGTGCACTAAGTTAAAAATATTTTGCCAGAAGTTATTGAAGATAGTTTCATACAGCTTCTTTACAAATAAAAAGTATTTCTTTTAAATATTAGCATTAAGTACTGCTGCTTACTATTTTGGTGTTACACATACTTAAGTGGCTATATATATACACGTATGTGTGCTTCTAATTTTTTCATCAGAGACAAAGGCTACACTGGCTGGTGCATGTCAGAAGAGTGGAAAAATCTCTTCTCCTTTAAATAGTTGACTGTGCTGTGTTGCCTGTCTAAAAAGTAACAAGTGATATGACATGAAGGAATGGCTTCAAATTGCGCCAGGGGAGGTTTAGATTGGATATTAGGGAAAATTTCTTCACAGAAAGGGTTATCGAACATAGGCTGCCCAGGGAAGTGGTTGAATCACCATTGCTGGAACTATTTACAAGATGGGTAGATGTGGTGTTTAGAAACATGGTTTAGTGGTGGTTTTGGCAGTGTCAGGTTAATGGTTGGACTCAGTGATCTTAAAGCTCCCTTCCAACCTAGACAATTCTATAATTTCAGAATGGACGGTTTCTCTTTTTCCCTTCCATCTACAAAGTGCTGTTGCATGGATCCTTTCCTGTTTCCAGCTTAGCCAAAAATACAGAGCTAATCAGGTTAGCAGTGCCACTTAACACTGCGTTCGGTGTGTTTGGGGCATGGGTATTGTGCTCACTGGCACAGTAAACCTGCTTGATACAGGTAAAATACGGATTTTAAAGAACATAGATTAGGCAGTCACCTCAGCAGGCTCTTGAAGGCTGATGAAACTGCCTCAGGCCCCGACTATCCCTGTGGGATGCGCCCGGGGCACTGCTGCAGAAGTTGGCATCTGGGCCTGTGGCCGTTCCTAGTCATTCCTTAGCTTGGGACCTGATTTCTTTGCATGCCCTCCTCAGTCCCTTCAAGTAAACTCCAGTTTTGAGGAAAGAGAAGGCCAGTAGTCTTCCCCACTCTATCTGAAGCCCTGGAAGAAAATGGCCTGCATTTTTCCACACTGCAACACTCATTACTCTAATATTAGAGACTATTCTCATCCTTGCTTCATACTGGTAACACTGGGGATCGTGTGCTTCTTTTGAGAAGATCCCATTTTTCTGCATTTTAATTTGGCATACTATCTAACTGTGAAAACTCTGAGAGACAATAATTTGCAGAAAGATATTTTTACCTGAGTTGCTGTTTTACATTCACACAAGAGAACTGAAAGTGCCTGTCATTTGCCTATTTAATGGCAAAGCAGATAAATGAATGACCTTTTTCCATTAATTCTCTACAAACAGGCATTATTTGTATTTTTACCAGTGTGTATTCATTTTTAGAGGCATTCAGTCCCCCCTGACATCTTCCAGTAATAATTTTTTTCTTCTGCCAAGGCTATGACAGAAGTCAGTTTAAAATGAAGGAAAGCACTGGGGAAAAAAAAGTCTAGGTATTTACATGTTGTTGGGATTTCTGTCTCCTGTAGTTCAGCTATTTCTGGCTCCTGTTTGTAGCTGTGTTTTTGTCTTTGTTGGTTTTTGTTTTATTTTTTCTTTTCTGAGCTTTAAAACACCAGAAGAAGGTGTGATGATAACTGTATTATTTAGACAAGAGGGTGGCTATTTTTCCTCAGATGTGTAGAAGGCATTATAACAGGATCTAAGTTGTCTTTCAATTTATCCCAGCCTTTTTTCGTGATGATTATAATGGCTTTTCAGTTTCTGATGTCGGCACCAAGCTCTTGGACCTAAATTCTCATAATGAATCCATCTTTTTTTAGAATGTATTGAAACCTAGATGCCTTCTGGGGAGAAAACATTTCAGAAAGTACTGAATTCTTAATTTCTGATGGTCAGGTGCTTTTGAACTGTGTCAGGCTGAACAGCTGAACTGCTGTTAGAACTTTTGTCTAGTACTCTCCATCCTCATCCACCTCATGTTCTGCGGATAACAAATCTTGTTTTCTTGTTGATGAATATCATTTTTCTGAGACAAAAGAAGGAGCTTTTTCCCAGAATGACATCTTTCCAGCACACAGAAAGGAGTGGGGTGGAGAGCTTAATGACTCATAAGTGTAATAGCCAAATGGTTAAATTGCTATCATTGTGCCAGGTAACAACATTTTTGTGGCAGAGTGTGGCAAGGGAATGGGGATATGTTTATTGTGTGAAAGAATCTGCATTTGCATTATTAGAACTCCACTCCCCTGCTCTGAGCTATCAGTTTTCTACTTTACGGTCCAAAAGAGATTGGCACCATTGCAGAGATATTTTGTTCTAGTCTTTCAGCAGAAACAATACCTGCTGCTACTTCCAGTTATACAAGCTGTCTACTGTGGGTGTCTTTCACCAGCAGTACACAGAGCACCTCCCTTTGCTGAGGGGGAAGCACATTGTCATTTGGAGGCTTAGCAAAAAGAGACGTTTGGAGACTCCTAAGAGTTCTGTTACAGTTACCAGGAAGCCATCCATGTCCATGTATTTCCTTAGCACACCTGAAAACCCGAGCTGGGTAAAGTGGTGTGGAGGGCTTAGTGCTGTGTGAAGATGGCAAGGTATTTGCACTGGCTGGGCATTTTTGAGAGTCCTCGCCAAAATAGATGAGTAGCTCTCACTGAAAACCATGACAAGGCTTCCGGTTGCTGTGAAGATCCAGGAAAGGGGAGCTGCAGGCATTTCAGCTAGTTTCCTCTGTCATCCCACTCCTCTTACACACTGAGCAGCAGGTTGGAGTACCACATAGACTAACAGTTTCAGCAGTGGCTTGGGGACATGCAGTCTCTCTCAAGTATTTGAACTGTGGGTGAAGTCTGTTCCTTGATAACACAGATTATGTGACTGCCTGAAGCACCAGAAAGTCTGTGCTGGCACTGTTAGCAGCAAAGCACTGCAGCTGAATCCCCATTGATCCAGCCAGCTCCTGTCAACAAAAGAAGCCTGTCTGAGAGAGGGAAGCTTGTACACCCAGCAGAAGAGAGGTCTGAGTGGCAATATCAAGCATGTCATGAAGTCACCAGAACTGACAAAGGGTCACAATCAAATGTAATGTGTTACAAGCACCAATTAAATGCTTTTGCAGTTTTGTGCTTCATAGTCTAGAAGAGAATGGGTCCAGAGGGCAGACTTAATTGAATTTTCTTCTGGTAAGCATGTTCTGAGGAAGCTGAAGGAGAACTGCCTTGATGAGTTTTGACTTAAAATGGCCTTTGCAATCACCTTCTGTTGAAGTATTTTCATCTTCTACAAAACCTGGTAAATTTTTCCTCTGGAAATGCTAAATAAAGTATCTATCCAGACAATATGTGTGATTCTTCTGGAGAAAATCAAGCATTTCAATAACAACCTGCTATATAGACTAACCTGCACTAAGAAAAGTTAGGGATTTTTGTTCTCCTCCATCAATAAGAACACAAGCAGGCAAGAATAAAGCAAAAACTCATTCTTACTCTGGCAGAATATGGACACATGAACCCAAACCCAGCCAAAACCAAAGAAAAGCATGAATGAAATGGATAAGTGAATATGAATAGTCACAGAAGCGTCTTTTCTTCCTCTTATAATCTACTTATAAACTCTTGGAATGTAATTCTGTTTAAATGTTGTTCCTTATGGAATGGCAGCTTCTGGATTTCTCTGTCATCAGAGAAAGAACTAGACATGGCTTTTGTTTCCACATCTGTGGGCTCTCCTATGTTGGCCCACACAATAAATTGGTTGTTTATGTATGACTGAACCCAAAATATTCCATCTTTTTTATGTAGGAAAATTCCTTCTAATGAAATTTGCATATAAGGATAGGAGTTGCCTTTTCCCCACATTAGACATTTTAATGCTTCTATAAATCTTCAATTAGAAGCTGTAGCTTTTGAATTTATTTAATTGCTTCTTTTAAAATCAAGAGTGGTTTCAGAAGGAAGTTACATTTATTCTTTTCCCTGAGGGAAACCTGAGAAATGGGAATTTCTCTTGAGTCCCATCTGCTGCTGAGTGTCTGCTGTTTGCTTTTAGAGCTTTGGCTGAACCACTGATTCTCACTGTATTGTTTCTGCCATGGTGGTAGGGTGAGGCTCCATGAGCATCCTGGTCTGGGTTTAAAAATATGAATAACAGACAACCCTGTCTCTCTGGGAATGCTGGGCTGATGGGGCAGATACCAAGTAGGATCTGCAGATTGGTTCCAGTGGATCAGTGGTGGATAAGGCAACAAGCAACAACAAATCACTGACCTGGCCAGCCACATGCTCACTGTGTTGGAAGGTGGATCTCAGTCACTCCAGTGGCTATTATTTAACGACTTGGTTACTGATCAGTGACTGAAGTTTGTTTACACTGCCTGTAGTGTAGCACGTTCAGTCGTGTTTGGCTCAAGTGCCGAGCAAGTACATTGGTTGCACGTGTCACTGGGCCTACTGTTACCAGCACAGTTACAAATTGCTTTGCCATTGTGAAAATCATCTTCTGGTCTTCAATTTTAGTTGCTGATTGTGGTGTGCTTGCATCAAAATTCCTTGGGACATAGGTGGATCCTGCCTGGTGCTTGGTGCTGCACAGGACTACCTGTCACAGGATCATGTTGGTAGCCTGTGCCAGAAAAACACTGAGGCTGTGAAACATCATGGTAAGGTGCCAGCAAACAGAAAGGCAGATATCACTTCGGCAGAGGTTGCGAGCCCCTGCATCACCAACACCAGTCAGGTTCCAGTTTGCTGTGCAGCCTGGAGCTTGTTCTCTTCACAGTAATTTAAAGAGTAGAGCAGCTCTTCATCCTGATGTTAAAACAGGATTTTGGACCCAGTTGAAACAGTGGCTCGAATCCAAAACTTTCTTCAGCTGAGCAGTGGCAATCAACACAAGTCCCAGATTGAGCCCCACACTAGTATCCATGTGAAGGGCAACTTTGTTTTTCTCAGATTCTCAGAACTTCTTGTGTTTGAACTGCAGACATGCCCTTTGAAAAACAGAGAGATTTATTTATAATTGGCTAGATTTGCAAGCTTGCTTCATTACATTATTTCCTGCCCAGAGTTTCTTAATGCTGAATAGAAATTATTATGAAAACTTCTTACTTCAGGGCATTTCCAGGCTACCAGGGCTGAAGCAGAACCTGTCATTGCTGGTCCAGTTTTATTTCTGGAAAAATCTGCTAAACTGAGCCAGAGTTCAAGTCCACAGGGGGAACACATACACATATAACATTCGTGCACGCACTCAGTGAGTTAGTTCCAACTCCTGTTGTGGGACTTTCAGTCCGATGCCTTTAAACTACACTTAAGCAGTTGCTCTGATAACTTTAAGACCATCTTTTTTCTTGCAGTGTCCTGTAAAAGCTATTTTATGAATGTATCTGAGAGTCAGCAATATCGCTACTTTTCTTTTTTGCCAACTCACTGGCTGTCAGTGGAGTAAAGGTAGTGATGATGGTGGTGGGGATATCAAACTCTGCATGAAGTATGGGAGTTCAGCCTAAAATGTAATATGGAATCTTTACCTCTGAGCAGAACTGTGGTTTCTTATGCCAGAAAACCATACAGGCTCAGCCAACCAAGGATTAGCTGTTATTATTCTGGCTTTTTGTTGCTAACTTTTTTTATGCTAAACCCATAAGGAGAATAAAAAATCAGCTCACTTTAGAGGTGGTAAAGAACTGGGCAGGGAGTTCATACTCACTTGGGATTTCCTCACTCTGGTACTGTATGGCTGACATCTTCCATATACCGAGAGACCTCCAGAGCTCTGCATGATCTGTCTTTACTGCTATAAGGGCATTTAACCACAATAGAAATGAATTTCATAGGAGCACTTTTAGAAACATACAAGAGCTTCAACCAAAGCCTATTGAACTTATAAGTGCATTTTCTTGATTTTAATCGGGTTTGGATTAGATTGTCAGAGAACTTAATGGAGCCACTTCTGACATTTTTTGCGGTAACAATCTGCAGTTCAAGCCTCTGACCACACTTCAGCAATTTGAAACTCAAAAAGATTTCAGTGTGGAAAGTCTGTGCTTCATTACTCTGCTTTAAGGGGAGGAAGCTTAACATGTAATAGAAATGAGTATAAAAACTGCTTACTTCAGAACATTTCCAGGCACAACTTTTTGCAGTAATCCATTTTCATTCCTGGTGGGGGCTTCCTTCCCAGTCCTTCATGGATCGAAAAAGACTTCATCTCCCTAAACCCCCCAGGATATATTAAGATTAGGACTAGAATGCATTGGAAAAGGAAGTTTCCATCCCACAGAAACTTCAGAATTTCAACATTGGTTCTAGTTTCAAACCAAGATGAGGAGTTGACATTTCAAAGCTTTTCAGAGAGTGAAATATTCTCCAGAAGTCTGATTCAAAAATGTCAGTATTTTGTTTCAGACTGTCCACTAAACCATTGCCTGAGCTGTAGATTAGAGGTACAATATCCTTATTCACTCCTTTGCCTAACAAGGTGATCAAGCAGTATCTTCCATGGTGCACATTTTCATGACGAGTCCCAGTCACCCTCAGTCAGATGAGTATGCCCACAGGTCAGTGTCTTCTGGGCAGGCTTTTCTAGCTCTGCAGCCTAAGTGAATCTACTTGTGCTGGTAGCTGGGTCTTTCCTCGTGTGTTTCATCTTTGGCATCCCCGATAACAGCCATTCCAAAACCTCTCCTCTGTGTTTTTTTCATGTTACAGGTGGATGTTGAAATAAACAATTCTGCCTTCCTGTTCCTTGCTAAGTCTGAAGATTTTGGGGGGATTGGGGAGGGGGGATGGTGATATGTTTTCACCCATACCTACATTTTTTGCAGTGAGTACTCTGCAGCCTTGACGGAGAGTGAAAATATTATGGAAATAACATATTCTCATCTCAACTCAGCCAAACCTGTGTTTCCTCTGCTCATAGAGAAAAAAAATTATTATTCTCATGAACTGTGTATTATTTCAGGAGAACTTTAATATTTCCTTATCTGATCTTTTGCTTTCATAAGAGTCTAACTATATAGTTAGTCACACAAGAGCTACTAAAAATAGTGTAAGAGATCTGGAGTGGTGTTTTTCATTTTAAAACATCAGTGACTTCTTGCAAACACTACCAACCTTCTTACTGAATGAAATTACCTCCAAAAGGTGGAAGAAGGAGTTCCCGAGGCAATGAAGGGGGAAAAAAAAAAAAGAAAAAAGCAGTGAACATGGGAACATTTTTTATTTCAGGCATTAGTTAATCACTCATAAAAGTTTTTAATGAACATTCCATACATATTCCTAGAGCTCTGGATATCTATTAAGACAGATAATCTAACAGACTAAAGGAAAAAGCTGTGTAGAAGCCTTGGGGAGAAACAGGAAATTTATTTAATTTCATCCAAATTTCTAATAGCATAAAATTATCTGAGAGACTACCAAGTACAGGAAGATTAAAACACATTTTTTACATACCCTATAAGGTTTGGTGTTCACAAGAGTTCTCCATTTTGCTCATACTTCCATTTGAAAAACAGCATTTCATCAAATATACACTGGCAATGGCTGTCCATCTCAAAAAGAGCAATGAACCTCAACATAACTTCCTTTCACACCTGAGATTTTCCTGGCAGTTTCCTCTACAAGTTGTGACCTAGCTCCAAATTGCTCAATTTATAAATTGACTTTAATCAAAGTACAGCCTGTGGCAACATGTGAGCTGGGGATTCATAAAGTTAAAAAGGTTTAAAGTAGTAAAGGTTGGTTTTGAAATTGATTGCCTCATACCTGGATTTAAGAACCAGGCCTTTTCACATCCAGGCAGTTCACATGTTCTTTTCAAAATAGGCGAAGGCATGAAGATTTGGATACCACCCTAGACTGAACCCTTGAGTGAACATAAAATATATTATAAGCAGACAGAAAAGGGAATTCTGGCTTTTCCTATAGTATCTGGATTCCCCAGCAGGACCCTTCTCACTGAGGGTGCTAGTGAGCTGTAACACACCTGAAGGAAATTAATCTCTTTTGTAGGCATTATGTCATATAGTCTTCAGATCATGCAAGTGATTTTTTTCACATCTTGTGTATACAGAGACATTAATGAAAGTTAAAGCACGCCAGTCTGTGTATATCAGAGGTGGTTCAGCTCCTGTAGGGGTATTCTTATTCAGGAAAAAATAGATCTGAATGTTACATGGTATTACTGACGTAATTTCTGATCTGTACTTGGAAGATTTGTATGGAGTAGTCACAGCCAAGATAATCTTAACTTTGCTTCAGCTATCTAACTATTATTTGTCATTGTGTTTCTAATGTGACAAAATGCCTCTTGCAGTCTTGGTATGACTAAGTTTTCAGGGAAATGTATCATTTATGTGCGACCGTTACTCCATTAGCTCTCATTAATTCCCCTGGAGACATCATAATATAATGCAGAAGCATAGGAGACTGACCCAGTTCTGACCAAATAAAGTAAAAGAAATTTACTTTAAATAGTAAAGTCAAAGAAATTTGATGACAGATTTCATCAACCCTGAATCCAAACTTATAATGGTTTAAATTAAATTAATTATCCTATCAATATGACAGATACCAAGGAAACTGCTCTTGTGCTACTAGTAAAATAATGATGTTAGAAACAGGAATTGAATTGCTAGAAGTAGATACTAGATATTAGTCAAAGCTTGCATTTTCACAGGCAAATGAAGAGAAAGTGTCAAACCCAGAAGTACATCTGAGATGTACCAGCAGAGATCTACAACTCTGCACATGTAGATTTGCACACATAAGGAGTGTTAGCGTGAATATTTAAGTGGGCAAGTTACATATGCAGCTTTTATGAGCCTAGATGATAAGTGTCCTAGTTTCTAGGACACTAGTTCAGTTTCTAGGACCTAGCTCTCTGATTTAACTGAAACTTACAGATGCAGAAAAATTTAAAGCACTTTATTTAAAATCCCCTGTGTTTATATATACTCTGTTTGGCTAAAAGTCTTAGCACAAACTCTTTAGAAGTAGAATTCATACACAAATATTTTTTCATGGCTTACTTTGCACGCCAGAATGCTAGAAGGTCTTTCATTTTCTAGTATGTATAAAGATAATTATAACACTGTATGGACTTGCTTAATTTCTTGGATTTTAATTATTTATGAGTAAAATCATAACTTGGATTCAGAATTCAAAGTTCAAACAAAAGGCCTCCATTAGAGCTGTGCTAAATAAATTTATATTCCATTTATTTAATTTTAAATGTATTTAATTATAATTTTGATTCTTCTGGGAACTATAGATTTTTTGCAAACTGAGAAGCCTAATTTACCTATTCAAGTTTTAAAATTTTGAATCAAATAATTTGCACATAAGCATAAAACCAGTTTCAGAGCAGGTAATTGCGTTTCTGACCCAGTTCCTTTTTTTAGCCATCCCCTCTTTCTTTATCAGATCTTTAATGATGTCTGAACACAGACATTGATAGTGTGGAATGGGATTGTTGTCAAACATAATTAAAACCACATGGTTTTCCCAACTGTATAGCAGGTAAAATTTCACTGAGATCTCAGCCATGTTACTATATATCTGTGCTGCTCTTTACTTTTATCTGTCTGCTTCCTATCTGTCTTCATATCTATTTCAGGCATTTTGCTTTGTGAAACTCTAAGAAGTGTAATTTCTGATAGGACTCTGACCAAGAAATGTTCACAATGCCCTAAAAAAACAAACTCCAACAATAGTCTTTTCTTTCTCTGGACTGCAAAAGCCATTGAGTACTAACCTGCTCACTATCTCACGTCTGAATTCAGTTCAAACTCCCAGCCAGATTTGCTCAGCCTCTTTCATTGCTGAGGTACTTTATGGCCCTCTAGAGATGCTGAGAGAGAAATTTGGCAGTAATTAGTTACAGAGATGGATCAAGCAGTCAGTCAGTAGGTGCTCACATTGAACTGCACATCTTTCTTTCTTGCCAGATCGTTGGCTGTGACCGCCAGCTGGGAAGCGCTGTCAAGGAGGATAACTGTGGGGTCTGCAACGGCGATGGGTCCACCTGCCGGCTGGTTCGAGGCCAGTATAAGTCCCAGCTCTCAGCAAATAAACGTAAGCTGTCCCTTCTGGTAAAGTGCCATCTTTCCCTCTTAGTGAAATATGTGTTTCTTACAAGCTAGATTTCACCCAGCTCTTTCTCAGGCAGTTGAATATGGTCATGGTCAGTGTGGCTGTCCCCACAGTTTCTTCCCTCTTGGGTTGAATCGGTTTTGCTTAGACTACAGCTCTGGCTCTGGGGTGGACAGAGGATTGTGGAAAGGTGTCACCGATATATTCCCCATCTCAGCTAGCTAGTTGCTTGGGAGGAGTGGGAGAATGAGAAGAGCTGCCTCTACCCACATTGCTCTGTTTGTATTAGCTGGCCAGGCATAGGACTCAGGCCATGCTGCCCTGAACAAAGTTGTGTGTGTTGCTCTATGGCAGAGGGGAATCCTGTGGGGATGGTGGTGCCAGCCTGGCACAGTGCTCCCTCCCAGAACTATGTCCACACCATGTGTGCTTGTATGCTGAGCATGGTGACTCAGTCCTAGGGTGGACTGAGGTGCTTAGGTCTTCAGGAGGTGCAGACAGGGATGCATACGGACAGACATGGGCTTTCCCGCACACTGTCTGAGCCAGCTTCAACTGAGAGTGGTAAAGTAGCACTAGTATGCCCCAGTGACAGGGTTGATTTATCCTGGATGCCAGGCAGGTTTTTCAGCTTAGTTACAGCACCATAGATGGAGCTATAAAGGCTTTGGAATGAGAGATAGAGCATGTCTGATCAGCTTGAAGGAAGGGTAAAACGGTAGGAGTACTTTCATGATTATGTAGATACAACTAAGGAATCATGTGTGATCACCTGCAAACCTGTCCCCAGCCCTACCCAGAGGCATTAGAGTTTAATCAAACCAGCTCTACCATTTGGGAACACTTTTTCCAGTGCTGAGTAGCTCATGACCCAAAAGATTCAAATAGCAGTGTAACATCTGCTGAAGCCTGTGTGTACACTTGTGGATTCCTATATAGATAACATTTGGTTTCTGTGAGGAGCAGTAAGAGGTGTTTTTTACAACAGCTTCTCTCTGTCAGAGAATAACTGCTTGGGTATGGAGCACGGGACACAGAGCAGTAGTTAGCTCAGTGCACCTCTGGGTCTGTGTTTGCTAACTGAGAGGGAGGGAGTAGGAGAAAGAAAAAGAGAGGGAGGGAGGGAGGAAGGGAAGGAAGGAAGAGAGAGAGAGAGAAAGAAAGAAAGAAAGAAAGAAAGAAAGAAAGAAAGAAAGAAAGAAAGAAAGAAAGAAAGAAAGAAAGAAAGAAAGAAAGAAAAAGGAAGGAAGGAAGGAAGGAAGGAAGGAAGGAAGGAAGGAAGGAAGGAAGGAAGGAAGGAAGGAAGGAAGGAAGGACTGCCTATTTTGTACGAGGGAAGTATCATATGAGGAATCCTCATAAGAGTTCCATTGGTGAGGCAGAACTGCACATTAGACGGCAAAGGAAATAAATCACAAAGATTTAGGAATGGAATTTCACCTCATTGTTACTCTTTCTGCAATGTACATTAACAAATTCAGAAATCTCCAGGCTGCTTGAAACATGATAGTATTTGTGATCTTTTTTGGCAAATGTTTTTTCCTGTAAGAATAATTCATTGTTTTTAAGTTGCTTTGTTGTAAAAAGGTGCTCCTCTCTTTTCTATTGAGGATAAAGGCACTAATATATTATGCACAATAATGAAATGCTAATAAAATAGAGTCCCTATCCCAATTGTTTGCTATTAAATTTAAAGATTGCTATATAGGTAGAAGAGCAGATGGTAGAGAACATAGTCTTACAGTGAGACAAATATGAAAAAATTGTTAGAGAATGGATTGTTCGGTCAGACATATTAGCATGCAAATAATTGTTATACAGAACTGAAGTAGATAATTAGATTTGTTATACAGTCTGTATAAACTATGTGGTGGTGGTGGTCTCTTCCCGAGATATACCTGTTGATATGCAACACAGTATGAATTTCAAATATATTAAAAGTTAGTATTCCTTTAAATTGGCTTTTCGTAACTGTAAAGGCACACTTACGGATCTCCTTCACATATGTGAATTAATATGAATTCTTTTTGAGGTTTGCTTCCAAATGGTTTATGTATGTGCTGTGAAAATTTGAGATTTTATATGTTGAATAGCTTTAAAAAACTACTCTGTGTTTGTTTTCTGCATTTATCCTCCTCAGAGCTGTTTAAACACCGGTCATTTCGGTACTTTGTCTGTGTCAGCATCTTGCTTATTTCTCACTGTAGATGTATCTTCATAAGCATATCTGGGATCAGGGCCTGCTTTCTTTACTGGAATGACTGGATTACATTTGGCAAATCAATAGCTTAATTCCAAATTACCTCTATAAAATAATACTTGTTTCTCAAGTATTATGCTTATTTTGTCTGTGATATGAACAAGACATTACAAGCATATGTGAGCGAGACTGCCATGCAACATAAGAAAAATCAAAAGGGGTATGTGCAGCAGTGACCAGATATCAGCAGATATCTGTGGGTGTTCTGTGGGCTCACTTGGGATTTTTATTTGCCTAACAGAGCACAGCATTCAGTCTTGAGGACTGTGCTAGGGAAATTGTACAGTGACCTTTATTCTAGCACTGTCCCAATAGTTTCTGAAGTTGTTTATATCTCAAAACCACCCCAGACACAGTCTTGAGCTCATCATACTGAATTCATTTTCTCTTGGTGCTCATATCCAGTTCCCTTCTCCATGCCGTTTATATCATGCAAAGGCATAGGACAATAGTACTAGAAAGAAATTCATAGAGCTTTAAAACACTTAGCACTTGCTACGGGAACAGCTTCCTCAGAATTTATAGGGGTAGTATACATCTCCCAGTGGCCTCAGAAACAGAAGCATAGCAGGGCAGGAGGCAATGTGACATTGAATTCTCTCCTACATTTTTATGAAAAAGGAAGCACCTGTGTCTACGCTCCTGTTTCTATGGGGAAAAAAAAAAAAAAGCTACAAAAGACTTCATTCATTCCAGAAATACCCTTTTCTCTTAGTGCTAAGCTTGGGTAGTTCAATCTTTATAAGTCTACAGAAAGTAAAACTTTCTCTTTTTTAATAGTATCTCCTTTTGGAAAGAGTGTGTATATCTTCCTGTGGAGATGAGCTGTACTTAAGCGGGGTTCGTTGTATTCACCAAGGAGCTAGAGAGTTCATGCCATAAGTAGTGGGTGAATTCTGCTGATCTTCTTATGCAAAGCTAGTATTTCTCTAAAAATGGATTGACATCTACTAGTGAAGTAGATTACTTATAAAACAGAATTGTAGAAATTTCTATGCTTACTTGATTACTCTTACCATCGTTGTCAAAACTAAATGCAGTTCCCGATTTCTGTTGAATGTCAATAGTAATGGGGAAATAGAAACAACTCAATTTTTCATCATGAGAACTGAAAGTTAAACCATTTGGACAAAATCCAAATTCAAAATCCAAAACCAGAAGAAACTGATCTCTCATGGGAATCTGATGCATGTACATGGCATATAACCTTTGCCTAAATCCTTGCACTTTCTTCACAGCCCTAGGCCACTGTCCCCTCGGTTATCTCTCCCTTGCCTCTCCATCCGTCTTCTCTGGAGGAAACCAATCACTCGTTAACACACTTTGCTCCTTTTCTTCAGAGTGCTCCACACATCTGCTCCATAACCTGCCTCTCTGCTTCTTGCTGGAGGGAGCTGTGACTAAATATTGCCGTGCTTTCTTTCATATGTCTCTTCACAAGAAATGTCTCCTTCTTATCACTGTTAACATCAGGAAATTCTCCTTCAGTCCCTACTGCTTCTGCTTTGTGGAAGCAGGAAGTACTGTGATAAGCATAAATCCCACTGAGCTTTGCATTTCACGTAAAGCGTGCTAGAATTTCAAATGGAGAGCAATGACAAGATTAGGTGAAATATAGTCCTAGCAATACCCTGGGGCAGAAGAGACATGCTAAGAATATATGATATATAAGCTTACATGATCTTTAAACTGTCTGATTTTTGTGTGACATAGCAGTGAGTTGCTAGCTCTCCAGCACAGAGCTCATAACTGAGAGACAGTCAAATATAATAATGACATGGGACTGTCTCTAAATAAGACTTGTAAAAAGACTATTAATATTTTTTCAAAAATTGAAGTTATTCTTTTTCCCAGACTCATTTCAATAAATGTGATATATACAGCAGAATGATATGTTATACTCAAGGATTTTCTTCCCCAAAATGGATAAAATATATTTATGCTACTGGGTATCTTCAATATGAGTTGCCAGAATGGTACTAATAAAATCAGCATTAGAATATCAATATTTGATGAATTTTGTAAGACTTGAATATTTTTCTTTTCAAATAGAAAAGTTGAATTCTGTGTAGAAATGAAAGATGTCTATCATTGCTAATTTACTGGGTAACAGAGATGTGTATGAGCAGAATGTGTGTTGGATAAAGTTTAACACCAGTGTTACAGAAGTCTTAGGAGACACTGAAATTTCTGGGTACTTTGGGGAAACATCAAATCAGATTTTGAAAATGGAGACAAGGTTCAGAAGAGCCTGGGCACATCAACAGGCTTTATCTCCACACACCTGTTGTGACACTCAGAGTTTTATCAGACTGCCTACATTTGACCCCTCACTTCTAGGATATTAAGATGCCACAAAACCATGGATATTTCATCCCATAAAGCTCTCCAACATAAGAGTGTCAGAAATCTCCAATATAAGAGTGATGCATGACTGAATTTAAAATTTTGAGGGTTCTAGTTCACATTTTTGGTATAGTATAGGTTTGGATGAATGAATGTAAAGACCCTGTTTCTTGTAGTTTTCCCTCTTTCTGTTGCCTCTCTTCACTTTTTGATATAAAATTACAACATTAATAACTATTTTGCTGGTAACCGAGAATCCTGATTTAGCTAGGCTGGAACAGTTTGGTCTGGTCAGAAACTTAAAACCACAGCTCATATGTTTGGATGACAGATAATATTGGCTGAGTTAACCTCACTTGACAAAGCAACACATTGCTTTGAGAGCAGAGCTACAGTTCTTCCTAGTGGGCATTACGTGGCACCGATGTGAGCAGTTCTAATGAACAGACAATGGAAGAGGCTTTGTTCCTCTCATGTCTACTGCTGCCCCCCAGAAAATTCTGTTAGGCATGCATCCTTTTTTTTTTCCTGACTTCTAGTTATAGGAGAAGGAGGCAGAAAGGACAGGGAAGGGTGAATGAAGAACCAAGGCATGCTGGTTAGTTCAGGTCAGCATTCTCTGGGCACCCACTCCATGATGCAGGCATAGAGTTGGGAGCATTTTCTAGCATCTTTTCACACGTTTCCTTCTTGTCTGCCTTCAGGACCTTATTGACGTTGCTACCTCTTTGGAAATGCTGACCTAACTAATTTTCACAGCTGCATGTGACCTACATGCTAAATTGACACCCCAGTTTAAATCCAGTTGGCAAAGCTCCCAAGAGCTTCATAGGTGACAGATCCTGCTCTTAAGACCTGTTTAGATGACAGTCTAATGGGCTTCTGTTTTCCCAGGGGCTTTCTGTTAATGGTGTGGAAAGGGAAGCAGAATTATAACACTTCTAGTTATTAAAATAAAAAAGTGTGAAAGAGAAGGCATGCCTGAGGGCAGTGGGAGATCATCACATAGCATGGGCAGGGTCATGAAGAAGTTGTAGGGTTCAACTGGGAAAGAGTCAAGTGAAGGAATAGGCTGTTTTGGTTAAACATCAGAATAAGTTTATGCTTCTCTACTTCACCACAAACACCAATTCAAAAGACTTGGAGGAAGTTTAAGTGAAGTTGTGGTGAAATAGAAAGCTATTAGTTACTCTTTAAATGGAGAAACAGTTGTGAAGGAGTTGAGAATAAAGAAAATCAACAGGTTTCGGTTCTTCTAAGTAGAAAGTTCTTACTAGATTTAATAAGGGCGGGGTTTTTTTTTTTCAGATTTTTAATGTTGTTGCATAATTCATAGGGTTGTTTAATTGGTCCAAAAGCTTTTGTTTTGATTGCCTTGAAAGCACCTATTTCATCGCTTATTTTAAAACAGATGGGAATTTCTTTGCTTATTTACACCATGTTTTTTTGCCTTCCCACAGTGGATGATACAGTGGTTGCTATTCCCTATGGAAGCAGGCAAGTTCGCCTCGTGCTGAAAGGACCCGATCATTTATGTAAGTAGAAAAAGTTAGTGTACATTTGTTTAAGAAAGCCTTGCTAACCCGCAGTGCTCTGTTTACACTGTGGTGTCTGGTTTCCCTCTCTCAGATCACTGATTTTGACACAGGGATGAGTCCTACCCTCAGAAGCTCTCCTGGAACCCAGTTACATCAGTGGTACATGTTCTTTTCACAGCAGAGCTTGGCCAACATTGCAAAATCATTTGCCCCTCCATAATTTTTCAGCCATTTCTGTTTGCTTATCCTTTGCCTGGCTCACTTGGTGCCAACTGCTTTTGTTTAAAATTAATAAAATATATCCCACTGAGTGAAGAAATATTGAGGACAGTAAAGTATAAGCTTCCCTACAGCTGAGCTTAGCTATGAAGCTGCTCATGACTTTAACACGTTTCTGTTATGATAATCTCTCTCACTGCCATAGACGCACACATGCACATGCACACACACACAAAATCACAGTCTAAAGATCAGAAACAGCATGTCTAAGTCAAACCATGCTCCTCAGTAGTGATATTCCTCCAAGGAGTTAAGACTGCTGAGTGCTACTACCCCTTCACTTGGTAGCTATAACACTTCCCTGCTTCATCTGACTGGGAGCTGTGTATCCCAGCAGCTGTGTATACCTCTTCACTGGGAGAAGAGTCTCAGGATTGGAGAATATTCTGGGAGAGTTGAAGGCAAATCCATTTATTTCATGAATAGAAACTCCTTGAATCCCTGTCTTACCTTTCAACGCATTAGCTACTCACAAGCTGCTTCTGTTTTCATCAGCAGCAAATGATCACTAGAGTGTTGGTAAATGGGTTTTACTGTCAGAAAAAAACACAAACTGTACTGCGTAACCTCTTAGAAGCACAAATTATTATAAGTAGTGCTCCCCTACTCCTTTTCCAAAAGGTAATAGGACCTTCCGGCAGCACAGACCAGTTAAAGTCCTCTGTGCTTGTCAGTGTAAATACAAACATTAGTGTCAGCAAAGAGGTGAAACACCAAACCTTTCTCACTCTCCAGATTTCTTTTGCCCAGAGAACTTATACTGAGTGGCAAAAGAAGGGGTGGTTTATCAGTCCTGTTCTGTCACACACTGCTTGTGTTGAGAAAGCAGTGAACATGCCACAACCGTTTTATGGTTCTTTAGGTTTAGAGCTGTGAATAAAGACCAGCAAATTACAAGTTATAAACTAAGAATAAATATATTATGTTTTTCTTAAAAGTTCAAATGCTGCCTGTACTTCAGTTTTAATTGGCCCTTTGGGTATTCCTGAACTGCACCAGCATGGTTGTTATTACTTTCCCAGTAAATGATTTGCACTCTTCCTTTCTCTCCTGTCTTCTTTCCCAGTATAGATGTTCTCTTCCAAGGTAGAAAAATTTCATATTTTTATTATTTTTTCAGTGAAATTGAGCTATAAGGCAGCTTTGAGAGAAATGAGATTTTAGCAGGGGAGATTGATCTAAAGCTGTCTTCACTTAGGCCATATCACGTTTCAGGACAAAAAGATTTGAATCAGTGAGGTCTGCCTGAGTCACTGGTTGAGATTTAGGTTAACTGCTCTGTGTAAACATGAATAAGTCCAAATACATCTCTTTCTTATTTCAGATGTCTCCATGAATCTTTCTATTCACCTATCAAAGGATTTTATATATGTATGAGCTACAATCAGGTGGGGGGCAGGGGCAGTATTTTGCCCTGTGAACTTTGGTTGTGGGAGAAGTCAACAGGAGGCTGATTATATATACACAAGTCTTACAACCATCTTTATCCCTAATGCATGCAGCCTTGTCCAGAAATAAATATATGGCCGAATGCATCACAAAGGAAGAGACTATTCTCACTGAAAACCAAGGAATTCATTAATACAGAGCAAATTCTTAGTGTACTGCCTCAGCAACTTCCTTCATGAATTAATTCCCAAGATCCGTCCTGAAAAGCAGTCTAATTACTGCAATTATCTTCCCCCCTAATTAACGACTTAGTACATGCTAATAAAAACATTTCTCCCATTTACTGTCTCTGAAAGTATGATTCCATCAGAGATTAATAGCACACCTCCATCTAATTCAGATTTTACCTTAGCTGCCCCTTTGTGTGGGAGAAGATTTGTGCATAATTTCACAAATACATGTGAAAGAATTACAGCTTTGCAATCCTTCATGATGAAATGTGTTGCCACTTTGAAATAACTACAAGAAACAGTTTACTGGTGAACATATGCTGCACAGCATAATCTGGAGTTGGTGGGGAGGCTAGGTAGGTGATGGAACAGATCTACATTTTAACTGTTGCATTTCCATTTAATAAATGATTTAATATTATTATTATGATTTAACAATCAGAAGTAACTGCTATAAAACAGTATCTGAAGTAATGCCCACTCTTTGGGAGCTTTGAATGTGGAGAGAGCCAGAGGGAGAGCTCAGGAGGGTTCAGCACTTGCCTTCCCTTCTTACTCAGCTGGGATGGATCAGACTAATTCTGGAGAGGAGGCAGGATTGCTGTCATACTGATATTTCTTTGCTGGACACCTTGCTTTCAGTTAATTGTCTATCACAGCAACATGTGGTTAGTGACCCACCTTTGAACTGAAAGAGGGAACAGCAACTTAGCAAAGCCAGCACTCATGGGTGAAGGTCTGAGTCATGCTCCACATAGGAGCCTGACTTACGGGGAGTCAGTTAAACAATAGCAAATATGCCTGACTAGGAACGGCTTAATGTGTCTGGAAGAGAATAAAAACATAACCTATGGTGAGGAGGTAACTGCAGAGCTAGAAATCTACAGGTTGAACAAAGCCAAAAAGCAGATG
This sequence comes from Numenius arquata, assembly GCF_964106895.1. NCBI lineage: Eukaryota > Metazoa > Chordata > Aves > Charadriiformes > Scolopacidae > Numenius > Numenius arquata. The sequence goes on from NC_133616.1 coordinate 37,050,661, forward strand.
AAGGAGAAAAAAGAAACGTGGGAATGTGAATAAATTGTGGAAAAGAACAGAGAAGTTGCATTATCACTAATTTAGGAAGCAAATCTGCACCACCACTGTTTTGTGTTGGTTTTCTTTTTCTGCCTTTACTTACTCTTTCTTCAAATTGTCATACTTTAGTTGCCTGTTAATTTGTTTTTATTTGTCAGATTTGGAAACAAAGACCCTCCAAGGTGTGAAGAGTGAAAACAGCCTCAGCTCCACAGGCTCCTTCCTCGTGGACAATTCTAGTATTGACTTCCAGAAGTTTCCTGACAAGGAGATATTAAGAATATCTGGGCCTCTCACTGCAGACTTCACTATCAAGGTGAGGGTCATTGTCCACTGATCTCTTAGAGAAACATAAAGTAGACAAGATGTGTTGGAAAGAGGAGATTTTTGTAGATCTTAATTTTCCAGTAGGCATTTACCACAAAGCCTAGTCCAGGTTAGCTCTTGAATTCTACATGAAATACTTTATAGTTAAATATGTGATGTGATGAAAGTCTCATTTGATGCTCCTTGGAAAAGAGACTGAGTTTATTCCAAGAAAGGCATACCCAATGTGTGCCCTAAAGAGAAAAGGCAGATTACTTTCTGTATGTGCTGCTGAGGTGCAAATAAATCAAGGACTTACAGTTTGTTTTGTCTATGACAAGCAAAAAGAAAGAAAGTCTGTATCTTTGGCCCGTAATTTGTGGCGTTTATACTAGCGTAATTACACAGAAGACTGTAAGGGAGTGGAAAATGAGGTCCCCAAGCTCCAAAATAAATGGGATGACTTTGCTTGAGAAGTCATGGTGTCATTTTGAAGTTCTGCTTTGTGTTGCACTGGCAATAAGAATAAAATTGTTTCCTCCCATAAGAGCATTTCTTTTCTTCCGGGTAATATAAAACACATTGCTGGAAGCAATGCACACATTCTGTGGGAAAACACACATACAAAACCGAACATTTGGGAATTACAATAAAATAAATCCTTTACCAGTAGGTCCAAGGAACCTGAAGGATTTCAGCTGTAAAACTGTAAAACCTGTATCATGTCCAGGACTACATAAATTTTTCACCATGGGCCCCAGAGGTAGATGACATTTGCTTTAACCTAGAGCTGATGGCAGCTAGAAGTTTGAACAGTGAACTGGAAAATGCAATAAGTGATTGGGTTGGGTTAAGTTGGGCTGGAATGGGTTAGCTCGGGAAGTAGCAGAGCCCTGTGGACTATTCCCTACCCATCTTGGCATGTTAGCAGCACAAAAAGCAAGCTGAACTGGTTCAGCTTTTTGTGAACTGGCAGGACTGGTTCACAAACAGCAGGACTGGTTCACAAGGAGAAGCCTGACCTGAAGAATACATTCCTTTCCCTTTGAAGGTTAGAATGAAAATGCCTCAATAAAACAGATGCTGGTCAATTCAAAATGTCTAAAACACTTTTACCTGTGCTACAGATGATATCCAGATGATGAACATCAGTGTAATGTAAACAGTATTGCTCACGTTGCATTACTCGTGTTTTCTATGGATTTAAGGCAGCTTGGTTAGTAAGAACATATCCGTTGGGCACAGCTGGTCATGTAGACCAGTGGCCCTGAAATGGTAACAGGATGAGGATGCTTGGACTGTGTTCCTGGTATTTCCACTGTTATCTTTTATGAGAGGGAAAACACCTTTATCACTTGGTGCTCACATTTCCTTCTCTATCAAAGCAAGGTAAGAAGCGCTGTTTAAATCAAAGGCAGTGCTCTACTTGTGTGATAACTGAATGGCCAACAGGAGCATACAAACTGGCTAGGCATAGTCAGAACAGACACTGCTGAGTTGAGATTAAACTATTTTAATAGTCCTGCTATGTGTTCGCACCTTTTGAAAGTCAGAGTAGCATGGCTCAGCAAGTGTTAATTTATTGATGTGTCTGTTGTCTTAAATGGATATAGAAAAATGCACAAACAAAACCCCTGTTCACAGTTATAGGATCTTTTCTAAGGTTAGCAGTAGATTTTGCCTTGGATCAGGCACTTGAATATTCCTCGCATTTGATTCCGGTTAGTTATTTAATAAACTACAGAAGATACTTTAGATATTACTGCATGCAACAAGGATATTATTTTATAGTATTTAATAATTTTTCTAACAAAACTTTTAGCTTAATTTGTTAGATTTGTAGGATATAGGAATGTACATACAAATAATACTAATATAGGAGTACCAAAATGCATGTATAACTCTCAGTTACACCAGACTTGACAACTGCTTTCCATACTTACTATAGCCATGACTGTTTTGCCTTCAGCTTGTGAAGGTAAAGTATTTTTCTTTAAAAAATCAGATGAAAGGCTTTTCTGTGGTATTAGCAAGTTTTCCATACAAAGTAGGGTCTCTTTGGGTGTCAAAATTTACTTTCCTAGGACAAGGGAGTTTTTATGCAAATACATCTAAACAAATTTATAGATGTAGCAGAACTCTAGTTTTAGGATCATTGTCTCCAGAATGACTGTTATAATCCTTTCCAATTGACCCTGAATACTCTTATTCAGAGAGGTCAAGTTAGACACCTGGATATAATTCAGAAGTAGAAACTCAATGTGGGAGTTGACATGTAAGCTTCTTTATTGGTGACATGGAGTGCTTTAAAATTGCAAGAAGAAAGCTCATGCTGTTCTTGTAGGAGCTGAATTGTATAATTGATAGATGTCTTGACTTTGTAATACTCAGTGGTACATTCCTTGTGTGCTAAACTCCTGGCAATCTTTTCACACGATATGTAAATGACAAAACATAATTCAGTAAAACAGCTCTCCTTTTAAAAAATAAAGGTATTATCATAAAACAGGAGAAGAACCGGAGTTTTTCATGTTCTTATATTTTATATGCATAGTTTGAGAATTATAAATCTACGTTGTAAACTTCTAATGTTTGAAAGGCAGAAGACCTGGAAAAGATAACTGCAAACTTAAATTCAACTTGAATTTTGTTCCTAAATTCTGAGCATTTCCCTGTTTTGATGCTTTTAATACAGAATTCCGATTCATGTGAATAGAAATGCCTTTTTTCTAAAAGAAAAAATGGTCATGTTTGATAAAATCATCATGAAATGAAGGTCAGTTTCACTTGGAAATCTTTCTGGCTGACACTGTGATCTAGAGAACTGAGCAGTAATATCACATAGGGGGACTTGTCCTTTATTGTCAGAGCTGCCACTGATTTGCTGTGTTGCCAAGGTCACATATTCAGCTGTCTATGCTAAAAAGGCTTCTCTGTTGATATTGTCTGAGTGACCATTTCATGTCACACATCTGCACTCACTCCTTTGAGCAGGATGAATCAGTTCTGTCAGATGGGGTCTACAGCTGATAACGTAATGCTAACAGTCACCACTCGTTAGCTAAAACAGTCAGCACTGCAAATAGGAACCACCTGAGTGAACCACCTGAGTTATAGGCTTACTGAAGGGGAAGTGTTAGGGTTGGCAAAGCACAGCCTGTTACGTTTTCTTTTACAGGCTGTGGTTTTCACATAGCTAGGGCCCTAGCCCTGTGGCTCAGGTATGTGGCAGCAAAGACCAGTGGATTTAAAACAAGGTCTAGCAAAGGGTGTTGTCCAGACTTGGGGCTGGTTTGTAGGAGAAGCCACTGTTGGCCTAGATCTAGGCTAGACTAGTTTTATGTTGGTTTTCAATCCCTGGTATCAAGATGAAGGTTTGTTCATAGGGCCTGGTTGCGTGGACCAACAGTTTTGCATCAGGAATTTATACAGTTGGATCAGATGTTTGTCTGGAGGCTGTTGGAGATATTTGAATTAGGATTGGGTTTGCGTTGATGTTGTCTTTTGTAGTGCTAGGGCTACAAAGCTTTGGTTAGGAGCTGCTGCCAGAAGAGATTCCCTGGCTGTTTTTTTGTGCTGGTGGCTGGGGGTACTACAGCTGGCTGATTTAGAAATGGTGCAGACTGGGTTTCCTTGGGCAGAGTTACTGCTGAAATTAAGATTTTGGCCACCAATTGTCCAAAAATGTCACAAGACAGAGCTCAAAACTGGATGCTGAGTTATGCAGGGCTCTAGAGCTAGCCAGACAATTCTTATCTCGGTTGTGATCTGGCACTAGCAGAAACTGCTGGTGAGAGAAATGTATTTGATTAGAGTCCAGGTTAACAAAAGAAAATAAGGTTGGGAATTAGCTTAGACTTCCTGGGACTTGCAAGGGCATGCAGGAGATAATGCATGCGCAGGCAGCCACCTGGCAGAAAGGTTGATGGGCCTTGTCAGGCTAGGGCCAGGACTGGATTAAATCATCACTTTTGAACAGGAGCATACCATGATTTACCTTGTGGAATGAAATAAGAAATTATTTCCATTCTTGTTTTAGGGCAGAGGCCAAAAGATGCAAATCTGCTCTAGCAGCAAGGACCTATTGTTTATGGCTGGTTTATGGTTGGATTTTAGTGATATTGCCATATGAGGACTGAGGGTGATGACAGTAAGGGTATTCTGTGTAATTTAATCCTGATGCTGGCAAAGTTTTCCAGAGGAGATTATGCCTCATATTTGGGAGGAAGCTGCAGGTCAAGCAGGAAGTGGTGAAGGATCTAGTCCTGGAAGCATTGTAGATCAGGGTTAGGATGATGCTCCTGGGAGTAGATGAGCTGGATTTAAGGGTGAGCACACAGAAAGAGTACAAGTTAAAGCTTAGTTGTGACTGGGTCATGTTTTGTGTTATCAAGGTCAAATGACCAAAACACTTTGCTTAATCTAGAAGAGACCATTGGAATATAGTCCCTTATCATAAAACAATACTACCTCTTGAGATACATGTCTTCCTGAGGTCACTTCTGTAAGATGGTCTGGATCACTGACTTTTATCAACCTATGTTTGCATTCAATATTTTTTTCTTAGTCATAAAATTCACCCATTCTGATTTCCAAAGAAATATGCAATTGTTGTAATACTTTCTACGTCAAGCCAACAAGTAATGACCAGCCTGAAAAGAGACCTAATCATTATTTGTCTTGACTAGATCCTGTGACAAGTTCAGAAAAATTCTGCCCTTTTTTTCCTACTTTGGCAAATGTGGTAAAATTTATGGAAAGCCATGCAGTAGTCTTTTTGAAAGCAACGTACAGATTCTATTTCATACCTGCCCTTTTTTTGTTCAATATAAATTATGTCAATGTTTCTTAGAACATGATCATTCCCCTAATCAACATATTCCATCTATAAGTACATTGGACCTGCTACACTAGGTCAAGCAAAAAATTTCCTTCACTCGGTTTTCTGTTTCAGGGAAGAACTGCTTTCAAATACTGAAAGAAAGAGTGAAGAAGCAGATCAAGGTTACCCTCTTGTAGAGGCTTGTAGAACCTCTTTGACCCTCATGTTGCATGTGGACTATTGTGTCTAATGATTCAAATTAGCCAGTCTTCAGTAATTTCTGTAGGCTCTTTTGACCCATATTTGCCATTTTGACAACATTTAGCTTATGGGATGGGTTCCACAATGACCTATGCACTGTGTAAAATAAGGAATAAATTTCATTTTTATACCCTTGGTGCAATACTTTCACTGCTTCTGGATTTCCCCACTCTGAGAAACAGGAAATTATTACTACTATTTACCCCTATTCTCCATTATTTCTATAATTTAGGTCTCTGTCATCATCATTTGCCTCTTTCCTAGTGTCCTAATTTATTTAATCTTTACTTTTATCAAAGATGGTCCATACAAGGGTTATCCTTATTTCCCTTCTCTGTCCTCTTTCTGGTTCTGCAGTGGTTATATATTAATAATATTTTATAATCTGCAGAAATATGTAATTTGTGAGTAGTATTTAAATATATATGTGTATATTTTGGAAATATCCATTTTCTAGAAATGCATGTGTAGTTTAACAAAATATAACAATATTATTTAATAAATTATTTAATATAAATAGGTTAATTATATGATATACAGTTATATATTTTGAGATAGAGTGAACTACACATAATGATCAGGACACAAAAGTATTCTACTTGGCTGTGTAATGTTCTCTCTTTTTTCCTTGATTTCTGTAATAGTCCATTAATCTTTTTAACTGTTGCTGCACACTAAGCTGATATTCTCAGAGGAATGCCTATAACAATCCAACTAACCATTCTGAATGGTAGTAGCTAATGTGGAGGACATTTTCATGTATAATTAACATATATAATTAATTGTTTTCTCCCACAGACGCTATTTCTTTTTTACTGAACTTGAATTTAGTTTGCCAAAGCTTCAAGTGCTTTCACAGTTAGTTTCATTTTTAGTGACCGTTCATTATTATTTTCATTAGCCAACTTGGTCAGCTCATGGTTGACCCTTTATCTTGTTCACCTGGGGGTCTGCCTAATGACTCATGCCCTAGCACACATCCCTGAGGGATTCCACAGGTCCTTCATCCGTTACATAGACAGGTTATTGGATCGTTCTCTGTTAACCAGTCATCAGTCCACAGGAGGATCTTCTTAACTCATGTGAACTTTGTCCAGGATCTTTGGTGAGGGACCTAGAAGAGGAGACCTTAGGAGGTTCCTAATCTACCTTTATCAGTGTTCCTCATGAATTTTGGCAAAGCAAATCACAATGCTTGGAAAGCATCACCCTTTTCAGGGACCATTCTTTGACTTCTGTTCTTTATTATCATTCTATCTACTGGTTCCATAACAGAAGTAGAGATTATTGGTCTGTATTGCATTACTCATGAAGCCCCTTCTAAAAAATGTTCTTACGATTTTCTATTTATTTTCCTGTGGTTTAAACGATAGCTTGTCCATGAAAATAGTCTACATGTGATCATACATGATTTGCATTCCTGTGCTCTTCAAAGAGTACATGATTTGAAACTACTGAGTGGGTGCTGTTTGGGTCTGGAAATGTGTTACTGTTTAATCTTACATATCTTAAAATACTGCTGATCTGAAATCTACTGTCAGGTTTTAATGTGAGGCAATAGAGACAGTATCTTAGATGTTATTTTTCTGTTCCTCTGACAAATTGTTCTTTGCAATTTTTCCTTTTTCTATATCTTTTTTCTGGCATGATGTGTAAGTTCTCCAAGTCTATCTATTTCAAAAATCAGCCAGTTTTAAGTACTATGAAGCTTTGGTGCCAACTTTGTTCAGTTTTCATCCTTTTAACAATTTTTTTTTTGTGGCAAACATTGCCTTTTTATTTTGTTAATTTTATTTTTATACAGTCTATCACAATAAGATCCTATTTTTTTTATATTAGTTTCTTAAGTATTGCTGTGTGATAAATATTGTGCAGTGGGGGTTAAGGTGGCTTGTTCAAAGGTTAATTATCTTACCCTGTTGTTTGTGAAATGGTCTTTCCATAGATGAATAGGGTGTTAAGGGTGGTATTCATAGCAGAGGAGAAGCAGGGATGGTTTTAGTGTATTTGGGGTTGCCCTTGGTTATGTGGAATAATTTTTGTCTTCTCATTTGAGAAGCTTCTGGTTTTGTTGCACTTAGTAGAGGATTCTGTACAGATTATCATAGCTGTTATAACTGATACAGCAGGCTCTGTGGCTGCCAGCTATCCTAGCCAGTCCATTGCACTGATTTTCTGTTTTGTTCTTCCTTTGGGGAGAGTAATGGAATTTGAGAAAAGATTTGAACCTTCTAGCTTTCTCTTTTGGCTTTGTGAGAGATTTAGTCTAAAGCCTTTTTAACACTCATCTTAATCACCTAAAGGAACACAGCTTAATCCAAGACTGGGGTATGGTGAGCAAGTTCAATTCAGAGATGTTTTGTAAAGCGTGTAAATTGGTGATAATGTAATTTCACAGGGAATTCTCTATCCAATTTAGAGGCTGAATTGAGAAGCAACAGACAGACCTGTCTTCCATATAAAGACAACCCCAAAACCAAGCTGATCCAACACAAGACTGTCACAATCAGGGGACATGAATGCAGGAGTGGGCAGTAGACATGTTCCCTGGAGCTCAAAGGCTGAGCTCCCTTCAGCGTTCCAAGGGAATTAAAAGGCAAGCTCAGAGGAGTCATGGGGTAGTCCTGTGTTAGACAATATTCTTGAAAGCTTTCAGCATCTCTTGTGATTTACAGTTTTTGTACTTTTTATGTTATTTTAAACCAGCTTGTAAAATTACTTTCTCATGACAATGTCTGGCTCCTATTTCTGATTCATGAACAAATTATGAACAGCAACAAATCTCTCGCACATCCTCTTTCTTTTTCAGTGTAAGGTATCACTACATACAACCAGCAATATTAAAGCACACCAAATAGGGAAAGGAAAGTATCATAAAAACTTTGTTTTTACTGACATGAAAAGCACAAAATTATGTATGCTACATGAGGATAGTTCTCCACACCCTCATGCCCAGTTTCTTTGTATGTTACTTAGAAGACTTCAATATTGAACTTCTCATTGATAAATAAAACCTCATTATTTGAGACTTGGCACTTGCAGAAAGCATTTGTAATAATAATGTGGAAAAATCCATTAGAACTTTTTTAATAAGCATGGTGACATGGAGCTAGATCATAATACACCAGGTCAAATTTCATAAGACAAAAGATAGTATGCAATAATAATTCTCTTTCCCTGATCCCAGTTGCATCCCTGACATGCAGACACACAAGAAAGAAATGGTGTCTTTCCTCCTTCTTCAGCACACATAATTTCTTAAAATGGGAGCATCTTGTTGAATACACTTTTCATGGTTTAACCCTACAATTAACATTAATAAATGCTTGCTTATCACTGCAGCTTATAAATTGTTAATTAAATTTCACAAACCCCCAAGTACAGTTTTGTAGACCAGGACAAGTTTTTATAAACAAACAATTCAGACATATGCTGCCAAAATCAAGCATGAAAGGGTTAGGCTTTGGGGGACTTTGCTTGCTTGTTTGTTTGTTTTTATGTGAACTAATCAAATTTGGGGATTTTAGGAAAAACAACACAATACAAAGGTGAAGTCAAATATTGTAGCTTCTTGGTCACAGGACAGACCAGAATAATTCAAAAAGATTATGCTGCTTTCATATTCAAACTATGAAATTTGTTTTCATTGAACTTTCTGTGGAAATTCCCAAAATCAATACTGCATTTTATCAGCCTCAAACTTCACTTGAGGATGGTGCCTCTATTGTACCATCCCAGACAGTTGTTTACAAAATCATTGTAAAAAAACAGGGTACAAGCAATGAGTTTTTTTCAAGATTTTTCTACAAGAAAAAAAGATAGCTCTGATGCTAGTGACTGTAGGCTAGGCAGTTAATTTTTGATGGAGAGCCTGAGGACTCTTAATTTTAACCAACTCTTTATAAGATTGGCGATATCCTCTTCATTTTCACGTAGAGGTGAGGGCTCTTCTGATGTTCGAAATACTCCAAACTCCCCCAAAACCTAAAGGAAGTCAAGGATGATCTCTAGGGGGTTGTAATGCACAAATGCAGGGTTTAGTGTTCTGCAAGATCAGATCATTCTGCTCCCTGCTATTAATAAATTTAGATAGGATTTTATTTGCAAACATAACGAATGATTGACATTTTTTCTGATTTAGTGGCCTAAGGATGCAAAACTCACTGTTAAGAGATCTAACTAAAGATTCTCAAGTATTGACCATCTCTATTTGAAGCTCTGGCATTTTTCACAGCTAGCAGGGTGTTGCAAATACTGCCAGGGTAAAAAATTTCACCATACTCCAGAGCTGAGTATTTCAATGTGTGGAAATTGGCCCTGTGCAGCAAAACCAGGACATTTCTTAAATCATTTAGCTATCAAGTCTCAAGTTTTGCAAGGCTCAAGCAGCCACTGATGTTTTCTCCTGGATCAAGATCTTAGCTTTAGCAAACTGTCAAACAAAATCAAAAAGAAATTTTTGCTGTGTGGAATCACCATATATTGTTCCTCTTCTGCTTACAGTACTCCTTAAAAAAATAAACAATGATGTGCCTGCTTCTTGCATTTGCTTGTTTTGTATCATTTCAGCTTATGGCTGTGGCTCGTTTTAATTCTTTCCCACCTATATTTTTACCATGGCTGTATGAGTGACTTCTACATTAGGCTGGAAAAGATGTACATCTGTCTTTTCTCTGTGTCAAAACAGACAGATAATTCTGCAGACATGCAGGAATAGTCTGGTGGGAGAGGAAATCTTCTGTGTTCTTGATTTTTTTTTCTTTTTTTAATGTGAAATCTTTTTCCTTCCTTTTCTTTTATAGTAGGCTCTGTGTGAGCTCTTGGTCAGTTCTTCATGATTCGCTGAAGATCGTACTGCTAAGTAGATCTTCTGAGTTTAAGAATCACTGATGATCCTTAAAAAACAGAGTAAGAGAAGAATTCTCCCCAGTGAATGCTTTTTCTGCACATTCAGATCAGAGACCTCCACGAATGGCTTCCAGCACAATTAAACATTTTTCCCAGGAGTGCATGAGGCTTTCATGAGCTCAGAAAGACCCTTCTGAAGTGTGTGATTAATGCACCATCCCTGCACAAGGAATTAGATATCCTGTTTCTGACACAGAGACTCAAATGATATTAATCCGTGCAAAAGGCCTCCCATTTGCTGAAGAAGCCATATTGCTACAGCTGTATTTTTTTTTCCTGTTGGGAATTTACGTCACTGTTTACTCTAATTAGAAAAGGGCAGCCTTAGTCTCTGTGGGCCAGATCTCTTACAGCCATCAACATATCCTGCAGTATTTTTGCCTTCCTCTTTCTCCTCAAGATATACTTTGATTTGTAATCATGTTTCTGTCCATCTACAGGGTAAAACAAAACAAACAACCCAGATTACACTGCTCAGATCAATTTGTCATATTTTTGCTTCTGTTTCACAGTCTGCTCTTTGACAATGTCTCCTGGTGTTTGGAAAGAGAAAAAATGAAAGGCAGATTGAAAAATAGTTTCAAAACAGGGCAACTTGTTCAAAAAAACGGGAAAAGAAAAAGGAGGCAGTGCTGAAACATTTTAAGCTGTCTGGAAAAAAGAACAAGGAGGAATGCTCCTGGGAGCAATCTTGGAGAAGGGTCCATCTTTTCTGCTTGTGATTTGGTAGTTTTCTCTCCTGTGACAGCATCATGCGACTGATGCAGAGATGCCCAAGCCACACAGACACATTAGGTCCTCGGACAAATAATCAACTAGGAGAGGCTTTTAGTAGCAGCGTTGTTGTTCTTCATTTGCCAGCTGTTCATGTAAAGTCTTAGGGTTAAGGACAAGGAATGCCCTGTAGAGATTTTGAAGTCCCCATAACTGTATTAATCATCACAGCTGTCAAAGAGAAAGGGTTTTTTTCCTGGGCCCTGTGCAGGTGGTGCTGCTTTAGCAGCATGAAGGTCTCTTTTCTTGTTGCATTTCTTGAACTATAAACTCTTGTTTACATGGGAAATCATGGAATCATAGAATCATAGAATTGTCTAGGTTGGAAGGGACTTTTAAGATCATCGAGTCCAACCATTGACCTAGCACTGACAGAAACCATCACTAAACCATATCAGTAAGCACTACGTCTTCCCATCTTTTAAATACCTCCAGGAAGGAGGTATCCATTCAGCACACAAAGTACTGGAAGCATAGTGAAGCTCAGGTGGTTTGAAAGTTGGCAGTACTTGTAGGCTCTAAAGAATGTTTTCCAAACATGCACTTAGCTCCAGCCAGAAGTCCACACCTATGACTGGAAGGAGCATTTCTTCAGCCAAAATAAAGAAAGCAGAACAGTACCACAAAGAAGAATGAAAAAGAGACCTCATCTCAGAAATCAAAAAAATCTTGAATTACAATTTTCGTACTTTTGTATTTCTCACAACACAGTCTCCCAATTTTTATTCTGAACTATTTAATATAGTATACATGGACTCAGAAGGTTTTGGGAAATATTAAATATCTAAAATCCATGTCATTTTGGCAGGGAAAGCAGGTAGTGGTAGGTGATTTTTGGATTGAAGAAAGATCAGGCCATATCCTCTGTCCCCATAAAATTATTCGGTAGCACTAACCATGCATTTACCATGCATTCATTATTTTTGAATGGTCTCAGAATGGCCAGAGATGCCACTGATTATGCCTAGAAATTTATTTTACTATGTTCTGCAGCCAAGATTTTGCCACCCATCTAGGCTCTGTTTTGTGCATTTCATTTTCTTATTGCAAAGTATCCCTGGTATTTCATGTATCTGCAAGGTGTCTCAAAGCTGTGAGATGCATGTGGCAGAATGCTTCTTCCCAGTATTTATGTCAGTTTCACTCTTTGGTGTTACGTCTTTTTCAGATCCGCTATGCTGGTGCTGCCGATAGTTCAGTTCAGTTTATCTTCTATCAGCCTATCATTCACCGATGGAGGGAAACTGATTTTTTCCCTTGTTCTGCATCCTGTGGAGGAGGTAATGAATTACCACTATATTCCAGAAACCATTATCTGCATACAGAATCTGTCCCAACTTCTGCACTGAGATTTGAACCTTTAACATGGACAAAATCTGAAAATGAAAGTAGTGACATCTAAATGAAGGGAGGGATGTAGCAACAGTGGTAGTTGCCTGCAGATTTTCTTGCATCATACCATGCTCTATACGTAAAGTACATTTTGATATCCACATGACTGCATTTAATGCTACAGCTGACAGCTACAGCTGTCAACATAAGGGCTGATGGGATTTAGGCTGACTTTGGAATTGCAAGATGTCTCCATTTGCTCCTGACCCCACCAGCAGCTTTATCTTCTGAACTGAAACTGAGTGCATGAGTCTTGGAAACCAAGAAACCTCGGCCTTCATTTTTTGTTTTTGCCCCAGGTTTCTGAATTTTTATTTGGCCATGCTGCTTATCTTTTGGTTCCTACTACATGTGATTTAAGTTGTTGTTTTCAATCAGGTCTGTAAAACAACAGCTGTTATGTCCAAAAGTGCTGATATTTTCAGTTTGCTTTTTACCAAATCAGAGCTTAGATGCACTTCAGAGAGAGATAGGAAGAACACGACTTCACATATTATTTCTTCCACTGTGTATTGCAGGGTATCAACTGACATCTGCTGAATGTTTTGATCTGAGAAGCAACCGGGTAGTAGCAGATCAATACTGTCACTATTATCCTGAAAATATCAAGCCAAAGCCAAAACTTCAAGAGTGTAATCTGGATCCTTGTCCTGCAAGGTCAGTCAGCTCTAGTTTTAAAAGTGACTGGACTCTAAAGGAGTAAAATGAAGTAGGAAAATATTCTGTTGCTATTGTTTACAGTGTCATAGCCTACATAATTCAACCTCTTTCTTATCCTGAGGATGTACTGTGTAGAAAAAGACCTCTGTTCCACACCTTCACATTGCAAAGACTGATTTCAAATGGTTGCTTCTGACCCTCAGATTATGTTTTGCCTCATTATATGATATAAAGTGTGAGAAAATAAATTGTCCATGATACCATCCTATGATCAACACATGTCTCTTAAGTATCAGTGATATAGGAAAAATTCTCTTGAGGTAAAAATGTTGCTGTAAAATGGCTGTCACCACAATTAGAGGCATTATTTTTATGAGTTTTTACATTTACTCCTTAATAAAAAGCTTACTTGCAGTCGTGGCAGCTTGTAAGAACGTAACGCGGGAATTTGTTCTAATTATCAATACCCTTTGGCCCCACAAAAAAGACTCCTCTCTGCTCTTTTGCCAAACATTCTTCCTCAGGAGATTGATAGTAAAAATAGTAAAATCAGAGTCAGATTTCCTGTGTATAAGAAAAGGAACAAAACCACAAAAAGGACCAGTCCTTTTTTGCACTGATTCCTTTGAACTCCAGTGGAAGTCAGTCTGCAGCCCCTCATAAGCTGCAAGCATTTATTTGTGTAGTCTAAAACTTTTGGTCCTCTTGTTTGGCTTTGCTAAAAGATGGTTAAGCACAGCTCAGCAGGCATGCGTGCAAGGATGCCCTAAAGCCGTTTATTTACCTGCTCCTTTCCCTCTGCACTAGTTTTGAGCCAAGTCTGATAAAGTGAGTACAAGCAAGTGTCACCTAAAAAGTTGCTCTGGCCTTCAGATTGCTGGAGGTTACCATAGAGAAAAAATGTCCTAGCCAGGATAAGGATGTTTTAGGGACCTACGGGACTATGTATGCACCTGACTGAGGATGACTGCTTCCCAAGCCAGGTGTCCGTGCTTTAAACTAGCTAGGCATTATCAGACCAGAACAAATCACTCCAAGCCCAAGATAGTTTTCACCTCTTCCAGAAAGTTTTCTATAAAGTTCATTGACTTTTCATAACTGGAGTTAAAACTCAGTTTTTTTCATCCCTGAAGACACATTTACCCACAGTATATGGTAGTTTATAATCCTTTGTTCTAGTAAACACATTTTTTATTCTAGTAAACAGAATTTTAACAGTAATTTTGTTTGTAAATAGATAAAAACCAGAAAAGTTCTCAGACAGTTTTAAATTTGAAGTGAAAATCTTTCAGAATTAAAAAATCCAACATTATTTCAGCTGTATTGTACAGTCTTAAAATTACATACTTTATCATGTATTAAGGATATAATATTAAGAATGCAGCTGCACCAAGACTTTATGAAAAGTATTTTCTGTTAAACATGTGCTCAGAAGTGATTTTTCAACTTAGAGATTGCTTTCCCACAATGCAACAAGATCATTTTTTCCTTTAACAATATTCTGTCAAGTTCAGTATGTGGCTTCTCTTTCCACAAGAAAACATATATTTAATTTCTCAGGTTACTTAAATATATTAACAGTTGCAACTAGAAAACTTACTATAATAAAGTTCTTGTATTTTTTCCTCAGTGATTTTCTCAGATCAGAAACTGTTTCTTTGAATTCTCCTTGAATTGTTTGAGACAAATGTCAGTAAAGTAGAGGCCAGGTATGATCAGGCAAGAGACCTAAATATGAACGTCTCAGAAAAAGTGTTGAGGAAAGGTGTGAGTCGATATGAAACCTGTCTTTTACATTCTCCTCTCACAGTACCAATGAGAAAGTAATGTAGCTGCTTTTTTTTTCTTTTCAAACCTAAGCTGCTACTTTTTAAAAACAGAGTTCCGAGTCAAAAATTTACCTCTGGAATTTGTACTATGGATATTTTCCATACTTTTCCTGATAATTTTAAATGCCATATTCTCAAATAGTAAGACAAATTACTGCATGGTACGTGGACGGAAAGAGAGAAAAAAAGTAGCAGTTGGGCAGATGTCAGGAAGAAATTTTTGTTTTATATAAGCCATAACAAGGCAAAGTTGTTGATATAAAGACCCCGAGGGGAGGGAGAGTCATTTAGAAGTACAGCTATGCTGTCCCAGGGTACAGGCAGTAACAGGGAGGCATTAGCTTTTTGGAAACATCCTCACAGAATGCCAAATTGCAAATTATTATTTTGAAAAGTGTCTTTGTAAAGAATTCAAGAATCAACAACTCAGACAGAAAACCAGAGGAAATCTGTGGTAACTTGTGGAAACCTGATGCTTCCTTACGGTCAGGAAGAGGGTAGGTGAAGCAGAACAACAGGGTCAGGAGCATGAGCGAGGAGGGTGTCTTGGCTCTGCCGTGTCTTTGCTGTGTGGGAGCCACCAGTATAAAACCAAGATGTTAATTTTTCCTGGCAAACCCCGTCCCAGTGAAGCATAGCTGATTAGTGGTTGCTGACTGTTCCTATGGTGTGTAAATGGATGCCACAGAAAATAATCGCGGAAGACCACAGTGGCACTGAGTAAAGCAGCCGAGAGGGGTTACTGTAGGAGAGCTTACATTAAAATTTTCAGCGAACAGCAGGCTGAAAGAAAAGCTTAAATGAATATGAGGAGTATCGTGTGGGCCTCTTTACGCTTAGTGCATAGAAACATTTTACTTTATTGTGCTTATTATGACAATATTTAACAGTATTGCTGGCATCATGGGTAGCAAAAAAAGCTTACGCTGAACGAACATGGAAAATGAATCAACTTTTTCTGCAAACCCAGTTTCTCACATACTCAGAGGAGAAGCAGTATGCAGAAAGTTACTTATCAAACGTATATCTTTTATACATGTTCCTTTTCTGGGTTAAGTAAAGGTGCCCCATCCACCTAAATAAGGCTGGTAATTAGTGTCTTGCAGGATAGGTGACGTGTCATGACACAGAATCCCTTTTTGTCCCTACAAACTATCAATGCCCTATTCAGCCTCTCTCATCAACCCTCTTTGGGATTCAGCTCCTCCCTTGGAAAGACAGAAAGAAAATATCTTTATATTTACACTCCATTAAGAATTTACAACAGTCTGTACTTGACCAGCAAATACATGTATAATGTCTACTGATGTAAATAGCGCCCAGTTCAATCTAGTTCAGTCCATTTATATATGGCAAAATCCAACATTAAGACTTCACATAATTAATTGCAAAACTTTTTACTATCAAAAACTTCACAGACTGGAGGGTTTATGTGAGGTTATTTAGCTATCATCAGTATCCTCCTGTCCTCTAATGTGCCCTCAGTGTCCTCTTATTAAAGGCAAATGGAATTTTTTTCTGCTTTGAGAAAAAGTCTGTTTAGATTTGACTTAACTTGGTCTGCTAAACACTTGCCTAAGACAACTCTGAGGTGCTGTAAGCTGAAGATACACTTTCTTTCATAATTCCAAGGTATTCCTCCAAAAAGCAGTTTTTACAAATATGAAAAAGGCTTTTACCCCACTCATCAATCACCTTCTCACCAAGATACTCTCTGGAGCAACATCAGCGCTACTTCTAGATCACATCTTCAGTTTTTAAGTGGCATTCCCAGCTGCACTGTTCTGCATTTTTAGCAATCATCTCCCCTATTTTTTCCTTATCTCTGCTAGGTGTTAATGTGGGTCACAAAAGTGAGTCACAAAAGCTCTACTGGTGGTTTTACCAGGAGATTTCAATGGTGCGTAAAGATTTCTAAAGGCATCTTCATCACAGATTCTAATTTCACGCAGCAACAGTCTCAAAAATTTCATATTTGCAAACCTCTAACATGTGGGCTTCTTTTCAGTACTTTGCCAATAATGCCAGTCTGATTCTCACCAGCAAAAATCCTGGAATTTGCTAGAGCACTATCGCTAAGCCTGCTGCTGGATATAATGTTTATACCTGTGGAAAGTTTTGGGGAAAATCTCTAGTTCAATCAGGAGTTTCAAGACTCAGAGACCTGAAGGAATTCTTAGATATCCACAGTTTATGGAGTCCTCCAGCAAAATTCAAACTCCTCTGCCTACATATCAAAGTTTTTCTTTTGGCATTCTCACTTAACTATCCATACTGCGTGGTGGTGGTGGCAGGCATCAGCAAAAAGAAACTTAATTTTTGTTGTTAATATTTAGCTACTCTACAAAGAGCAATGAACTACAAGTAAAGGTGCACAAAAGACTACTAGGATATTATAACAATTCAGAATAACCCCAAGTAGTGAGAATTCCTCAGTATACTTTGTGGTGTGGAAGAGTATACAATTTCCTGAGCAACATCGCAAGACACGTGGTGATAACTTTTATATATGTCCTTTAAAAGAAAAGGAGTTAGTAATGAGTAAATATGCATGATTAAAAAGGCAATATAAACATATGGTATCCTCTTAATCAGTAACAGAAGTCTCCTCACTTCATTACAAATTGGTAGCTGAGGCAGGAGATTGCCAAATGCACACTTTTTTGCCTGTTATCAGCTTTCCTAAAGGTATTATATTAGGTAGCAATTATAAGCCAAGTATCACAACAGTGCAGTCTTCCCATTTTCACTACATTCTTTCTGGAAGATGAAAAAAACTGCAGTGCTGGTATGTTCCTGAAAAGACAAGCTGCACTTTCTGATTTACACAGTAGCAGCCATAGATCTGCAGTGATGAGAGGGGGCTGAGGCACAATGACTCATTTATTGTTATTGCCCTCAACTAGGACATATGGTAGATTTAAACTTTGTTTTGAATAGTCTTTCACATAAAATATCCCATAGTTACCACAGATACTGGACTTTTTGACAACACCCCCAGCTTTTTGCATGGATGTGGGATGCTGGTCATGACAATGCCCTTTGCTGATCTCTGCCTCAGGCAAATGGTCATTTCTGTAGATTTGCATTTTTACTTAAGTTCTTAATTTGTTACAGGGGGGGTGAGAAAGCCTTTCTGCCTTGCAGTGCTCTCTGAACCTTGGTTGCCTCTGATTGCTGGGTCTGGTCTCAATTTCCACAGCCAATCATGTGTGTATGAATTATCCTAAAGACAGCAAGAGAGCACCATTCCAGGGAAGATGAGACATGAAGGTTTTCGCCATCAAAGCAGAAGGGAGAACAAGCCTTTTCCACCAACATGTTTAAAGTTGCATGTGCTGGAAAAGTGAGACTGGTACTGGCAAAAAGTATGCTGCCTGCAAATGTGAGATCCCGGTCAACAAACATCAGTCATTCCAACTGTATATTTGTGGAGGGTGATTTTTGAACAGATCAGAATTTTTGGAGGAACCACCAAGGTTGCTGGAGAAATGAGCTGAAATGATGTATCATGAATGAAAAAAAGGCAAGGAGAAGTTTTGGAGGTCAAAATCAATTCAGAGCAGGAGGAAAGGAGCCACCTGGTAAGTTTTCAGGAAGGCTGAATTGGAAATAGTGATACATTTGAAATGGCAATATGTATGCCTCCAGATACAGGAGTTGTAGACGGAGAAGGAACTGATAGCAGTGGTAATGTTCTGGTAGTCATAATCAGGGTCACTTGAGTTCAAGAGTGGGATAAAGATGAGCTGCAGATACTCTTAATGCTTAAAGAGGCGATTTTCTTCAGACAAAAAGCTGGAATTTTTGGGCAGGGTAAAAGGCATTTAAATTAAGGTAGAAAATTATTTTGTCAGAACAGGCAGGGAGGGTGGGCCAGGAAGCATTCAGCAAAGTGTTAAAAGGTGTGAATAGCAGAGCAAATTCAGCTCTAAGGAGATAGTTCATATGAAAGAAGGACAGAAAGAAAGGCGGATAGAAGCTGTCAGGATGTATCAGATAATAAACCGTAAGGTGGGAAACTACTGCTATTGGCATCAAATACAGATATCTGTCTGCCCAAGGTGAAGTTATGGGAAATGTAGTGTATTTAAGTCCTAGAAGAAGCCAATACTGAACCAAGTAATAAGATGGTCACAGAAATTTTCACTGGATATTCAGTTGTTAATGTTTAGTAGTGGAAAATAACATTTTCATACAAAGATTTCCATCTTTGTATGAAACACTGCTCATCCAAACCATCATAAAATATTAGACTGAAGAAAAAAAGGAGAAGTTTTTTAGAAGCATTACAGTCATTCTACAGAAGGAAGTACATTTGCTGCTTCCAATTGATAACACCCACTTCAAGCCCTGTAAAGAGATTAGTTTTTAGCAGTCTATGGCAATGATAAATAAACCATATGTTTCTTAGAATTTGAAATCTGTACACCATGAAGAAGTCATTTATTACAAAGACTGAGCAGACATGCCATCTAAAGTGTGAGGTTTTTCTGGAGGTTGACACA
This sequence comes from Numenius arquata, assembly GCF_964106895.1. Taxonomy (NCBI): domain Eukaryota; kingdom Metazoa; phylum Chordata; class Aves; order Charadriiformes; family Scolopacidae; genus Numenius; species Numenius arquata. The sequence continues at coordinate 37,070,151 of NC_133616.1, forward strand.
GGATAGCTTTCTCAGCAGTCCTTTGCATTTTTAAGTAGGTATTTAATTATCCACTGACATTTGATTTAAAAATATTTAGGTAGGGGACATTGGCTTTTACAAATCCATAAAGTGCCAAGACCATATAAAGGGATATATAAATACAAAAATAATGGTAGTTCTTCAAGCTCCACACTTGTAGAATGTAATGTGATAAGATGATCATTTTACTATCTATATCTCAGGATTAAGCATGGTGGCCCAGAAACCACAAATGTAACTCATACTGGTAGCGTAACTGAGAATTACGATACACGCAACCTGCAAAAGTAGGCATTCAAAAACTAATGTTGCCTGTACCTCTGTTGTTACTGTAGATGTTGTCTTTCCCAGCTCTGAATAGAAACAGTGATAGTTTTACAGGGTAACACATGGGAAACATTAACAGGTACCATCTGATAGTAGGCAGCTCTCTTCTGAGAGGTACGGAGGCACCCATTTGCTGACCTGATGCACTTCTCTAGGGAAGTGTGATACTTACCAGGGTCTTGTATCAGGGATGTCACCGAGAGACTACCAAGCCTCGTACCATCCTCTGACTATTACCCACCGCTGTCGTATTGTGTGTATCACCAGTGATACAGCCGGGAACAGCCTGAGGAATATCAAGAAGGATTACAGAGCTCTGGGAGCAGCGGTCAGGGACTCTGAGGTGCAGAAAGTTTTTTCATCAATCCTGCTGGTCAAAGGGAAGGGGACTGATAGGGAAAATTGAATCTGGAAAACCAAAAAGTGTCTACAGGACTGGAGCCACGACCAGGGATTTGATCACTTACACCATTGGACTCGCTTTGAGAAAGCTGGTTTACTGGTGCCTGATGGGGTCCACTTGTCAGAGCAGGGGAAGAGCGTCTTTGGTCAGAGGCTTGCTAAGCTCGTGATGAGGGCTTTAAACTAGAGCTGCTGGGGTGGGGAACCTCAATCCATCCCAGTCCTACCAGTATGATGCCAATGCCAGTAATAGGTAGCCAGAGCCCAGAGAAGGGTCACATGTCAATAGGAGATCACCTGGAGTGCAGCACAAAGGAATACTAGCCAGTCCAGCCAGTAAGTTAGCCTCATGAAGGCCCAACTTAAATGCCTCTATGCAAACACAGGTAGCATGGGGCAATAAACAAGGAGGAGTTAGAGATGTGCTCATGCCTGCAGGGCTCTGATCTTATTGGCATCATGGTGGGATGGCTCCTGTGACTGGGGTGCTGGAATGGAAGGATACAGGCTCTTCAGGAAGGACAGGCAGGGGAGATGAGGAGGAGCATCACTCTCTACGTCAATAACCAGCTGGAGTGCATGGAGCTCCACCTGGGGATGGATGAGGAGCTGACTGAGAGCTTATGGGTCTGATTAAAGGGAGGGCAGGGACCCTCTATTTGAGGGTCTTGATACCTGTTTCTCGGGCAGGAAGTGTTCTTGTAGCACAAGGTGATAATGTCATACTGTGGCATCTTTACAGAGCAGTGTGAGGGGAGGATGCAGTATCACACACTGCCTTAGTGTCAGGATTTGTAGTGTTAAACTGGACGCTTTTTCATAAGTCTACCATCTGTCCGTGATAATCATGGTTCTCAGGGGGATGCTGGCTCGGATGCTAAACTCTTCATCTTTTGTGATGAACTTTTTCAGGTGTTCCAGGTGTCTCCTTTCACTTAATGGTTTAGCTGTCCACAGCCAACTTAAGCTGCTTCAACTTTTTATTATTATTTGCCAATTGCTATTAATATCTTAAACATACTTTGGACCATTGCTTAGAAGGCATAGCCCCTGCCACACAGATGATTTTTCCTGGAGAAAAGGAGGCTGAGGGGAGACCTTATTGCTCTCTACAACTACCTGAAAGGAGGGTGTAGAGAGGCGGGGGTCGGTCTCTTCTCTCAAGTCACGGGTGACAGGACTAGAGGAAACGGCCTCAAGTTGCGCCAGGGGAGGTTCAGGCTGGATATTAGGAAAAATTTCTTCACTGAAAGGGTTATCAGACATTGGAATGGGCTGCCCAGGGAGGTGGTTGAGGCACCATCCCTGGAAGTGTTCAAAAGACAGGTTGACATGGTGCTGGGAGACATGGTTTAGTGATGGTGTTGCATTTTGTTGTTTTGTGGCTGTTTATTTTTGTCAGTTAGGTTGATGGTTAGACAAGATGATCTTGAAGGTCCCTCCAAACCTAGAAGATTCTGTGATTCTGTGATTTACTCTCAAGTCTGACAGATTTCAGTGAAGGCCTAAATCTTTGCTGTGCAAGTCCCCATCAGGAAAGAGGTGTAACAGTTCCAGCCACCTGGGAGCAAGGACATCCCTGTGATTGCAACACTGTGGCTAGGAAAACCCGAGGAAAACAAAACCCAAAACAGAAGTGGAGGCTGTGAGCTGGAGGTGTCTGAGTGTCCTTCAGAGACTGAGCTCTGGCACAGCAGGATGTGGCAACACTAGCGTAGGAGTGACAGGCACCTCTACCCGCTCCCAGCCTCAGCACATCATCCTCATGCAGGGTCACACCATCCTGAGGCATATTGGTGGGAGATGCTCTGTCCCTCTCCTTGGCTTTTCTCTCACAGCTCTAGCTCCCATGCCCCTGCTCTGCTCAGCAGGTGCCCAACCCAAGAGTTGTGGGCATGCAGGAGAGGGAGGCAGGAAGGTTTGGCACCTTGTCAGAGAGAGTCATTAGGGACCTACAGGAAAAAGGCATTCATGCCTGCCATTTCTGCTAAGGGCATAGCTTAAGGAGGAAAAGGAGTTACCGGGGAAGACGACACCAAACATGACTTTCAAGGAACGCAGCTGTGGGCACCCATCCCAGGGGAAAGCTGAACACTTCCAGAGATGGCAGACCTGGGTGCAGCACACCCACCTCTGGCATGTACAGGTCCCACTCCAGCTGGACATATGCCTTGGAAGAGCAACTGTGCTGAAGCTGCCAGCACTCAGGTGGAAAACAAACCAATCTACAGAGTATATGACACAACTTGTTGGTTTGAAAGGCATGGGAGGTTTCGGACATATGAGACACAACAGATCTTCAAAATAATTTGCTTTGTGCTCCTGCTCCTGCCAAAGCAGGTTTGCTCTAGGTGGTGTGTTAATGAGCCCTGTTAGCTCCTCCTGCATCAGCCAGTGGAGGAATTATTATTATTTGCTCTGTTCATTTAGCACACCATCGCCTTTGCATTGTCTGAGCTCTAAGATGTTTCTTACATAGACCACTTAGGCTTGGTTTTTTTGTGTGGAACATGCAAAAAAAGCCCACAAGACTAGCTAAGAAAGACGCAGTTACCATGAACTGTACTATGACCATCTGCTGTTCTGCTGTGTCTTGGCTTGTATTAGAGATAGTGTAGCTAGCAGCATTAGGGAAGTAATTGTGCCCCTGTACTCGGCACTGTTAAAGCCACACCTGTGTTAAGTTTTGGGCTCTTCACTACAGACAGGACATTAAGGTGCTGGAGTGTGTTCAGAGAAGGGCAATGAAGCTGGTGAAGAGTCCAGAGCACAAGTCTGATGAGGAGCAGCTGAGGGAACTGGGATTGTTTAGTATGGAGAAAAGGAGGCTGAGGGGAGGCCTTCTCACTCTCTGCAACTACCTGAAAGGCAGTTGTAGCCAGGTGGGGGATTGATCTCTTCTTCCAAGTAACAAGTGATAGGACAAGAGGAAATGGCCTCAAGTTATGCCAGGGGAAGTTTAGATTGGAGATTAGGAAAGAATTCTTCACTGAAAGGGTTATCAAGCATTGGAAGAGGCTGCCCAGGGAAGCGGTTGAATCACCATCCCTGGAGGCATTTAAAAGACTTGTAGATGTGGTGCTTAGGGACATGGTTTAGTGGTGGATTTGGCAGTGCTGGGTTAATGGTTGGACCTGATGATCTTAAAGGTCTCTTCCAACCAAAACAATTCTCTGATTTTATGATCTTCAAGCTGATTTCTAAAGTAATAACTTATGCCATTGTGTATTAATGTGGAGGTCTTTTTCCTTATTGTGTCCATGGGTCTTACATTGCTGAGGATCGTTATCTTGCAGTAACAGAATGAGAGCCTTTGGCAGCCCCTCACATATGCACAAGGACAGTGTCAGTATTTCTGTGAAGCTCTATAACATTTACAGAAATGCAATTCATGTATGCAAAATTCTTTGAAGGTCAAACCTTTCCAATGACAATATTAATCTAGTGCTTTGTAAATGTTATTTAATCTTCGTAACAGTGTTTGGATGTGACATGGTTATTTCAATTGGAATGGCCTTGGATGTTATGCATTCTAATGCATGTAGACGTGGATTATGCATACAGAACATGTTTATTAGAAAGAAAACATTTCTCACTGCAATGAGTAAGAAATGTTTTGAAATCTGTTTCTTTCTTACACAGTAGATGCTTTTATAGTATAATTATTTCACTTCTGAACTTGGTATATTAATCTTTTTTCCAACCGCTCGTCAAGCTGATGAGCTGGAAGGTGCAAAAGACTTCAGAATGGAACTTCAGTAGCAGTGATAGAAGAATCAGGAAAGCAACAGGGATTCCCAAAAGCATGAGCACAAAATACTCAGAAAAACTCCCCTTCCATCCTCTTAAAATTCTAGTACACAATTTCTCAAACATCTCCAGGCATTTACCCATCGAGCTACCTCTGAAAAGACTTGTTCATTGCCCATACTCTAAATGACCCATTTATCTTTTTCAAAGTTTCCCAGTGCCAGAATTGCCTCTCCTAGATGTTTAGATTCTTGTGGAGGCAGGCAGCTCTCCGAAGATGCAAATATGCACACTTACACAGAGGGCTCTGGTAACTGCAACGGCTGCTAATCTTAGGGGCAGCTGTCTAGTCCCCATCACACAATCCCAGGGCTCCAGTGTCTTCCCGCGCTTTAGCTGGAAAATTCCAGCACGCTGACCTGGCACTGACTCCTCACTGTGAAAACACAATGAGATCCATTCTCCTATGGTGGACAAGCTATGCACATAAAAACCCTGCTGACTGAAAGGAGAATAGACCCCTTTAGCCTTAGTATGACAAGACTCCTTTGAATGCTCACAGCATTTTTCAGTGAAGTGTGTTGAGGATAGAGAATACTTTCTCCCTTCCCCCTCCTTTGCTCCTTCCCCCTTGCAGAAATCTGTAGCAGCATACCTAGCACATCTCATCAGCATAAGGCTCTCAAAAACTACCTTCATGCTTTTCAGCCAGTTTCCTCTCTCTGTGACTTGTGTAGGGACATACTTTATATTTTATTGCAACTGTCATTTAATTTTTGATGGTTCTGTTCACCCGCCACATCCAAGTCCCCTGTTGCACAGTGGCTTTGATGAAACTGACAAAGTGCTCTGGGATCATCTGTTTGACGTTAATAGATATGCTGATAATTGGAAGACAACATGAGTACAGTTACTCTGAGACAGAATCTGAAAAGAGCGCAGATAAAAGATGAACTTTCAAACTAGCAATTCAGTGAGACCCTGTAGTTGCCAGCAAGTCAAGTGACATCCATCTCACACATAACTGGCATGATAATGATTCAGGTAATTACTATTTTTGATCTACACTATTGTCTTCTATAACCTTTAGATATTATATTATTTAGATATTATGCCAATAACACTACAGCAAACCAAGCCAACCAGTCATGACAACACCAAAAACAAACAAAAACTCAAGCTGACATATTACTCTTCTCTCCAGCTCCTTCTTTAGTCCAGAGAAACCCAAATAAAGAGGCAGGTTCTGCAGATGAATGAAATTAGACTGGCTTAAGGTGGAGAAACAAGAATTACAGATTTGAATTCTTGCATTTAGATTACCCAAATTTCTAATCCCGGCCCTTGTAAAAGCAGACATTCTATCTGAAGGGCAGAAACAACCATATAATAGTTTAAAAAAAGGTTTTATCTAGAGCTCCCTGAAGCAGATAAAAGTTCCCTTATTTTCTTCAGTCACTTTGGATCCAAGGTCCAAGAAAGCGTAGAAGTGTAGAAATATATTTTTTTTAATGGCATATAGTAACCTCAGAAATTTAATTAATAATTGGACAACTCATTTGGATTCCTTGTGATAATGGATTACTTCTTAGTCAAACAATAATATATTAATAAGAATAAAGTAGTAATTGTTGGTTTATTCTTTGAATGACTCAGAAACTGTAAGATGGGAGCATAAGTTTTGTTTTAAATGTGAGAGCAACTTAGGTTAAATATCTTGTTTGCCTGGTGTGTTTTGTAATATTGTGTAAAAAAAAGTTGTATAATGTAATCATTTAGTGTTTATTTTATTATGTGTACCTTCTACTCAGAGGTTGGCATTATTGTTCCTAACAGTGATGGATACAAGCAGATCATGCCCTATGACCTCTACCATCCCCTTCCTCGGTACGTAAAACAGTCAACCAGATGCTAGGATTAACAAATACCTTTGCTTCTTTTTTTCTTTTCTCTGTATTTCTGCTTTGCTCTCAAACTAAGTTAACAGATGTTGCTTTTCTCTTGCTCTCAACTCCTGCAGATTAACCTAGAGATGTTCAAATGCTAACCTGTTGTTATAAATCCTTTTGATGCAGAACTGAAACAATATTCTAGCTGAAGCAGCAAAGCAGACTTATTAAGTGTGTGGTTGTTTTTTTTCTCTCTTTCCCCACTCCTCACCCCCCCACCTCCCCTTTTCTCTCACACCTTTGCTCTTCACTCCCTTTACTCATCTCTGAACATGGCAGGTGGCTTGCTAATAAACCATCAGACTTTCTGTCTCTCTCCAGCAGTGCTGCTTCTTGCATGCTTATAAATTGTGAGATTTTGGGTTTAGACAGTATTAGTGTTGTATTCTGATCCTGCAAACCCATGCTAATGCCTTCCCCAGGGGCATTTATCCATTGGCTTTTCTAAGTAATCAGAGATAGGGGAGGAATAGGATCAAGGCCTGATTTGTATTATTAATTATCTCACAATTAAAATGTACTTATTTAATGTAAGACTTGAGATTTTCATGGAAATAATCACATGGGTAATTACTCTTAAAGCCATGAATAAGACTGGTGTTGATAAAAACGTTTCATAATTGAAGGATAATAACATTTTGGTTTTGAAATACTGCCTGGACGTGCAACAGAACTGTGCTGTGTTTCGTTCTTCATTAATTTATTGTGTCATGGATTATGAAATCACAGAAATCACCCACTAGACAACTTGTTAGTCTCATCCTAGTGAGGAAACGACCTCCCTCAAACCGTAGTCAGGCCTAATGCAGAGAGCTTTCAGTGTCAATGTGCAAGCGCAGCTCATTCACGTTCAACCAAGTCTCCAGCCAAATCACGGACCTGCCCCAAACTGCAAGTGAGAAGACAAGGAGGAGAGCAGCTTACCTGCCAAGGATTGTGGCTGCCATTTGTGTTGAGACCCATTATCAATGACCTGTGTCATTTGGATTAGGCTTTTCTCTTCCTAGCTAAGTGCTTATGGTTATGTACACACAGTCTTCATCACTAAATATTTGTGAGATACACTTATAAAATATATCCCTGTGTCTAATTCCTTTTTCTGGAAAACACTTTTCTCTGTTCTTTATTTAAAACAAACCACATACATACCTCCTAACCTCAAAAATTAAACCTCTGTTACTAAGGAATATAGAAGCTAGAATATACAGGGTTTAACACTCTAACTTTGAATAAAACAGATTTAAATTGTCTACAAATGGCACGTACATTGACAAAAGATAGAGAAGAATTTTATATCAGAGGATGATTCAGCAGTACTTAACAGTGGAGAGACTGTATTTAAGGAAAAAGCATCCTGAGCTGGCAGCTAGGCAGAGTCTTTTTTACTGCTGAAGAAAATCCAAAATAAAGGATCAAAATGCCCTGAGGTATTTGGCTTTCAGTAACACTGAAAGCCAAAAAAAAAAAAATCATTCCCTGAAAATGATCAAAAGGCTGAGACTGTTTCTCAAGCTGTTCTGGATTATGGTCTCACCCCGTAACAGCCCCTTTACATCCACTCTCCCAGCCGCACCTTTAACCCCCACCTCTCCGCCCCCCCCCTTCTCCGTCCCCCCACCACCACCGCAATTGGTTGCTCAGGCTGCAACTGCTGGCTGGGACCTCAGACCCCCTTTTTCCCTCTGCTGTTTCACTGCTGCTTCCCCTCTTTTTCCTCTCCCCCATTCCCACATGTGTTCGTACGAACCCACAAACACGGCTCAGGTCTTCCTCCCTTGCCCCAAGAGGGAAGACACAGCCAGGTGTCTCTTCTCCAAACCTGAGGGACAGCAGAAACTGAACAGACCATGAGGCTGGCACAAGAGAGGGAACAAGTCAAGAGGATAAAGAACGTCTTTCCTCTGAAGCTGCAGAGTTTAGGCAAAAGAAACCCCACAAACCCCCAGCCAAAAAAAAAAAACCCAAACCAAAAAACCCTCAACAAATCCAGAGAGGTCCTGGTTGCGTTACCTTTCTGAGACGGGCAGCTAAGACCAGGGACAGAGGAGCGTGACAAACACTCCAGGAGAAGTGGAGGGCAAATCTGGGAAGGCATTTTTGCAAGATTTCTCTACTGCAATCCCTCAGCCTTTAGTGTTCTCACGAAGGGGGAAAAGCATGGTTCAGCTCACTTTTACAGTGCTTACTTTTAATGCACCACCAATTCCTTTCACAAATTCTCGGTCAATGTAGTGTGCCTTTGTATCTTGAAAGCAGCTGTGATGCCTGCTTTAAGAGCTGCGCAACAGAGAAACTCCACCTTCCCATCTTACACTTGCACAAAACATGAGCACCAAAGTGCTTGCCTAGATTTCAGCTGCTTGGTATTGCTGAGGTTGCCTAAGGCATCTGGAAATTTGTCCCAAAGACTCCAGGGAATTCCCTGGTGCCATGTTGCTTTTATGCCTGGGAAAAGTTTCATCAGTTTCCACTGCAGCAGCTTCTGCAACATGATTTTCAGTTTGAGGCCTCTTCATTTAGATTTGTGGTAGTGAGAAACCTTCACTGTGAGCTGGGAAACTTGTTCAGCAGAGCCACAGGTAACACATTTGAACTAAAAACATTGCTAAAATTAGCCATTTGTGACACATATTATTTATGCTGAGCACACGATGATGGATATGGCATGGTGTAAGTGTTATTTCACCACTTCATGATAAATTGTAGAATTAATCAGTGGCTTTACCACTATAAACAGCTATTAACAAGCCATTTCGCACTGAGTTTTATGGCATTTTCAGCCAGTAGCCAAGTGTGGGTAATGCTTACATGTACTGGAGCTGATGAGAAAAAGATGGGTTGATATGATGAAAAATCAGAGGGAAAGATAAGCGTTTTTCATATTGCTTAATAATCTTGGGGATCCTGTAATTGTTGCTTAATCAAAATTATTCCTTTGTTTTAAGTGGGAGAAAACAATCCTTGCCTGTCACTTTTTTTCCTTCTTGCCTGAAAGAGGAAACAGATGCTTTTCTTTCCCAAAAAACAATTTTTAAGTCAAAAAATGAAAAATTATGACCAAAAAAATTGTTTCAAACCTTATATTGAATGTCCTTATCAAAAGGACATTTGACTTTAAAAAAAAAAAGGATTTTGTTAAATGTATCCAGGTATATAGAACATGCACACTTTTACACCACTAGGAATCCACAGGATTATACAGGAGTAGCTACACTGGATCATGACTATGGTCCCAGATCCTCTCTGTGGCAATGGATTGAGTGTTAGTGGAAATACCAGACTATTTTATGTGGACAGACATGTACACATATAAAATGATAGATACATTATTGTATATGCATCACTGTAATAAAAGTATTATTTTGATAAGTATGCATAGCTTTCCAGAACATACACATTGTTCTGTGGATTTATTGTTACATTCTTAAACGGCACCTGTAGAGAAAAGATGGTTTCTCAGTTCCTCTTACTACCTCAACTGTAAGGAAACAAGGCCCATGTAGTTTATCCATCAGAGGCCATGTATCCTATCAGTATAGTCACATCTTAGAATCATAGAATCATCTAGGTTGGAAGGGACCTTTAAGATCATCTAGTCCAACCATCAACCTAACTCTGATAAAAAAAAAAAAAAGAAAACCATACAGAACCTGCCCCCCCGCCCCCTATTACTAAACCATGTCTCTAAGCACAATGTCAACCCGTCTTTTGAAAACCTCCAGGAATGATGCCTCAACCACTTCCCTGGGCACCCCATTCCAATGCTTAATAACCCTTTCAGTGTAAAAATTTTTCCTAATATCCAATCTGAACCTCCCCTGGCGCAACTTGAGGCCATTTCCTCTTGTCCTGTTGCCTGTGTCCTGGGAGAAGAGACCGACCCCCTTTCAGGTAGTTGTAGAGAGTGAGAATGTCTCCCTTCAGCCTCCTTTTCTCCAGGCTAACCAATCCCAGCTCCCTCAGTCTTTCCTCATAAGATCTACTCTCCCGACCACTCACCAGCTTTGTTGCCCTTCTCTGGACCCATTCCAACTCCTCAATGTCTTTTTTGTGGTAAGGGGCCCAAAACTGGACACAGTACTTGAGGTGGGGCCTCACCAGTGTCTTCTTTTTGGTAATTTCCTCCCATCTTCTTTTTTTACCTCAACGCTGTTGTTTCTCTAGAAAGAAACACTGCTGTTTCCCTGAGATGTTCTGCAAAAGGAGCATCAGCTTCAGAGCACACTAAGCTTCCAGTGATTTATGACAAAGATTCCCCAGAACATAAGAAATTGTGAAGATATGATAATCCCATCAATTAAATAAGAGGAATTAAGTTAAAAGTATTTAGAGTTTCTGTGGCAGTGGTCACTGGGTTAGTGGGAGAGAAGAGATTTCATATTACTAATCTGTGACTTAAAGACAGTAGCCTTGAGAGTCCTTTGCTGTTATGGCCATTTATGAAAAAATATATATGATTAATTTTTACTGACACTAATCTGAAAAAAAAAAACCAAACACTCCTGCAGATAGCAGTTAATGGATTTGGGTTGGTGCAGGTGGGGGTGGGGACAGCAGGGGTTCCTTTTGCTGATGCTTCTCTGTTTTGGGATTTTATTTTTCCCCAGATGGGAAAGTACACCCTGGACTGCCTGTTCCTCATCTTGTGGAGGAGGCATTCAAAGCCGCAGCGTCTCATGTGTGGAAGAAGACATTCAGGGGCATATAAGCCCCGTGGAAGAATGGAAATGCATGTATACTCCAAAGATGCCTGTTGTCCAGCCTTGCAATATATTTGACTGCCCTAAGTGGCTTGCTCAGGAATGGTCTCCGGTAACCAGCTTAGCTTTGTTGGTTTTGTATTTCCCACACTAGGAATATATTTTAGATTATAGTTTAGTGAGCTTGTGGAAGTAGGAACATGCACTATTTTCTTTCCTTATTACCATGACTTCTGTTTTAAATTATGTTGTCTAACTGCAAAGTAAGTACTCAAGAATGATGTATTAATAAGATTAACATGATTAAGCAGAATGATGGAAACATAAATCAGATCTGTAATGTTAATTAGTGACCTTCTACTAATAATAGACTGCTAACATAAATGAAATGCACAAAACAAAACCCATAAGCACATAACGGTATATCTTTATTACAACTTGTCAGCCATAAATTGGGTATCAAGAATTGCTGAGAAATTTCCAGAAATACATGAAGTCATAAATGTCTCTGCACTTTGATGCTTGTAGTTGTCTTGTTCCTGACTCATTCTTCCTTCTGTATGAAAGTAAACATCTCTCTACAAAAGCAGAAAGTACTTTGATTTTGTACATAAAAACTGACTCTTGAATGTATTTTCTCTCTACCCCAGTTTCTCAATAAGTAAAATGGGTTTTAGAAGCTTTGGTTTTAGAAGCTAAGCTAGCTCACCCGCAGGTGAGGTATTCTTGACTGGTTGCAAAGTGTTTAGCAATTTCCAGATGAAAGCTGCTATCCAAAAACAAAGTAATCTTGCTAGTATCCATAGCCCTCCCCATTGGTTGGTAGTTTTGATGCACTTCCATGCAACCACTTCTGAAACAAACCATACAGGGGGAAAAATTAATGTTCCTTACCAAAAATAAATTAAAAAACATTTAAGAAAGTGTCTGAGGGAAGAAAGCCCAAATAGTTTCCCATTCTGTTAGGTGCCACGTTCCAAAATAGCTGAGTGCCACCCCTGTTAACCCATAAGCCCCAGTACTTTGTTCAAGCAAAGTGGAGTGGCTCCAGATGAAATTGACAGGGTGTTGCTGAGCATATCCAATATGGGATGGATGGCCACAAGCCAAGTAGCCGCCACTGAGAGACTGACACTGCAAAAGAAATCCAGCAGCAAAATGTCCAAAACAAGTAAATGTGCAGAACAAAAAGGCAAAAATTTGTGTCAATTTTATACCTTATCCATAATGATAAAATATTATGAATAATTTATGTTCAGGATTGGATATTCCTGCATCATATTTTGCTCTCTGATATACACATATTTCTATTGCATATTCCCCTTTAATTTATTGCTCCTGTGACATATCACACACACTTTTTTTGTTTTTCTTCTTTTTCCCCAGTGCACCGTAACCTGTGGACAAGGACTCAGATACCGAGTGGTCCTTTGCATTGATCACAGGGGGATGCATACAGGGGGCTGTAGTCCTAAAACAAAGCCACACATAAAAGAAGAATGCATCGTACCCACTCCCTGCTACAAACCCAAAGGTAATGAGGCAGAAGGATTCTCATAAATTTTCAGAGCTCTTCCATGTTGAGCAGTTTTGTTTTGTTGCTGGTGGCACCATTTCCACTTGCACCGAGTTGTGAATTTACACTTTTAAATTCCTATGCCATTCCTATTCCAGTCTGCCTGCTAGCAACTTGGAGTGAATGCTGGCCCCTTCCTCTTTCTTACAAACTCTGGGGTTTTCACTGTTAATTTGTGATCCAGCAGACCAAGCAATATAAATGTAAATTGGACCATGGTGTAAGCAGGTTTGACCTCACCTTTTGTGTCTGGGATAAATTTGTCCTTTTTTTCAAAAGGAATGAAATATATAAATACCTTCTATGATAGATAAATGTAACCGTAATTTTAAAATGCATTTTCATAACTTGGAGCTTGAAATAGGTCAGAAGCAAGCATTGTATATCCCAACATGAGGTTCCTCTTACTAGCAAAGCTGCAAAATTTGGCAGACTGTTAGAGCTGAAGCATCTTATAGCAAGGAGTACTCACGATTTGTATAGAAATGTTTCTAGACTGGGCCTCAGACAGAATAATACTGGGGTAAATCCCCCACATTTTGTTAAGAGAAGGAGAAAATATTTCTGCAGCTCTTTGGAGGTTTTTATGGGATGGGAATGTTTAAAAAAGTCCTGGAGACTGTATTGGATTAATGGGCAGCAACCAGGTGCATCAGACAGAGGTATTAGACCATTTCCACTGGTATATGAGCGTGCATGTGTTTGCGTGTGTGTGTATACAGCTCTGTTGACACAACCTCTGTGTCTGTATGCTGACTAACTTATGGAAACTTCTGGGCTACAGCAATGCGGGTGAGCTGAATTTCCCTAAACTGGAGACTTAAGCCCCACCATAAGAAGAGATCAATTCCTTTTAAAAACTTAATTACTACCCTGATACATATTAAGAGCATTTATTATGAAGCCCTGTGAAATAGGAATGATCCGTGACCTCATGCTGATCTGAGCATGATCTGAGCTGATCTGAGTGCTGATCACCTCACTGATCCAAGATGGAACAGTGAAATTTTGAATTTTAATTTCTGCAGTCAGTGGCCGATGATGGGTGCATTTGCCAAGTTTCAAGATGCCAGTTTACCTGGATCACGAGAATTCACTGTTTCTGCCAGCCACCAAAGTGGTGAAACCCAGATACAGGACATCTGGAGAGCAATAGCTATGTTGGCACTGTGTTTTGCTGCCAACGTAAGCTCACTCCCTTCAGATGAAAAAAAAAAAGGCCCTGTGACTGTGTTAGCATGACTCTGAGCCTCATACAGAGATTCAGTGCGTTTGGAGTCAGCCAGTCAGTTGGCTTTATGGGGCTTTATGTCTTTATGGTGTTCAGAGCACAGGTAAAGCAAGATCCTGCCTGCCTGCAGCACGCAGTGTAAGCAAAATGCAGTTAAGACACCAAAAAATCAGGTGTTGCAAACCACCCACAACTGGCTTCTGCCTAGGGAACCTGAGAAGGGTGCAAAACCATCTAGGAAAGCTTTGCTTGCCTGCCTGTGTCAAGAAGCCTCTTCCCATGTCTGGGAACAAAGTAAATTGCTGTTTGCTGGTAGCCCACCCTTGCAAAATAGCGGCATCGTTACCCTGGATAAACTCTTATGCCGCCCTTTGCACTACATACGTACATGACTAATTTCTCATCGTAGGCAGTTACCTCTTCCATTTTTTCCCATGGGATGGAAAGTCCTACATGAAGCATACTGTTCTGCTTGTGTTTAATTTTAGTCCTCATCTCATTTCTGCAACACTCTCACAGCTGTCCCTCCATAAGGCAAGCAGTAATGTTTGAAGACCCATGTACCTGAAGGCTGAATCGTGTTTTCAGAAGTGATTTGGACCAGATGATATCGAGAGGTCTCTTCCAATCCAAATTATTCTGTTCTATGGAGATGGAATTTCCATAAATTTGTCCGTTTTATTTCGCAACTCTTTCTTTTCTTTTATTTTCGCAACTTTCCTCTATTGAATGTTTTAGTCTTCGCCTGCTTTTTCCCTCTAGTTCTGGTTTAACATAATGCATAAAAACAATCTTCCTAGCTGACTGAAGCAGCAAGACAAAAAATGTGGAATTCCTTCTTCTTTTAACACGCTGTGCTAAACAGAAAAAGAATGCAAATAATTCATGTCATTTATTTCATTTTGGTTTATTCAAGTGCTGAGGCATTTTCTCTTACACCAATAATGGAAGAAAAATGGATATCCCTGGATTAAGTAATGATTTTCAGTTTTAATAGAGAAGGTGTCTTCACCTAATACAACTTTCTGTATAGTATAGGATTTAAATGTTTTTACTGGAACTGTTTTTTAAAAGGAGAGATTTTACTTTAACTTCCAAAGGTAGAAATTCCTCCTTGGCTTATGTTAGGAGTGCTTTCTATTCTTTTTTTTTTTTTTTTTTTGTCAAAGCATACTGTACAACATCAACATTTCTAATCCTCTAACTCATTTTATGGTGTAGATGATAATTAACTGCACCTTTAAAAAGAAAAGTTATTTAAACAGTCACATAACAGGCAATGGTACACAAGAGCTTTTGCTTTTTACAAGCACTTGCATCCAAGCAAAAAAAAGCACAGGAGTAAGACCCGGCTTTCCAAAACCCATAAAACAAGCTGCAGAACATATAAATAGAAATATCTCCAACATATTTTGGATAACAAATGTGGTAAAATATAGATTAAACTAAGAGCTGTGCTGGCAAATATTCATCCTTAAATGGCACTAATAAATATGTTAGAGTAAGAGCTTGGCAAGCTATTTGTAAGAGAGGCATAGTAACTCTATTACTGTCCCTTTTTTCCTCCTTTAATAACTTGCTACAAGGAAATTTGCTTGACTAAACTCGCAGTAGCTGTGAAATCAAGTTGTAAGTTGTTCTTCCTCTGTGGTATAACTGACAGTCGGGAAATTTCATGCGTGGATGTGAAAGGTTTGCTGTTGCGCACAACAGAGGCACAGAAAATTCCTGTCTATTCTGAATGGCATTAGTCTGCTCTCATTGGCGAGTACAAAGCTGTGCATTATATAAACCTGAAAGACTTAGGTGATTTGTGAGTGGCAAATAGGTCTGGCCCTGGTTCTCCTCAGTGGTCTGAGTCTCACTCCCTTTTATTCGAGTTTTTTCCCCTGATCCTAGCCCAGAATGTTTTGTTGAAATGCAGAGCTCCTTCTCAAATTATAGTGCCAAATTTGCTCTTGCTTTATATCGCTGTAGAGCTAAAACAGCTCCACCACCTTCAACTCAAATATTCCACTTTGACACTGCATGAAAGTGGAGTTTGGCTCTCCAAGAGGCATGGCCCTGGGCTCCCCGGAGCAGAGCAGCTCATTACGCTGCGTGCACATCCTGGAGGGGAAGAAAAGCAGCTCTACTGTTTTCCATCAGCAATGACAGAAAAAGTATCAAGCTCGGTTTTTTTAAATCCACATAGCTGATGAACTGATAAGCTTAAAGTTGAAAAGTATAGTGGGGCTGTTTTATTACGGTTTCTCTGTTTTTCTGCGGTATCGCTCGTTAAATCTGGGTTTTTCTTCCTTTTTGTAATCTATCAAAAACAAGCTTAATGTGTCTTCTGAAGTTCTAAAATTTAAGCGTAAACACAGGGATTTTTATACATTTTGCCTTTGCAGTGTCAATAGAGGCCTGTTACACTTGCAAGGCTCCCTCCAAAAAATACTTTCCAAAGTGCCTATTTTTACAGCCCAGTTGCATAGTCTGAAAAGTGACTTAATTTGCCTTTCTGGCTTTAGAATGCCATAGCCCTTCTAGCTGCAGCAGAGACCTATCCGGCCATATAACCTTCTAAATGTTATAGTCCAGGTGACGGAGGAGTTTCTCTCTCTCTCCTGCTCTCCTTTCTCTCTCTTTCTTTTTGTGCTCAGCTTCCATGTGGATGAAGGCACACGTGCATCACAGGGATGCTTGGAGAGAGAGGGGAGGCTGGCACATCTAGCTGTGTTGCTGCATGCTTCCTATTTTCACATGCTTGTGTTTGTTCTGTAGAGAAACTTCCCGTGGAAGCAAAGTTGCCATGGTATAAGCAGGCTCAAGAGCTGGAGGAAGGGGCAGTGGTGTCTGAAGAACCATCGTAAGTCTTAAAATTTTGCTTACAACATATTCTGGTGATGTGGGGATCTGGGGCTTGCGCTGACCTAACATAATCTCTTGAAATTGTATTTGGCTTTCATTTGAGTGTAAAGGCTAAACCCAACCCTGTGGCAATCCAATGGGCCTAAGACTGTGTCACACTTCAGTATGTGTGACAGAATTCAAATCCGCAAATGCAGATTTGATTTGAACAAATAGATAAATGTTTTATTTAAGGTCATTTCCAATAATATAGTGGGAGTCTGTCTACCTACGTAATTATATGTTCCCCGCTACCACTGTAACTCTGCAGCTTGACACCTTTATTTATTCTCACAATACCCTTGTGAAGTAAGAGGTAAAACACAGTGATTATTCCCCCTCACCTTTCCGCCCAGGAAGAATGTGGTGGCAGCAAACAAAATGAATTAACTTTAGCAGAAAATAAACTAGAAACCTCTAGCCCTGTCGTTTGGATTGCCTTATCATCACTAACCTCCCCATGTCAGGGATTTTCCTCTCCCTGCTTTTCTAGCCACTTATGGTCTTTACCATCTTTGCAAGATGGATCTCAGTCAGCACCTTGTACCCCATTAGTAGCTCTTCCTCCTGCTGCAAACCCTCTTGGATGGTGGATTGGCCTACATACCTACACTGGCAGTTTCCTCACATTTGGATTCCTGAAACGATGGGAACTGTACATTTCCCTCCTAAATACATAAAATCAATTCATTGTGTCCCTTAAATGTGACTTTTTCTTTTATCTTTTGCTACTTGTTTGTCTTCTGTTTTGTGAAAAGTAATACCATTGAGTTAGAAAGAGGTGGAAGGTGCAAAATAGTTACAGGTAATGCTGAAGGAAAAAATATTACAATAAAAAGCCAGAAAAGAACACTTCCACTTAAGATTGATACCTGACTTTTTAATAATATATCAGTAAGAAAATCTAACTGTATGAATCCAACCTGTTGTAGCCAGGTTCTTCACACAGTGCTATTGAAAATACAGTTTAGCGGGTTCTGCATGGGCTCCATTTCATTAATAGCAGGAGCGTAGAAGAAGCTAGAAACAGTAAGTGGTTTTAAAAAACCCTCAGAATTTCATTCAGAATTGAGTTTTATTGTCATTTACGGATAATTAATCTTCCTTAGTCCAATAAAATAGCAATGAAAAGGAAGCTGCAGTAAAACTGATGTACCGTATAAACCTTTAGCAATAGGCTGAGAAATTAAAAATATTGTTGTGATTATGGTTTGGATTTTTTAGTCTGGAACTGTGAGAAATGCATGCTATAATAGTAACCTCTGTACACAGCTTTAATCAGTATCCAGTTCCTTGTGGCTGAGCACATGGCATTTTTTATTGCAACTGCAGCTGTGTATTAGCCATTGTTCGCTATGCAATATAATTGCAGGTTTGGCATGGTTAATTTGAATTGAAGTAATTTAAAACTGGAACATGGAAATAGAGCTAGAGACGTGTAATAAAGCCCCCAAAATAAAAATTATTTTAATCCAGCTGACATAAGTATATATAAATGCATAGGTATACATACATACATGTATACAAACGCATTTATACACATATATACAAATGCACATATACATATGTGTGTATATATATTGATAGCAGCTATCACATGTAATATGAGATGTTTAACTGTTCCCAGAGTTTTGAAAACTTCATAAGTTGATTCATACAGTGTCAAAGTCTAGAAAATTCAGTACTTGTGAACGTACTCGTTTTTCATTTGTAAAAGGCAGTTTATTTTTGTGTGTCTTTTCTTGTGACTATGCTAAACCACTTAGCTAAATGTACATTTATCAAACTGTAAATAGCCCCTGGAAGAATACATAAAAAAAAGATGTATTATTAGGAAGTTTATCAGAAGGAATAATACTGATATGTGGTCATACCTGGAACAATTTGTTACATTAAGAAATTTTTTAGATAAATTTTGTGAACAATGTTGATAGTCCTGTAGAAAAAGAGTATAGTAATAGATATATAAGTATATGCAGCTTTAAATATTAAAAAGAAGGGGGTTGTAAGAGAATAGGCATAACCTGCAGAGAACGATGAAGAGGCTTTTGTTTATCATGACGTGTTTTGACAAAATATTCTGGAAAACCATATGGGTATATTACTTGTGATATTAAAACAGACCTTGAGAGATATAATGGAAAAGGAGTTTAAGAAAGTTAAAATGTTTTAAGTGCAGCTATGACACCTCCTTACTTTACAGTTTCACTGTTCTGCTGCAATAAAGGCCCTGTTCTGCAAAAACATCCTAATATTTTTACCCCATCTCATGCAACGCTTCAGTGATAGCAGCAGGATACTAACATATCAGTCCAGGGGGACACAGTCCAGACTAGGTTCATTCTGTCATGGGGTGATATTTTGTGCATTTTTTTCTCCTTGCAAAGCACAACTCTGGGAACATGTATAATCTTTATTTTAGGCTGATGAGAAATCAACGTGGCATTAAATGAAATTAGATTAGTACAGATTGTTATATGTGTTGGCTAACAGCTAAAATAAAGGGCATAAAGTCAGGGTCTTTATGCAGACAGTCCCGGAGCTTGGAAATATCCACGCCTTATGTTTAGTTTGGAATTATTCTTAGTGATAAGGCATGAGGCAGAAAGACCAAATAAAAACTTAGAAAACTTGTGCTGAAAGGGCCAAGTCTGCCTGTAAGCTGAAACAGCCATCTGCATATTGTTCTAGAATATCTAACCTGTTGACAAACCTTGAGCAGTGAACTTCTGCATAAAATTGTTTTGGGTATCTCACTATTAATAGTGTTTTGCATTAATGTCTAACTTTAAACAGTTACTCATTTTAGGTCTTGGTCATTATATTGAAATGTAATGGCATAAAAAGGGAGACAAAACATTCAGAACTCACCAAGATATAATCAACAATCAACTTTGATGCCAGTTTTATAGCATCACTTGTCCTCCTTCAGCTGTGTAGTTTTTCAAATGCACCAGTTAGATGAAAAGCAAGGTGTATTACATGATAATGCACCTTTTGGCCTGTGTTTCTACAGCTCTGAAGAGATACAATGTAATACTCCGTGACCTACCATTCTGATAGATGTAGGGCTGTCACCCACACAGTTTGGCTGGTGAATGTCCTGAATTAGGTGCATGCTAATTATAGGGTTGGCTTTAAATGTTGGATCAAGCACTGGCTAGTGGGTGACATCATGTAATGTGGCCAGCTATTATGATGATTGTGAATTTGAGCAACTAGAACATGACCATCAATTTCTTACTGTCTTATGCCTAAGCATGTTACGGTGTGTTACTTTGCTCTAAATATTTCCAGAAAACATACCAGGGGTTGTAAAAACAATTTTAATTGCTTGCTTTCCCTCTCCTGAGGAAGCCATTTCTCTTCTCTCATTCAGCACAGCAGAGCTGGCTGAGTAAGGTTTGAGGGTGGGAGTTGAGCTGAGCACCCAGGATGGGCTTTCTTTGAGACTCCACTTGTCCCGAGGGGGAGGGAATGATGGGCAGAGGAGAAGCAGCATGGAGGGGAAGGGGAACGGTTGTAGAGCAGTAGAAGGCCTCCAGTGGCACAGTAGGCCAGGTGCTGAAAAGGCAGCATTGTGTGTTCATGAGCGTGCTTCTTGAAGCAGGAGTAACAGAAGTTTCTTCAGACAATATATGCTTATATGATTTTCCTATTCACTCTGTATTGATGCATTAACTACCAGTTTCATGACTGCACTTGGGCAGATGTCAGTAAGGACTTATTCTTTTCCTACACTTCCTCTGAGGCTCTTCCTGAATTTTCTTATGCTACCAAGTCACCGGCCCCATTCTCCCCTACAGACAGGGACGCTCTCTGTAGCCAGCCGACCATTCCTCCCCTACCCCTACCCCTCCTTTCTTCCTTATCATTCTTCACACAGAAAGAGCAAACCCCATCTATAAGGAACTTTATTGTTTTTCTCAAAGTTTATTTTTTTGGGGGAGTTTAAAAGCTAAAGCTGAAAATTTTCAGCAGATTTCTTCTACTCACTGAGTTCTCATATTTGTGAATCTCTGTATTGCTGTCTTGTGACTTTTGTGAATTTTTACTGAATACAATTTTTTTTACTAAATTGCATACTAGGAGTTATAAACTTACACTTTTTTCAACATTGTCCTTTCACCTGTAATTTTTGATCATTCTCTAACATGCTGCTAAAGCAGCAGATGCCTCATTTTCATTCCATCTGCGTGGAGTGCCTTCCATTATTTATTTCTTCAGGAATTTCTAAAGGAAGCAAGTCTTACAGTTTATTTTTGTCTGTATATGTCTATCTGTCAGTTGCCTTCCTCTTCGCTCAGTAATGTCTGAATTTATTCCTATTAACTGAATTTGACAGAGGTATAAAGTTATCACAAAGAATTTTACCCTTCTGTCAAATTTGGTTGATATTTACCAGGAAATTCAGCGGTGGTATTTTCCATATGTTTCACTGAACTAAAGGACTAGGTAGAAAACTGACACCATACAGTTCCCCAGTTGAAGGAAGAGTTTCTAAAGGAGTTTGGTCCTTAAAAGATACCAGAGAACCCACTTGGGCACTCAGACTTCAAATATAAATCCATGTTAAATTGGTCTTCATCAGTTCTGCTGCTCAAAGAATTAATCATAACCAGTTCAGCCACTCCAAGGCTAGAGGGGTTAGTTATGTTTGTGTTGTCTGACCTGCTGTACCCCTACATGAGGTCAATTAAATATTAATTGCTGACAGAACTACTTTGAAATACTCTAGGTTGGTAAGAAAACATTGTAGTCTTTGTTAGGACAAAGTTTTAAGGTGAGAAGTCCTTGCTGTCCTGTGTTGTCATACATATTGTTCTCCTACTGCTGTCCATCTCTGAAGTGACCATTCACCAGGCCTTAGAAATACGTTATCTGAGGGAGCAGCCACAGTATCTCTCTGTCTGACCTTTTTCACTGGAGCTCATTACAAGAGCACAGCATGACAGCCAGAGTCAGAAAGAGCAGCAGTCATGATTAAAAAAGCATGGGTTTTTCTATGTATAATGAGATTGTTTTTATGGGTGGTGGAGGGGTTGTTTAAAAGATTTCTGTCTCTAATTCTTGAAAAATGCTTTTGTATGTTAACACCATACACAACTTTTAACATACTGCCATAAATAACCCTGGTGCTAGCCATAAAAAGAAGGGCCGGGGGGGGGAAGAAGGCAAACAATAATATCTGGATGCCAGATGGCACCATCGTAGTGATGGGGGCCGATTCAGTAAAAAACAAAAGGAAATTCCTGACATGCATCAGCGGAGGGGACAAAGCCCTCAGGGAACTGAATATGGACAGAGAGGCCAGTGTGACAGAGTCACCCAATATCTCTTTCGTACTTTTCAGTAGGTATTTATGTTTCCAAAGACACGTAAGCTATTTTATTTTGGTTTTCCCTGTTAAATAGTTTCCATCATGATGTTTGTACCTGTTTCACAGGTTAGTAAGTAATTTTAAAACTTCCTACAAATGTTTTATTTTAAAAATAAAGCATGTTATGATTACTGGATTGCCAAAAGAAGTAGTGAGGACGTACACAGATACTGTCAACTGCTATGTTGTTGCTTTTCCTCTTCAGTGTTATGCAGTGAAGAAGAAGAAGAAAGTTTAGAGAAAATTCTCCATATTAAGATCTAATGGCAAAAAAAATTAACCTATATATGTGGTTGGTCATAGGGAAGATCAGAAGTGCAGCAGCCTAACATTAGGTAATGATTTCTCCCCATTCATTTAAGGAGCCCCTTTAGACAGTCACCACTACTTAGGATTTATGTGTAATATCTATACAGGGCAGAAGCAGTTATCTTTCCCTGGGTACAAAAGCAGTGGTGGATTTATGGAGACCACCAATAGTATGGAATGATTGGACACAAAGCTGAATGGAAAGATCATCTTCAAACTAAACTGAAGAGGAACTGTAGAGGGACAGATTGTAATCACTCAGATTGGTATTAGACCTATGCAGATGGTCCTGGTGCCATTATTCTTACAGATGGAGCCCTGAGATTTTATTGACGAGTGGTCATGATCTCTGTTTCACTTCTCTGAACAATAGCACCAGCAGGTACCCAGTGCCATGTGTGACCATCCTGTGGTGTTACCCACACCTTAAAATCTACGGAAAGGAGGCCTCTCCTGGAGAAAAAGGACAGGTTTGCATTTTAGCTCAAGATAATGAGCTTGGAAGTTTGAGCTCATTTCCCAGTTCTATCACAGAAAATTTTTAAGCCTTTGATCATGCCACTGAGCATTTTATTTCACCAGTAGTATCTGATTTTAGATGCCTTAATTAGATGGGTGTCTGCCCCTTTTAACACTCCATCTTACTGGTATGCGCAGTTCTCAAAACCTCAGACTTTGTCTGATCCATGGATTTACTCAATGATGGATTAAGATAAAAAGGATTAAGCAATAAAAATTTAGGGCAATATGTAATTAAGTAGCAGTGAAGAAAATAAGACATTTTTCTCCATAGCTCAAAAGACGTCAGTCTGTATACACACTTTTTCTTTGCTTCATAACACATATCGTAGGAATCATAGTCCTAGAAAGAAGAGGCTGTGGCTATGTACATCAGGTGTTCTGGAGACCTTCATAAAACTTGGCAGAGCCCTCCACCTCTCTCACCCTGAACCCACTATGACCTGCTATAGAAGGCTTCCCATTACTGAGCATGGACTCTATCTTCGTGTTTCTCTTCTTCTGACTTCCCCAGTTATGTATATATTCCCCTATACAAATGGGAATATACACCAGTCCTTAGCTGTGCCTGGAATTTGAAGTAAAAAATATTATGCCAAGACTAAGTACTGCCATTGTCATAACTGTTCTCAACTTAAATTTTGACTTGACTTTTGCTACCTTTGTATGCAAGTGATCATTGTGTAGCACATTTTAGTCTACAGAAGCTAGACTTTTAAATACATTCCCTTTATATAGCTCAGAGAGGAAGTGGTTTTTTTAAAAAAAAAAACAAAACACTAGACACTGTTGTCTGAAAGCGGCTTTCTCATCTATGAATGTGAATAATAATATCTACAATGCAAACAGTCCTTGCAAAATGGAGCTGGGCAAGTAGTATCTCCCCAGTGTGTTCATGTGTGGATCAAATTCTGTGGACAACTGCAATTCACTTGTACTTGCAGGTCCATTGGATGCACAGCCAGAGGGCTGGACTGCTGTGCATTTCACAGTTTGACCAATGTTTTGTATTAAGTGCTTTACATACAAACATGGTAAGGTGGTTTTGCTGTCATATTTAAATTTCCTTAAAATAGATTTTCAGTGATTGTAGTGCACTACGAAAGCAATGAGCCAAAACTGGCTCAGTACCGCACCTGAATGACTCCTGCAGAAGTCCATCAATGTCAGTGGCATTACATTTCTTGTCTTCTATTCCTAGAACACATTATGCAGCCCAGTGCAGGCTAATGTGCATATGAAAAATGGTGCAACAATAGTCCCTTCAGCTGAACACAGTCTTTTGCAAATTGTGAAACCTCAATAGCTAGCAAAAACCACTGAAAAATACCATGCCTCTTTTAAAGCCAGAGCTCACTATTTCGCAAGGGTGTTTGTATAGTGGGAAAAGGTTGCTGGTCCATCAGCACAGAAGTGCCCACAGGAAAAAAGTACAGGCATTTCTGTACAAGCACCATACATTTTTAAACCCCAGTTTTCTTTGTAGAGTTTTCCACCTTTAATTCCAACCCTTTTCCACTTGAGACCACTGCTGCCCATGGAGGTGCCCATGTAGGGGGTGTTGACAGGCAGAGGGACCCATCAGGCATTCCACAGCTGAGTTGCAATGTAGTCAGTGCTCCAGCAGTTGAATAGCAGTAGGCACAGTTAAGTCAGTCATAACACAGCAAGGTCATGGTTTCCCCTCCTTAGAGCTTTCACTTCTCCACCTAGTAGTGAATCTCTCTTAAACAGGAGCAAAAGACTCCTTTTTAAAATATTCATCGCAGCTCTCAGAACACACTACTGTATTTTTCCTTTGGGCTATGTTTGCTGTGCAGAGGAATAAAAGAAGAGGATCTTTGATGCAATAACAGCATCCTAATCTGAGAAGTATGCTGAGAGCTATGAAACACTCAATGTGATATCTTTGAGGCAAGAGATACCTTTTTATTTTTCACTTTTACAGCTGTTAACACAACTAGGTTCTAGCTGACCACTACTACTGCCACATTACTAGAACTAGCTATTGCCTTTGTCTTATTAACTCAGGTTGTTATTGTAAGGACTATTATTACAGTGGTATTTAATTAAACAACAAGCAATGACAACTGAAACACTTCCATCATTTCCTGTTTTCTTAAAAACCTAATTCTCAGTAAATCTATTCTACTACTTCCATTTTCAAAGACTCAGGTGTTAGCATACAGAAAAGCACAATGCTGTGCAGTGGAAGATGATACACTTCCTGCAGAATAAATAGCTTTAGACCCATGGAACTGACTGCTTATTATCCACATACTTTTTATGTTTTGTGCTCACCATTTGGCAACATTTATCATTAATGACCACACAAAGATATTTGAAAGCCTTTGTAATTTCCTGGTTTAGGATGATGGAAAATTCAGAACCATTGTATATTTATATTATACGTTCACATTACAGAAATATTCAGTATGTAATGACAAGTCCTATACGGAGATTTTGTTTGCAGGGTTTTCTTGTTTTTTCCCCCTTTTTTTGCTGCTTTCAACTCTTTTGATTCTACCAATTCTCTCTTTAGCAGCCAACAGTTACATTAGAATTAAATTACACTTCCAAATTTATCACTTAAAATGTAGAAACTGGGCCTAGAAAGCTGAATAAAATATAATTTCCTGAAAGTATTCCAGTGTTTTCATTATGAGTTGCTGACTAGGGTAAAATAATATGTGGCATTTATAGATCAAGCCTCATTTCTAAAATGATCCCTTCTGCCTTAATATTGTTTTTACATTTTGTGTCCTCTTTCTTTTGTTCCTTGTTTGTATGTGTGATATACATCATGTGTAAATATTCTGAGCATAGGAAGTATCTGTTTTTCTAAATGAGTAATTTTAATACCTGGCAAAAGATCATCCCTTCTGGTTTGGAATACAGTGGCTCTTCAACAGAGTTACACAACAATTCACAATGTTTAAAGAAAGCTTCTGATGAAGACCAGTGCTTTTTTTTTAATAACTTGATTAGGATTTCTAACACTTAGTTTCTCAGGTCAAGAAGCTACACCTTTAAACTAAACAAAATATTTAAGTCATAGTAACTGACATGAACTGTTTAATCTGTGACAGGAAATTTTCCACATCAAAATAGTATTATAGCAGTTGCACAGTCTTAGAGAAAACAAGATAAGTGGCCCACCTGTACTGTTTAAGACTATAACCCTTTCAAAATGAAGGATATCATCTTTGAAACAAGATCAATCTTTTAAGATAAGATGTCTGAGTAGGGAAATTGAATCACTTTGCATCATTAGTTTCTCAAAGGCTTTGCTCCAAAAAGAAATTTTGTGGTCTTTGTAGCAGCATTATAAACAGTTTCAAATGTTCCAATAATATATACAGTCCATTTCTTTCCTTTGTATTACTTCCTGTGTATAGTGCTAGTAGTGGATATCAGGTTTATAACAGGATGTTATAAATACCCACAAAAAGTGGGTAAAGAGATGCACACTCTCTGCTCTACGAGACTATGCTGTCCCAGTCAGGGACCCCGGTACATACATGCTGGGGGGGCACCAGGTTCCTTTCTTGGGTTTGGATTCTTTTTTTAACCCCAGAGTGAAAGGAAAATCATTTTGTCAACTACAGAAAGGCAATGGATGAAAGAGAGAACTGTGTAAAAATACTTTCAAAGATGCTGATCACAAAACGAAATTTCCTTTTTCTTCCTAGCAGTCTGTTCATGGTATTCTCAAGGTAAGAAATGAGTTTTCTATAGCTTAGAGTAGCCCTAGAACATAAAAGAGACAAATGTTTGTATTGCCTTCAGCCCTGGGCAAAGCTGTCCAAGTCTGGTGTCCAAGTCTGGTGTCCAAGTGGTGGCTTATTGAAATGAAGACCAAAAGGAGAGAAATCTTGTCAATGACAGCAACGTTTTAATCAAAAATACGTCCCTAGGCTCTAATTTATTTGATAAATTTAGCTAATGCACATGATTAAGTGCTGAAAGACACTAGATTTCTGTCAGGAAATTGACTCTATGACAAAACGCTTTCTATTCATTAGATTAGCACTCAAAAATATCAGTAAAAAAAAATTGCTGAGTTTGAAGGAGCTGACAGATCCCAAACACTTACTGTTAATGGGAGAGCATTATCAATAGGAATTGTTCCTGTGAGGTTCTTAAGGGATCAATGCCAGATCCAACTACTTGCTCTTCTGTTCCAGCCCTTGAAGTACATCTACAACCACTGTCTTGCCTGTGGCAGACCGTTTGGTAGAATGGCCAATAGAGAAGACAAAACAGTCATACAAAGCTACCTGAATCACCCTGTAACCTGGATTCATTACTGCAGTGCTTTAATATCACCGACATCGGGCATCTAAGCATAAATAATGCAGGTCATGGAATACCCTGGAACCACTGTTTCCAGAAAGATTTAGGAATAAACATAGATCATCAACATGAGCTCAGCAAAACAAGGTGTGCTACATTTAAACAAGGTGGTAATGATGATTACATGTAGTTGAATGTGACCCTTTTGCTTGATGTGACTTTGAGTAAAAAGCTAAGCCAATTTCCAGCACTGATTTTTTTTTTAAGATGTTGAAAAAGTGGTGACAACACAGAAAAACTGAGAAATTATTCCATTGCTGAGGAAAACAAAACAAACAAAAAAATTGAATTGTTTGTTTTTCTTATTGTAATGATGAATGCAAGATGCTTTTATTAAAGTAAGTACGGGCTTTCAGAGGCAAAAATTTGGAGCATGTAAGGGTTCCTAATCACTGGGACTAGAGCAACAGCCAGAGAAAAACAGAATATAAATGGAACAGTGTTTGTTTGTTGTTTTTTCTTTATGAGAAGGAAAATTAACAGTACTAGGGGGAAAAAAAAGGGTGGCTAAAGAAATGGTGGGTTTGTTATCTTTTTTATGGTTTCAAATTAGGTCTTAGAAATGGTTACTGCTATACAGGAACAATGATTGAAATTATTTTCCCTGTAATACTGCAACTAGCTGGTAACAGCAGCCTGTTTTATACTTACTAGTGACATAATCATGATATCAAATAAGGAAAAGGTGATCTGGGCTAAATACTAGCAAAAAGTAGCTAGTGGAATCATGATGCACATTGGGAGATTGCAGAATGCCTTGCACTGAGACATTTTGGTATCAAGGCAGGTGCTCTAAGTGTGCATCTTTCTTCCTGGGTATAAGGAGACACTCCATGAGTACTTGAGAGCCTTTCCTCTGTTAACTTTGAGTTGTCAACAATATGTCACGGCTCTTATGTGTATTTCATAATAACCCTATGATGAGGTGAAGCATTTGTTTCTCATTAAGCAGAATTTGGTCTGGACAGGGCTATACTGCTTTTGCTTGTCTGGCTGTTTGTGGATATAACTTGCTTTTCTTTCTTTTTCTCACAGGTTTATTCCTGAGGCTTGGTCCACCTGTAGTGTCACCTGTGGAGTGGGCAGCCAGGTGCGGCTTGTGAAATGTCAAGTGCTCCTCTCTTTCTCTCAGTCTGTGGCTGACTTGCCCATTGATGAATGTGAAGGTCCCAAACCTGTGTCTCAGAGAGCCTGTTACAGTGGTCCCTGCAGTGGGGAGGCAACTGAATATACCCCAGAGGAAACTGAGCTGCTGTATGGCAGCTTGCAGGAGTTTGATGAGCTCTATGACTGGGAATATGAGGGCTTTACACAGTGTTCGGAGTCCTGTGGAGGAGGTAAGTACAAAATGTTTCTATGCTGGATTTGCTTTCCCTCTTCAGGTGTGTGCTTTGCAGTTAACACCCACAGACATGCTGCTGTTTAGAATCATAGAATCATTTAGGTTGGAAAATACCTTTAAGATCATTGAATCTAACCATAGGATCATTGAATCCAAATGTATTTGAAAAGGCATGGATGAAAACTGTGGAAAAAACCCACATACAGAACATATTTTAGCCCAGGACTTGCAGATTCCATGCTCAGACTGTCACCAAGAGTGATCAATGTATCACATATTTCTGTTTCCTTTTATCAGCTGATCACTCAAAAAGGCACTTGGGCAAAAAAAGACTAGTGACACAGGCTAAGAATCAAGTGTCATTTTTAGTTTTCACGTCTTGATTTGTAGTGTTCAAGTATAAACATGTTGAAGAAAACTGTCCTCCCATAGCAGATGCATTAGATTATTGATATTCTCAGGGCTCAGCTGGTTCCCGAACTCCTAGCACTAAGTGACATTATATCTGATTCTGGTGCAAAAGAAAACATATGGTAAAAAAAGCACTAATGGTGTGATTATCTGAAGCTAGCAGGCTTGGCACTTGGAGTGTTTCAAAGTTAATCAAGGTCTCAGGTTCCACATGTGATAGACTATTAATGCACAGATCTCTGATAACTCTTTTTTTCCCTTCATATAATCATCATTTTGCCTATCTAGTTCTGAGAAGTATGTCGATTCCAGTATATTTTAAATTGAACCTAGACTGCTCCAGCTGCTGTCTTTTTACATTATGAGTTTCAGACTATTTAAAAAGGGATTACTATAGATAAATACAGACAGATACTATAGAACTGGAAACCACTCAGTGCTTTATGAATGATTAATAGTGTGATCTGTACAGATTCACCAGTAATGAGTTACAAACTTAAAAGGCACAGTTAGTAGAAAGTAATGCAAAGGTTTTCTGTGCTTACTTTTAAATTGCTGACAGTAGTCAGTGTACAGAGCAGTTCACAGAGAGTCGACAATCCATTGCCACTATTTTTTTGTTTCTTAAATAAAAAATATGACACTAGTGAATGCCAAGTGGTGACAAACACTGGCTTTACAGGAATAATATATTGAGGTTACTAGTGAGCAGTAAAAACTTGTCCCACTTACACCGTGAATACTGAAACCTGAATAACTTCTAGAAATATCCTCTTGAAAACAAGTAATTTATTTGAAATAGTGACTATGTGTGTATTTTTCAAGTATAACTCACAGAGACTGATATGATAGAGACATTTTTGCTTTATAAATTTAATCTCTTTCAATTGTCAGCAAAAATTGTTAACCAAGACTTCTTTATGCTTGACATTAACTCTGAATTTTCCAGATTAGCAGATGCTAAGTCAGACATATTTGTAGCCATAGGTGCAAGACCAGTCAAACTAATTTTATTGGTTTTGGAGTCTCAAGAGAAGAAATTTGATAGATGCAGAAGTAACCTTTCACCTCCCAGAAGTAGCAACCAGGAGGAATTAGTTAGTCATTTAGTCTGCTGTTAGTGGCTGCATTTCCCAGAGCTGTCATCAAATATCATGTTACAATTATTCTATTCTGGTAGATATAAACACAGAAAACCTCATTTGATGGTATTTTGAAAGTGAACTTAAACTGCCTAGATTCACGTCCCACTCTTATGCCCTTTAATATTCTGATTTCCTGTTGAGAACTGATTTCTTTTTTTCAGGGAAAACAATTTTAAAGCAGACAGCTTTTTGTTCTGGTAATATTGTGCAGCAAATAATGTTTAGAATTCAGTTACTTGGCAAATAAACTTCCTGAAGTTCATATGCTTCTTTTGATTATCTCTGTACTGTGGAACTTCTGATGGATAATCAAAGGCCTTTATATTCTCTAAATGTTGAATCATCCAACCTTGATTTAAAGCTTATAACCATTTGCTGCATTGACTTATCCTATTGAACAGAGGGACAGTTGTTATCAGTATGCTGAGACGTGTCCAGTGCGAGATTCAAGAAGCTAAAGAAAGTGTTTCTGAGCACACTCGTTTGCTGCTGGAGCAAGCCAGATTTTTTTTTATATTTTTTTTAAGTCACTGGCACAAGCTACTAGAGCCAGAAACTTCTGTCAATACATAGTCTAGCAACCACAGACTGGCTGAATTCAGGCATGAGACTTTTTCTTCAATACGCAAGCTGTCAGGCAAGATTACTGGTCCTGCCAGTACCTTTAAAAGGTAAAATGTTGTGAGAATCCCTGAAATGAAATTATAATGAGTGGAGTAGAATGCTGGTAGGATAGACTAAAATTATTGGAAATACAATCAGAGATGACTTAGGTGACAGGAAGAAGAATGGGAAATGAACTCACGGGGAGGTTTGGGGCAGGCTGAATACTGAAAAGTGAAGAGCAGTGTTATCAGAGCTTGGCTATATGAATTTAATAAAACAAAACCATCAGTCTGAGAAACGGAAAACAGGCTGAATTCAAAGCCTTGCAGTCAATCACTTTTGGATAGCCAACACTGAAACAGACAATGCAAAAGTGTTAAGGTAGTTGATAACCATTGATCAAGTGCTCATTAATGACACAATTCAGAGAGGAGAAATTGAAGCTGTGGAAGTACAGTCGGTTTACAAAAT
Source organism: Numenius arquata (assembly GCF_964106895.1). Taxonomy (NCBI): domain Eukaryota; kingdom Metazoa; phylum Chordata; class Aves; order Charadriiformes; family Scolopacidae; genus Numenius; species Numenius arquata. The sequence goes on from NC_133616.1 coordinate 37,101,538, forward strand.
TTTGATCTGAAAAGAAAAACATCCAGCACCTACAGATGCTGTGCAAGCTGTATCCTAGGCAAATAGAAAGATGTTGCCAGCATGTGGCAGGACTCAGTGGTTTCTTTCCAGAGTTACTTTACTGATTTCCGTACCTCTTGGTTACCAGTCCTTCTCTCCTACCTTCTTCAGATTGGTATTTCTGTCAGGCCTGCATAAGTGATCAATGCAAAGTAGAGACTTGAACATAGTGCCATTTCCCATCGGGTAGAGAACCACCTCTGTTCTGCAGCCGGGAGCAGTCTGTCCTGGGGAATTCATATGCCTCTGTTTGCTGTACACACTATGATAACATGCTCAAGTGATTGAACTGGAAAGATGCAGAACATGACAGGGTAGAGAACATATTGTTTATGTATAGAAATTTCATTGGTTTCTTTTCCTAGAAATAAATCACTACTATTTGTTATATTCTATCAATGAGCTATCCTTTTTACAACTCTAAGTCTTTTGGGGGATTACTTGAATAGTAAAATGGCTTGAAAATATGGGTTCACCTTGTATAGAAGGAAACTCACAAAATGTTGGCTGACTTCAGGGACTTTGGTAATTTCCATGTTGATATCCAAGTCCAAAAATGTCAAATTTCTTTCTTCTTTTCAGCACCTTGAGTAAAGTAGAGACACTGCCTATTCTTGAGCCATAGGCATGCCCTGAATATGTTTGCACACATAGGAACCAATAAATTGCTCAACATGCCACTTTGCTGTGGACCTCTTCTCAGCCTGTATTGAAAATAAGTGGAATGAATCCGTGAAAAATTTCAGGGGTACAGGAACTAAGATGAACTAAGTATTTTGGTACTGTTGAATAATACGGTATCATTGTTTGTCTAATGACATGTGGTTTGGCATTAGAAACAGCAAAAGGTATTGTCAGTTACACTGCTCTTGGAGCTATTCAGGCTCTTCAAGTGCTATTTCTTTTAAACATTGGTGTCTTCAAAAGAGTGTGAGATATTTTTGAAAACTAATTGTTGGTTTTGAGAAGATGATGCAATTGTTATGAGTTCAGCTAATCTTTTCCTAACTCAGGAAGTAGGGAGGAATGTAAAAAGCATACTTCCACTTTGCTTGAACCGCCATGGATTAGATTTTTAGGAAGTTCAGCCCAATTATTATCCTCAGACGCCCGGGGGAAGAAGTAGATCCTCGCTCTCTAAGTACTCTTTCTTGTGGCATGTAGTGTTGCAATCCCTGATTTTCTAGCTATCTAGCCTTGTGATCCAAAAAATCTGTGATATTCCTACCTTACTGATAGGAAAAGTGTTACAGCATAACTGGTATGCTGAAGAGTACATAAGGAATTTGGTATCACCAAGAATTTCCTGAGTTAAAATATAATCCTAAATTTTTCCTGCTTCTCTCTTAGTCCTAATAGCTACCCTTGTTCTGTCCCAGCTCTCAGATATACCTTGTAGGTCTGCCTCTTCAGTGTAGGTGCAGGTCTGGGGATGCAGAAGAGTAAATGAGAGCAGCTGAATTGTCTGACCTTGATTTATTTTACTTTTGCATGTATAGCAATCATACTGTTGCTTATAATATAGCATGACAAAGTCAAGGCCATCTTCACAGAATCACAGAACAGTAGGGGTTGGAAGGGACCTCTGGAGATCTGGTCCAGCCCCCCTGCCAGCACAGGTTGACTTAGAGCAAGTTGCACAGGGTCCTGTCCAGGCAGGTTTTTAATATCTCTAGAGAAGGAGACTCCACAGTCTCTCTGGGCAGTCTGTTCCAGGGCTCTGTTACCCTTAAAGTAAAGAACTTTTTCCTTATGTTCAGAATTCCCTTATGTTTCCTTATCTTCACACCTTAGCCTGCTTGACTGACAAATATGCAGCCGCACTGCACTCAGAGAGAAAGTATGAGTCACTAGGGAGCACTGGGCAATTTTCTGTCCAGGGACGGTAAGTGGTGAATGAACCTAGGGACTTTTCACTGCAATCAAGACACTTAGTGATACTGAAAGAAAGGGCAAGTAAAAGCTCAGCATCCCAGATGCTGTTTTGATCAGGTCATCTGCTGGCCAGCTGGGGAACAGGATGCAAAAGGTGCAGCAAGCAATGTATAACTGTGTCTGGAAAATTGCAAGAGTTGCAGATGAAGAGAGAAAAGGAGCTGCGATTTTCCCTGCTCAGTCAGGTACGCTGTGCTGAGAAACATCCCCCTTTGGCAGACGTTGATACCATACTCCTCACAGACTGTCAGGAAGAGCGCTTGGATGTGGGCAGCAAACACGTCACTCCTGAGAGGAAAGGAGCCTCCTCGCTCCCTGCAACCAGGGCTGCAGCCCCTGAGCTGGCAGCCCTTGATGTGAGGCTGTGCTTCCCCACACACAGCCAAGGGAGTGTCTCTGCCCTCGGCTGCCCCTCGAGTACAGAGAGCTGGCTGTGACCATGTGTTGTTGTGTGTAGGTGTCCAGGAGGCTGTGGTGACCTGCCTGAACAAACAAACCAGGGAGACTGCGGACGAGACACTGTGTGTAACCAGCCGCCGTCCTCCACAGCTGCTGAAAGCCTGTAGCCTGGACCCCTGCCCCCCAAGGTAGGCTTCTTGTATCTTATCACCAGGCATACTTTTTTTTTTTTCCAGATTTCAGAGAGATGCGACCACTGATGAAGCTGAGAAACTGATCTTCAAGCTCCCCATGAATCTGAGATCATAGAATCATAGAACCCTTTAGGTTGGATAAGACCTTTAAGTTCACCAGGTCCAACTGTTAACCTAGTACTGCCAAGTCCACCACTAAACCATGCCCCTCAGCACTACCTCTACACATCTTTTAAATATGTCCAGGAATGGTAACTCAACCTCTTCCATGGGGAGCCCATTCCAATGCTTGACAACCCTTTCGGTGTAAAAATTTTTCACTATTTCTGAGCCAAGCCAGGATGCCAGGTAGCCTTCTTGGCCACCTGCAATGTTCAGAGCTAGGGATGCGTGGATCTGGGTATTACTGAAGTGGCTCTCCAAGTATAAGAGTAAAACATGCAGACAGGAGCCTGAAATGGCTCTTCAGGTTACACTACCACAGATGCAGCTCTCTGGCCTCAGCAGATCTGTGTCATTGAAGTGAGCAGAGATTATGTGAGTGAGTAAAACTCTGCTGCCACGCAAAGGTAGTAGACCAGCACAGCCAGGTCGGTGGTGTTATTGCAGGTGAGGATACCCAGGCCAGGGGTCTTCAGTCTTGTCCAGACATCATTCAATGGATTTTGAGGAATCCATGACAAAAGCAAAACAAACACACAAGCATGGGTGATTGTAGCCCACTATGTTGCCCAGAGCCAGTTAAACAACACTAGCAGTATGAAAAACAGAATTTTAAATAATTGTGACCCCAGACTCAATGGCCTTTTGGTCTGGAGGCACACGCTGCCTCACACATGCTCTTTCACGGACTGCTGGGGCTTACAACCTCCTCACGCCACAGTTGTATTGACCAGGAATTGCAAAGCCATGGTAAAAACAAAGGGTAAATTTCAGATCACTTGCCTATTCAGGTCCTGCAGGCAGACAGTTTATGGATTGGCTTAACTTTACCCAGAGTTGTGTCAAGTTTAAGGAGACTTCTCCAGCCTCCCCTCTCACAAGAGAGAGAGGCTCTTCCACCCTGACCACAGGCAGCTTCCGCAATCCCAACCCTAAAAATAGCAGAACTTTGTCTGCAGAGATTCACATCTGTACCCTCTATGACAAAGAATAGCTGCCATGAGGTTCCAGTGGTTTATTTAAATAGACCTGGGCCTGTCAAGTCTTCAAGATGTCCTGTATACAGATTGTCTTTATTCCCAGCTGTACAAAAGTGCATTTACCCTCTTTTGGTAGTGTGGCAGGTTTGAAATACATTGATTTATAACTTTGGACTATTTAAAACACTCACTGCAGTCCAGTTGTTAGATATTCCTTAGAATGTATATTGGTAGGTGTATGTATGCTTTATATGACAGCAGGCTATATAGAGGTATATTGTTATGAATATTAGATTTTGGATACACAGAGAAGGTTCACATTAGAAATGAAATATGGCATCAAATATGGCCAGCATCCAAGAATGATAAGGATGGAAATAACAGTTTGATTGGATGATCAGAATTTTGAGTCTGTGGCAATCAGAGCCAAACAGGCTCACGTGTTTCTCCAAAGCATTACAAGAATTGCTTATGAGGATATTGCAACCCTGACTTTGTTAAATTGTCTGTATTGTTGGTAATAACAAACTAATATTATATTAATGCTTGAAAATAACTTTGTAGGTGGAAATCTTATTGTAATTGATAGGTACAATTATCACTGGAGCTGAGAGTGCATGCTAGGAGATTGATCACCTGTCAATTTTGACATGAAAAATTAATATTCACTGGTTAATAAAAAATAAGACACACTCATTTAGGCCAGTATTTATGTGAGTTTTGTTACAAAAGTAGTCTGAGAAATTGGATGAATACTTTTTGAATTAGTCCATACCACTATGCCAGAATGGGACTAGTTTAAAGCAACCTTGGGCTTGTAGTCCATTCCATGGATTGCAAGAGGGTGAGAATCAGGCCATGAAGCAGACGTGAAAGGGTATTGAGGTGGCGGGTGGAGGCTAAAAAGCTTTCATCTATGCCTAGGGCTGTAATTGAGAAAAGGAGAAATTACTCCCTTCCCTGTATACACATCTCCTCTCCCTCCAACCCCCTCAGTCTGGAGGAAATTGCCTGTCTGCAGAGATTTAAGTGGCACAGGATGAAGAACAGCACGTGTTCTGCAAAATGGCTCCTGTGGTAAGAGCAAGGAGGCCTAAAACTCAAGACTGCAGACAGCAGTCAGTGTGGCCAATGGAATGAGAGCCAAGAAGGGAAGTTGATGTGTCTCCCAGGTCAGGCTATGACAAGATAACTTCCTTGTTTCCTGCAAAATTCTGAAGTGCTGTGCCTACTAATGCCACTGTATTAAATACAATTATATATTAATTAAACTGATAGTATTCAGTGTAAAATATTATTGCTTTATAATCATTAATTGCAATAGTCTTAAGACTTCCAAAGAGAACACATGAAATAAAAATAAATTAAAAAAAAAAAAAAAAGGAAAAAATAGAAGGCTTTAGGGTTTTCTCTTTGTTGTAATAATAAGATGCTTCAGGACCCTAATTCAAAAAATCTTGATCCAGGAATCTGATGGAAATTTAGGTTAAAATCCTGTCCTTGTGAATACTGGTGAAGGATGACAAGCCCAAAACTTGTGATACACTGTCACCGTGAACTTAGATCTCTGTTATGGAAGTTCCCAAAACGTGATCTGTGAACCACTGATACTTCCCAGAGCTTTCACTGATGGCTTATAGAGAGAGCTGGCTGGTCTCATAGTGTTGGCTCCTCTCTCTGTTTTCCAGCTGCTAAAATGCATTAACAGAAGCTAAAAATAAAAAACCCACTTTCTTAAAATGTCCTTGATGTGTAAGTGACTGTTGGAGCATGCAGTTGTGGTGGGTAGAGGAGGCAGTCTGCTGAAAAGACAACTGAGACAGTGACGAATTTCTCAGTAGACAAGAGAATGTTGTCCACAGCATGAAAAAAAGCTGAGAAGTCTTGCCCAAGAGAACAAAAATTCTCTCCTAATATATTTAGCAAAATTATTCCAGTGGTGTTTCTTGAACCAAAACAACCCAGCATGCTTAGAATTTAATGCGTATGTTTAGAATTTAATACAGTTCAAGTTCTTGTTTAGCTTAAGATGGAGAACATTTAAAAATTAACACTTCTAAGCTTAATGTTGCTTCTGCTGCAGGCATTTATGGTTACACGTGGCATTCTCTGTAACCTCTCAAAGGATTATGGAGTAAGCCTCTCCTGGCCAACAATTGACTGGTTTAACACATAAACAAAAGCATTGAACCACACAATCTAGTTAGCCTTTCTGGAGGGTCAGAAAACATACACCTCAAAATAGGTACTGTAGCAGTAGTCAGTGAAGAAAAATTTCATTCTGGTTTTGTTTCATCATTCTTTTTGGACACTTGAGAAGAAAAATGCTGAGCAGATCTTCACTGTTGTTATTCTTTTTGCTCCCTACTGAGAATAAATCTGGAGAGACTAGAATACTTCATTGCTTAATTAATGTTTCACCTTGAAATTAGTCTATGGTATCATCCCTCTTCAATTCCTAATTGCTCTGGTCTCTCCTGCAACAAAATAGGGTAAAAACTAGAATATACTGGCAATACTGCATATTTATGAAAACAATGAAAGGTTATGGTGCTTGTATAGCCGCTGAGAGAGCTTTATAATTTCGATTGAAATTCTGGCTTAAGATCTCAGTGCATTATTATTCTGAGTCCACTGAAGAGAAAGAGAAAAAGTAAATCACAGAAGTCTGTCTCCAAATATTCACAGCTGTATGGAGTCAGCAAAATCTCATGGTAAAAATTTTTACAGAAGAAAGAAGAAGAACCAGGAAGAGTTGTATGCAAAAAAAAAAAAAAAAACTGGAATATTTCATCCATACACAAATCCCAAAGCAGCTGAGTTTACTGTGGTTTCAGACTTTTTTGAGAGTTTTTTGCTTATTTCTTCAAGAACAGTAGCAGAAAAAGAGCCCAGCCCCTTTTCTCCTGGAAAACAGTATAACAAAATTTCCCATTTTACACTTAACGAAGAAATAGTGAAACACTGTGGAGGCGATTGCTACGTTGAGAGCTAAAAACTGATTTTCAGTACAGTAGGTACAGAGTAAAATTTCATATTACTAACTTGGTATACCCTTGCTTTATATTTCAATAAAAAGCATATTCCTTGTTTTGATGTACTAGGAGACACAGCATGCTTTCTTCAGGAAAGAGATGAATGAAGACCATGACCATTTTTATTCAGTCATTCAGTTACTTAATTTGTGTCAATCAAGCTATATCACTTCCAGAACTACATAGCAGTACTTGAGCAGAGCAGAGTCTTCCCGGAAGTAATGCAGAGTAGCTGTTCAATGTCTAGAAGTTTCTCTAAGCTCAAAAAATAAAAGGGCAGATCACTCAGTTTCGCTAATTCCTATGTTTGCATTCTAAATTACTCCAAAAACAATCAGAAAAACCTTGTCTTAATGTTGCCTTTACTGTTTTCAACAACAAAATGACTTGCATCCAAAATGTGTCTTTTCCTCAGCTTCCACAACTCAAAATACAGAGGCAGTCATCATCTAATCAGATATAATTGCTCTTGTTTACAACAGCAACAGCATGGGCACCTCGTGGTGGGCCAAAAAATTCTACCAAAGGGGTGAAAGAGAATGTTGTAACTGTGTTATTAATTATAACTGCTCAATAGCTTGGTCAATGCGTGTTGAAAAAATTTGGTAAACATGTATGGAGGAGTGGAGAGAGAAGCAAAGCAATGAAAGCCAGGTGGCTGAAAATGGAGGAAATTCCAGGCAATTTCTACAGCTTTGTTCTTGCATATTTTCGAAACTGAACTTTTTTGCCTGTGCAACAAAGAACAGCTGAATGTTACAAAATTTAAAAAAAAAAAAAAAAAAAAAAGTGAAAAAAAAGCAGACAGTTCTAGGAATAGCATACGATTTCACCCCAACACTCTCCCTTTACTCCTTCAAGCCTTTGTTGTCAACACGGAAAGACAGAAAACCATCTGAGTGGTTCTGATATCAGACTGAAGGGTCAAGATAGCCTGAGTTAAGCTGGGCTTTAGCTCATTGCGCTGTATCTTGTTTTTCTCTTCCTTTTCTTCTTTTTACCCGCCCTAGCATCTGCTTGTTTGTGTTTGTGCAATAAATTACCTGTTAGTATTTTAATGTTTATTTGATGAATGCAGTATTGTCCATCTGTTTTGCTCTATTTCATTTCCCAGTTGAAGTCAAAGAATAAAGAACAAAAAATAAACGTCTTTTTTTTGCATTTGGAGATGTGAGGCATTAGGTTGCTGGTAGGTCAGACTTAGCTTAAGATGTGCTCCCATCGACAATCTGAAACAAATTCAGTATGTGCGGAAGGGCCAGAGCTTTCTCTAATCCATTAAAGGTGACCTCTGTGTGTGGGAGGGTGTCAATTCATATGTGTTTTGCATCGCTCAGGTGAAATATTAGACCATCTCTGTCTAGTTCATGAAAGAGGTTGAAAGACTTTGCAAGTCATTATGTCTACAGATACTGCAGTATAGCCTTGCTGGTAGGAGACACCGGTTGTTTTGTTGACGTCTTTTCTTAGAGGTGTAAGTTAGAATTAGCATTAATGATGCATTGATGGTGTTAGTGTCTCTTTGTGCCACAAAAATATTTTCAACCCCTCACAAACCCCTGACTTTGTTTTTAAGTGGGATGTATTCAAGCCTACTTTTAACTGAAGTGCATTGAGAATGTCTCTAACAGACTCCTAAGATGTAGCCCACAGAGCATTCTGGGATCACAGTCCACAGCTTGAACTATTGGTGGAGTAGGTTGGAGAATCAGACATCAGAAGGAATATGCTGTCTGACAGGGTAGGTTCACCCTTCTTTGAAACCTTTAGGTAAAGAAGCAGCTTAAACAGGAGTGATGGGCTCAGTGAGAGAATAATAATCCCATTTTTTGTCTAGGTTTACTTTGCTAAAGACGGGACTGTTCAAAGACTTCTGAACATGTACAAAGAGCATGAGCTTAAAGTCAGGGTAGGGACTTAGTGAGTCCCTCTGCAGAGGAAAATTTCTCTTCTTTTTTTCCTGTACAAAGGCAGCCATCCCTAGACGGCTGTGTTATGCTGCGCCTGCGTTACCTGCATGTCTACTATGCACGACTGTAATACCACCCCGGCCCTAAAATGTATTGATCTGTGACCTAAAAACACTTATCTTTCTCTCCCCTTTTTTATAATATGATCTCCCCCTTTGTACCCTCTCCAGTTATTAAGACATTGTCCAATGTGTCTGGCAGCCTATCCTTCCCCTTTCTTGCTAGATGCATTGTCTGTGGTAGAGCAGTAACTGCACGTTCCTCGGTATCTCTTACTCAATGGCAGTTACGGTGAAGTCACCAAGGGGACCCTCGGGGAGTGGTCCTTTTCAGCCATGTGTGTCACATCTAATTATGAAGCAAAGCAACTTGCAAGTTTCCAGGGTCAGTAGAGCAGCTCTGGAGTCTCTGTTACAGTTCGCCCCCAGCTCTTCTAGTTTAAAATTTCAGACTTCTTCCCCAGCTATTTTGCTTTTTAAAATAATATGATAGTTCCTTCATTAGATAGGATTTCTTTCATAGACATTTTCCTCCATTTCAGCTTATATTCCATTCAGACTACTATGCTTATAAAATATTAAAGTGCAATCATAAATATTTTTTAATAACTTATACCATATTTCCTTCTGCCTTCAATGAATAGTAGATCACACTTCTTATTCAGAATCCTATACATGTAGGTAGATCATTTTCCTCTACGCGAATCTCCAGGTCACAAGTTTCTCCAAGTTAGTATACCCTTGTGTTGAAACAATCTCACCATGCCCTACTGTAAGTTTTCTTATAGCTTGGTTTGTGATGAGCATGAGCTTAAAGTCACGGTAGGGACTTAATGAGTCCCTCTGCAGAGGAAAATATCTCTTCTTTTTTTCCTGGCGCTGTTAATTTCCAGGTTTTAGTCACCTTAATACAGTCCACTTCTCTCTACCCTTCTCTTCTCTAATGCCTGTGCTAACCAGAATTTAATATTCATTGCCACTTGATATTTTTCAGTATTTTGAACAAATATGCTCTCATTTCAGCATTTCATACATTAACTTCTAATTCTTAGTTTTTTCTCTAAATTTATTCTTAATTTTCTTGTGTATTTGTGTCCATGAAAATTTTCATCCACAATTGCATGGCATGTTGCATGGCACAGTTGCATCCTCTGGCCTCTCATCTAACATTGTTAAGCACTGAAGGTCTCGCTGATGGAGTAGTTTGTGGTGTGCAGTTACCCATTAGAAACGTGACTAAGCTGATATATTCTACACTGTAACCAACTGTTGGTAGATCTTAGTCGTTCACAGCCTTGGGAAAGACTTGAACCACTCACACAAAGGTGAATAGCAATGTATTTAATTACCACCCAATGGATCCACAGGTTTGTGTGGTTATAACTGTATTGAATGGAAGCTTAGGGTATGGGATTTTTTGAATTTTTTTTTTTTACATTATAATAGTTACACTGTTGTGGTTCCTGATGGGAACTTAAGTGTTCAGATGCCTCAGGCAGGTTCATTCACCTTCCCATGAGGAAGCAAACCGTACTGCCTAAACTCATTACTTTCTCCAAGATTTAAGAAGCCCGTTTCTCATTCAGGGAGAAGTGTATTAAGTCACCATTCTGTAGTCTGTGGATTCTGCACACAAACCTTTATTGATATAACTATTTGGGTGGAGATATGAAGTGTTTTAGTATCAGTTTGCCTATATACATAGTAACCTTTCCGATACCATGACTTTGAATAGAATAACTTTTCCTTCCATGCATTTTTTGAGTCCAAATCAGACCTTAGTTGATGGTTCCATCAATCTGAATACTTTACTATAGTTGTTTTGGTTATTTATGGCTGTAATATGAGCTTAGAGCCTCCTCACTCTGTGTGAGGAGCTCCTGCATGTTTGGATCTCTGCATGTTAATGCGAGGAAAAACATACTTGCTTGCAGAAGAGTGAATGGATTGCAAAATAGATTATCAGTCATAGTTCCAGGATCTCAAAGGGGAAAGCAGGAAGGAAATATTGCATCTGCATGTGCCCGTGGAACAAAATTCTTGCACTGCCTTACTAACTGTACGTTGCAAGAAGGGCATTGAAGGGAACTCAAACATAAGCAGGCATTAGGAGTTTCCTGAGTTTGGTCACAGTACCATATACATATATATACCTAGGTTCAACTGTTCTACCCCCTCCCCCCCTACCAAAAGACTAGAAAAAAAGCTTGTATGCCTGATTTTGAGAGACAGCCTGTTTGTACCTTCTGCACTGGTGAAATAGTTCAGGAACAGTTCATCCTAATGAAAATATTATCCCTGTAATGCTGCCAGCCAGGTCAGCAAGAAGCTCATGTTATCTGCTGGTTTTGTGGCAGTACTGCTCATAAAACTTGGACTTGTTAGAGAATTACTTAAGCCCACTCACTGTCATTTGAACACTGTTTCATTCATGAATCTGCTTTCTTTGTCCATTCAATCCAATGACATTTCCTTCACTTCTTTCCTGCACTGATCATTTCATCAAAGGCATCCTTACGTTTTAGGAGAGTCTTGTTACTCTGTGGGACAAAATCACACGTTCATGAAAATTGATCTTACAGATTGTGAAGTCAAGCTTTTTGTATATTCTTTCCATGCCATCTACATACATTTTCAACTATCTTGTTTTTAAAATGCTTCATTGTAGATGGTACTTCAAATTATAAATAATCAGTTCACTGCACATCTTTCTCACCCGCTGAGCTTTTTCTTTCTTTGTCTTCTGGTGTCTGTAAGCTTGTTGATTTCTCTTTCAAGAACAGCTGTTTTTTAACATTTTCCATATGCCATAAAGTTAGGCCTAAGAAAATGTGTTGGTTTATGAGACAGTCCAGTATGGAGAGCACAGAATGAAAAGAGCTGGGGAGTGTTTGACATAAAGCAGCTCTGCCATGGACAGCAAGGTGTTAAACTGTCCCTCCACTTCTTTGCAGAAGAACCATATGAGTGTGCTTCATAGACTGAAGTGCACAATTTATTTCATAAATTAGCGGTTCTTGTGTTTTTGCATTACTTCAATGTAGGTTTAGGGCAAGGGTGTTATCCTGCTCTGCTGTAGTTCCCAGACTGTGTTCCCCCCTGCACTCCTCATACAATTTCTGCCATCTGCCATTACAAGTGCAATTTGTGCAATTTATGCAATTTCTGTCCTGTTCCTCAAAGCTCCGTATCTTACTTCTTGACCAGCTTTCCACCTTTACGCTAATTTACTCTGTTCCTCAACTGTTTCCTATCTTCATTTTTGAAAGGGGCTACCAAGGACCTATTTTCATTGTATCTCACATGAAATATTGAACAACCTCTTTGTAAGGAGTTGCTGCTTTAATCATGAGCTCAAATCTTAACTTGATACAAAAACTGGTACTCATTTGTTTATCAAGCCTAATCTGATCTCTGTAGCTATGTCAAAGACAGCCATTGATACCAATTATTTCAGTGTCACAGTTATCACACAGAGTAAAAGTTTCTTGTGAGGTACTTTTCAGTAGCCAGGATGTCTGCTAATCTCTCAAACCAGTTCTCTGCCAAACCAGTTCACTTACCTGAAATTGCCTTTTCATGTTCCTCTGTGGTTCATGCATTTTGCATTGCAGTAGTCCCCTGAAAAGCCCACTAGACAACCTCCCACTGTTCAAAGTCTTGGCAGAAAAACACAAACCATCTTTTCTGACCTGCTCTAGTAGTTGATGTTCTCTGCCTTCAACTTAAGGCTCAGCAAGACTTTATTACTGCAAGGAATCATAGAATCACAGAATGGTTAGAGTTGGAAGGGACCTTAAAGATCATTGAGTTCCAACCCCCCTGCCATGGGCAGGGACACCTCCCACTAGACCAGGTTGCTCAAAGCCTCATCCATCCTGGCCTTGAACACTTCCAGGGATGGGCCATCCACAACTTCCCTGGGCAACCTGTTCCAATGCTTCACCACCTTCACAGTAAAGAATTTCCTCCTAATATCTAATCTAAATCTCCCCTCTTCCAATTTAAAACCATTATCCCTTGTCCCGTCACTACACTTCCTGACAAAGAGTCCCATATATATACTGCTTGAAGCATGTCAGAAGGTTACTCCAAAATGGCAACCAAAATTGCCATTTGTAGGGTTGTTGCATACTCCATTTACCCTCTGTTTTTCTCTGACTTTTGAGTTCCACCTGTATTTTCCTCTATTTGTGTCTGTTATATAAATATTGGCACCCTGCCACAATCGGCTATAATGAGCTGCAATATTCATTGATACCGATAAGTCTACAGAGTGAATATAGCCACTTCTGTTGGCTCCCAGAGTGCTCTCATTGAGCCTTTGATCTGCTTGCATGTGTTGGGTGCATAGATATCTCTTTAATGGATTCCTTTCACTTGCAAGGAAGATGTTTTTTGAAGAAAAGCACCTCACTCTCCCTTGTACACAGCAATCCCCTGAAACCTTCCCTGCGTGTTCAGCACCCTTGTTATGTTGGTGATACTGAACAACAGATTTTGTCAGGCTTGTACTGAACAACAAAGCATTATTTTTCTGTTGCTGTTGCTGCTAATTTAAAAGTGTTTTGCCTCTTCATTTTTATTTCTTAATCGAGTATTAAATTTGCAAAGCTTAGTTAAATATCACTTTTCCTCTGATGTGTGTGTATACTGTACATATATTTATCTATCATATCTCCATCATATCTCTCCATCCTATATCTCTCTAACATGAGAAAAATGTTCTCTCCCCCATAGCAGTAGGGAGATCATTTCCTAGAGACTCAGATCTATGTTTAAACACCTAGGTGGAGGTCTTAGCTCTCACACTTGTTGTGGTTTAACCCCAGCCAGCAGCTAGGACCACATAGCCATTCACTCAATTTTCTCCCTCCCCCAGCTCCACCCCCCACAAAGGGTGGGGAGAAAAAGGACCAAAGGAGAGAAAATGGGGGAAAAATACCCTAAAACAAAACCAGAAGCAACTCATGGGTTGAGACAAAGACAGTTTAATGGAGTAATAACAGAAAAGGAAAATAACAGTACTAAGGAAAATAACAATACTAATGGCAAAAGAATATATAAGATAAAGTAATACGACAAAAGTCACTCTCACCACTGGGTGAAATGGTTGCCCAGCCTGTCCCAAGCAGTGATCACAGATACTCACCCTCCCGGCCAACCCCTATTTTAATACTGACCGTGATGTCTATGGTACAGAATATTCCACTGACCAGCTTGTCCTGTCTATGCTTCATCTCAGCTTCTACGAGAAGCTAAAAAAAATCCTTGACTAATATAAACATCACCTGGCAACAACTAAAACAATATGCCTTATTGACTTCTCTTTCATACCAAATCTGAAACACAGTAACCACTAGAAAAAAATTAATTCAATCCCAGCTGAAACCAGGACAACACTTTATTTCAAAGGAGCAGTCTGATTTTACTGTGAGTGATTTAATAGCTGAATGAAAAATTAATTGTAGTTAAATTCCTACCTTTTATGCCCCTTTCTTTGATTATAAAGCCAGGAACTGACCTGAGAGTTCTCATTTGAATCCTGCAGCTTCACTGCAGGAAAGTATGCTACCTAAACAGGATTGACAGTAACTCTCTCTGCTGTTCAAAGTTTAAGATCACATTCTGGATGGTATTTAAGACCTGACACTGAGGATACTGAGTCAACCCAAGATAAATTTGCTAAAGAATCCCCAAGAAAGCCTTTCACACCCATGAACCAGAAAGATTTGCCACAAACACAGCTTCAGATTGATAACAGAAAAGGAAGGGAGGAGATGTACGGGCTCCAAGTAGACTTCTCAGTCTGCGGGGTCCAATGGAGGACACACAGGTTGAGAGAGGACAAGAGGAAGCCAGTATTGACATAGTATGTGATTTACTTAGTCTGTTGCATACGAATATACACAGCTGCCACCCAGCCTTTGTGCACTGAGGAAGGTCTCTATGCAGACAGGTGTCAGACGTTAAGCAAGACATTTCCAGACAAACCCCTTTCCACACTGATGAATGTTTATTTTAGAAATAAGAAGAGTTCTTTTGTATCACTTTCATATGGTTTAACTACATAAAAATGACAATAATTTCATTTTTTTAGAACTAGTTTGAGAGGTCTTTGTGTAGAAGGGTGTTTACTTTTCCTGTGCAGTGTTCAGTTTTCTTGGCAGTGCTCAAAGGGATTCTGTCAGGATTAAATCATATATCTCCAGAAAATATTCTTTACTTGTACCACCTAACAGCTTAGAATGCTTTGGTTTTTACCATATATACTGTGAATATAGAGACTGATACAAAGTTGTTGGCTCCATAGTGCTTTGGCTGAAGACTATACATTTTTCAAGTTCTACCTACATTATTTACTTTTTCCAGACTAACTATGGGGGTGCAAGAGTGCTTTGTTCTGAAGGCTCGTGGGTCCACTGGCACAGCAGCAATAATTCTAGCAACTTATCCTGCCATGAGTAGCTGCTTACTAGCTGGTAACACTTTCTGGTCTACATAGCTAACAGAATTATTATGCAGGATCCAGTTCTTGTAGCAATGAGAGGGACATTTCAAAACTGAGGCAACAACGCATTGTTGTCCCTGTTGTTATTCGTAGGCAGTGCCTAGAGACTCCTGTCAAGCTGAGAGCTGTGCTAGGCAGTAGATAAAGACAGAATAAGCTATCATCCCTGCTGCAGAACCACAGCCTAAGCAAACAACATGGAGAGAGCTCAAGAGAAAAAAAAAGTATTGTTACGATTTTCCAAATGTGAAGTTGAGACACACATGGGAGAATGGTATGATCCAGCCCAGCACTTGAGTCTTGCGATTAGACTCAAAGGGTTTATTCACATACGCACAGGCCAGCCCATGTTTCAGCCACTCTGGTCTCAGACACCTCTTGAGTTCAGCGAAGAACCAGGAACAAGGTTCTGCTCACTTGACACTTCAGTTCTTCACTTGAACTGCTTGGGCGTGATACAACATTGGTAGTTTTTGTTCTGTCACAAGAAAGAAGGAACATTCATTTCTAATAAAAATTAAATGTATAGAACTATTTAGAACTTCATGCTCATGTTATGTGTTAAAAGCTTTTTTTTCTTTTCCTTTTAAACAACTTGAAGTTGGTCACCAATGTCCAGGCTATCTTCTAGTTGAATATATGGGCCCTCACAAAACTTGAAACTCATTAAAATATAACATGATAAAGTTTAATTTAGGGTTCTCAGGCAAGATTTTTGTTAACTATGTCAAGATAATTTCCCTAATTAGAAACAGCGTGGTTAAGCTGCTTTTTGAGTGCATCTCTAACATTTTCAGACTTACGTTAGTGATACAGAAAAACTGTGCTGTGATTGAAATCTTGGGTTTGAGATTATTAGGCCTTTTTTGGCAACTGGACCTTCACAATTGTTCTCTCTCTTTCATTCAAGGGAGCTGCAAATATTCACATTTTAAAACATACTGACCATGATTGATTGTGGAAGCTGCTTGTTTACCTGAAGTTAAGCACATGCATAAGCACTGCACAGTCAAGCCTAATTTATTTAATGAGAATGCTTAAAAAAATTATAGTTTCTCACTGGCTCTTTAGAAATTAGAATTTTAATTTGTAAAATTAATAGTATATTACAGATAATTAGTCTAATTCATAATACGAACTGACTGTTAGGTTTCCTAACTGGTGTTTTTCTGTTCGTTAAATCTGTCCATTACTAAGTCACTTTCTTAGCATATAGTTCTTGGAAGTGCAAGAAATTTAGTGCTCCTGTTGGATGGGCTTTTCATGAATTTCTGTTCAGTTTTTAGACCATGCCCTTATCATCACGTATTATAAAAGCTAAAGGAAAGTCATTCCCTGGAGCAGTCAGATCAGATTCACTGTTTTGTTGACCTGTCTTCATATGCATTACATGTCTCCATACACTTCACCAACTCTAAAAAAACTTCCAAGGCATCACAACAGTCTGCAGGAAGCACAAGATTGTTCATTTGGAAAGCAAAAAGATTCTGTGATCAATTTTGTATTTTGCATTTGTGATGATACATTAAATAAGCTGTATATTGGGACCATCCTCTTTTCCCTACACATTTCCAGTGGAAACTTGTTTCGTTTATGTTCATTTGAAAAATGTGTGTATATGTGTATTTTAATACATGTATTGCTAATATACACATATCCATTTCAACACACCCAGCCCTATGAATTGCCTTTTTCCTGTTACATTCCTCTCTGTTAGCCATCTCTAAATGTCTATGTGGTTTTGTATCAATATAGTTTTCCTTCAATCAGCTCAAATATTCAACGTATTGTATGTATGTCAGCCTCTGCAGAGGATGAAAACTTTTTAAATTGTTTTTTATGTTTTTATGAAGCTTAAATACTTTAAAAGTCTAATTTGTGCTTAAATACATAACTACTACATAGGTATTTGGGAGATGGAGACAGACAACTGTCAGACAACTGATAGACCTAGAGTTAGGACAAGCCAGGGGTTTAGGGGCACAAATGTGCCAAAGTCCTGCTGTAAAAAAAGACTAAAAAGACACTGTTGCTCTACTGCTACATATTAGTATAGCTTTGGGGACTAGCAGGAGAAAGAAGGAGAGATAAAAAGAATGTGTCAGACCAAAACCATGCAATCTCTTCACTGAGCTCTGGGAAGTACCAAACTGACAACTTTCAGCAGGGCTATAAACTAGTAAGTATGCAGATCTTTCCTAAAGTCTCTACCTTAACAACCACAGTCAGGTCACAAAGATGCCAATTCTACTTGCACAAGGTTTCCTTAGCTTGATCCTATCACTACTATATTCAACTTTTTAGGTGTAGGATTATTTCTTACCTGAATATTAATTCTGGTATTTTCAGAGGAATGCAGGACAAGACAACATTATTCTTTTTCCTATGCCATACACATTGGAAGAGTCAGTGCAGTATGGCCAGGACACCCAGAAGAAAAAAGAGACAGAGGAATGCACAGTTAAGGACTATATGAAATAAGACAGGTATTATTTCAGTTAGCATCACATAACACTCTACAGTAAGGGTAAAACTGTGTTGCTACAGAAAAGCAGTGTTTGGGAAAAAAAAAAAAAGGATCATTACCTTTATTATCTCCAAGTTTAAAACCTAAATTGTAAATTTAGTAGCATAGTATTAGTTCAAAGTGTTGCAAGCACCTTTAGCTGTTATAAAACAGTTCTACAGTTCTGTGGTTCTATTCAATAAGATTATCACTTATTTTCTCTGTGTTTTTTAGGACTCTGAAATTCTGCCAATCACATATATCATTTATGGTTTTGGTTAGTTGCACATCCCTACTGCACTTTGCATGCATCTGCTCTACTCTACATTCTTTACTTTGTATATATGGAAGTCCATAGAAGTCACTGGGGAATATGAAAGTCCAAAAGAGAGAGTTTGACCTCATATTTCCTGAGCACCTCTAAGGAATCTCCTGTTTAAAGCAGCTGGAAGGAACTGTGAACAAACCAATATTTTTGGGCAGGGCAACAGATGCAACCTGAAACCGAAATTTCAAATACTAGAAAAACAAATCCTTTCTCTTTACTGAAACACAGTACTTCTTCCTGGAAGAAGAAACAGACACTCTCTTCTGCAGAAGCCAAGATCTCCAAAGAGTTTACGTGGCCTGCTGGCCACTGAGATGTGAACTGCCAACAGAAACGTTGTGCACTTTTACCAATAACAATGAGTTGCTGCAGGCAACAGCTATTACCATCACTTGAATAAAAGAAACTCTGGCAACTAACCATGTATCAAAATAGAATCTGAAATAAGAAAATGCCTTCTTTTCAGCACTTACTCAAATATCTTATTTTAGATTGTGCCAAAAGTGAAGGGTAGCTGATATCCACATTAATTCTGACTGACAATTTTATGGGAAAATCTGGGAAGACCTCTCCCCCAAGATCATTCGTATGGAGAACATACTCCAGATTAGTTTAACTGGCTGCCAGATGTCACTCCTATTCCATTGTTAAATAGCTCCCAGTACACATATCAGGCTTTAGTGGTGTTCAGTGTATTACAGCCTGGAAAGCAACCATGGTAACTTCTAACTAAGTTTGTAAAATGTGTTCATTATTAGAAAGGGTTAAACATCTGTCCTAGTTTCAGCCGGGACAGAATTAATTTTCTTTCCAGTGGTTGCTGTGTTTCAGATTCGGTATGAAAAGAATGTTGATAAGGCATATTGTTTTAGTTGTTGCCAGGTGATGTTTATATTAGTCAAGGACTTTTTTCAGCTTCCCATAAAAGCTGAGATGGAGCATAGACAGGACAAGCTGGCCAATGAAATATTCTGTGCCATAGATGTCATGCTTGCTATATAAATGGGGTTGGCCAGGAGGCAGAAATCCCAATCACAGCTTGGGTCCAGCTAGGTTACCAATTCACCAGATGATGAGGGTGACTTGTGATTATTAGTTTATGTTGTATATTCTCTTACCGTTATCATCATCATCACTTTTCTGTTAATGTTCCATTAAACTGTCTTTATCTCAACCCACGAGGTTGGTTTTCCCCCCTTCTTTTTCCCCTCCTTTTCTCTCTCTTCTCCCCACTCTTTGGGAGGCAGGGGGGGAAGGTGGGGAGGAGGTGAGGAGGAGAACTGTGCAAGTGGCTGTGGTCCTAGCTGCTGGCTGGGGTTAAGCTATGACAACAGCTTTTTGTCATTGCTACTAGCAGAACCAAGGCTGTTGTGAATTACAGTGAACTAAAAGTGAACTACAGTGTCACTAGTGCCTACAGTGGTGCTCAGAACATATCCTGCCCTGTTATAAAACCAGAGAATGTCATCAGCAGATGGAGCACAGAAGGGGAGCAATATGGCTTTTGGGTCCATCAGCATTATCGTCTAGGGAGGGAAAAAATATTTCTTACCTGCTAGCTGTTTCAATTTGTTATGAGTGTTACTGAAAGGGGGGAAGAAAAATGCTCAGAGCAACTTCATAAAATAAATAGAGAAGCTTGAATTGTTCTGTGACTGTAAGATGACACAAGCTTGAATAATTATTTCCATAATGTGTTCATTAACATGATGCATTTTAAACATGCTGAGCAGTTTCCATTGACTGCTGATCTCAGGCTGTCAGAGTGTTTTCCTCTGTTACTTCCACAAATTCTGCTTCATGCTGCTGACATGTTTCATAACTTTCCTTCATTGTCTGCCTCCATCCTCCTTGGAGCCTGAGGGTATCTTTCTTCATAATCAGTCTCTTTAGTTTCTGCTTGGCTTTGCCTTTTTCAAAGGCAGATTCTCTGAGCCTTCCTTGTCCTGAATGTTTTACTCCCCCAGAAATCAGTTTAAATAATGTCATGCAGGAAAGGAAGCATTTCTTCAGGATTAGGAAAAGTGGCAGTATGTGGCTCTCATACTTTCATTTTGGATGTGGGAGTATGTCCAGGTTAGTATAGTGTTTTGTGTAAAGTTGTTGGGAAGACCATTTTCTCATAGTCTCATTCTGAAAATAGGACCTTTTTTGTGTACACATTTCTACAAATCTCTGAACTGCCTTCTAGTAGAGTACAAAAGTGGAAGACCTAATGTTTTAAGCAATTATCTGTGTATGGCTGGCAGAATTAGGGGTTGTATTCAGTACAGCTCAAACTGCAGAAATCTGATTTTAATGTGATGAACACTGAAATTCAGAAATCAACAATCCTGTTGGAGCAGGATTTACACAGCTACTGCAGAGAAGGGCTGACTTGGTGACAGGTGTTCACCCAAGGGCTGAAGAGGATCTCCCTTCTCTCACTTTGCATCTCTCAAGGCATTAGGACTCCCTACTTCCAAAACAAGGAAAAGTCAGTTAGAAACACCACCCCTGGATCTCTGGAAGAAATTCCTGCTCAGGAAATCACTGATACACTCCTTTGATGGACTTTGTTAGTATCTTTCGTTGTTGTTGTTAAAGACAGAAAAAAAAACCAGGTAATTAAATCCATTCAGTCTTGAAATATATTGGCCAGGCTCCTGCACACCAAAAACTTTTAATTTAGGACACAAAATTGTTCCTATGACATTGCAGAAGTCACAAACAATTGAAGTCCAAGTGCTTTTGACAAGAACTGAAAATGCAGAGGAACAGTAAATATTGTTCTTAGCCTTGTTCTGCAGCTAGAGGACGGGTGATGGTGATCAGAGAAGAATTACGTTTCTTTTACTGCTTCTTCACTCCATCTGTCATTATAAAAAGAGAAGAATTAGGTGACTTTATTCTGTGCTTAAGGTTTTCTCTCCTGACACCTTCACAGATGGGAGATTGGGAAATGGAGCACCTGCAGCCTTACCTGTGGGGTTGGATTGCAGACACGAGATGTCTTCTGTTCTCATCTACTATCAAGAGAGACTAACGAGACTGTGATTTTAGCAGATGAATTGTGCTATAAACCTAAGCCATCCCTTGTACAAGCCTGTAATCGCTTTGACTGCCCACCTTCCTGGTATCCTACAGAATGGCAAGAGGTAAGAAAATACGTGTAATCTCATTTTATGACAGCTAAATGTAGTCATTACCTGCATTATCAATGCATCATTTTGCTTTAGCCCGTCAAGAGAATTCATTAATCATTCCAACAAGCCATTAAAAAATTGGAAAAGTGTGCCCTTTTGCTCTTTAAAAAAATGCATCAGCATTTTCAGAGGTAAATAATGACTATAGCTACTTCTAATTCAAAGTCACTGGGAACTCTTAACTGCTGTCTCTAGACTCCAGACAGAAATATCTGGAATGTGATGGTCAGCTGCAGTGACCCAATGGATTTGGGTCAACAATGCCAAGGTTTCTAGGAATACAAAGTTATAAGGATCAAGGAGGAGAGAATCTCTAAAGTATGTTGAGTATCCCATATATTCTCAAATAATAATTTAGTTTAGGACAAGAAACAGTCCTCAACCTTCCGAGTCACAAAGGAGTGGTAGGCACTTCCCTTTGAGAGATGGATGCCGTATTACACTAAAGTTGAAAATTGCTGTCTACACAATGGATTTGTTCAAGGTCTTCCATCTTTGGAAAGCAACCTGAAAGGAGTTTATTTGCTGCCATCTGGTTGCAAATGAATACACTTGCGCAATTCAAAAGACTTAAAGGTGCTTCTGTTGGATATAATACTGCACAGGAAAAAAGGATCCTGCCCTGTTGTCACGAGTAAAGGAAAAAGTTGTTCTGTGATGGAAGTGTAAGCAAAAGGCCAGTTTAAATCTTCACTTCTATTGAGTGCAAGGATTCATTCCATCCTAGGAGAAAACTGACTGCTTGGCACGGTGCTTTCATATGCCTAACCAGTCTCCATCTATAAAATCTGCTTTTTACTTAACAGACTTGATAAGTCTGTGAAACTGTACTTCATGGGAGAGCTCTGGGTTTGGGCAGCCATCCCAGTAAAAGAAAAAAAAATTATGCCAGCCTGATGTTCTGTCAAAGCTATATAACTAGCCTATAGCATTAGTCCTATGTTTAAAACAATTCATTGTCATTTCATGCTTTAATTTGTCAACTGATAATATACCTGTGCTGGAGTTCATTTCTGCAGCTTAATGAAGGTCATATTATAGCTATTCTGCGCTTACTTCCACAGGCTTTGCAGGCTGGCCAGCTGTGTACATAGCTCCTCACTACATGGGCACTGAATATTCCCTGTGCTTACTTTTTGCCGGAAGAAAACAGCACAAAAACGTACTTGCCTACCTACTGTTTTCTGCCTCTGTTTAGATGACTATAGAGCAAGGAAAAAAAAGTCTAATCCATCAAAATCCATCCATTTCCATTATCTCATTTTTTAAAGACATCTGTCTTCCTTCTTTGCACCACCAACCTCCTCCGTACAGTTATTCCCACCCTGTAGGAAAGCCAGGCCTCACAGTTCAGTCTCACGCAGGTTTCCCATTGAGGACCTCCATATGAAAACCTGCACCATCAGGCTAGTGTGTTGCGGTTAGGGATTATTACAGCTGTTGACTCCTGGAACGTGTGACAGAAAAGACCATTTGGATAGGATGTGAGTGGCTGAGACTTCTCCTGGAAGTGAGGTCCAGCGATGCAGTAGAGCTGTCCTGGAGCCCTCCAGCAGGAGCAATCCTGCAGGAGGATTTCTTTCCTTGCATCAAGGGACCCACAATACCTCCACTCTCCCCAGATCCCTGAGAGTGTTCCTCACCTACAGGGAGATGGAGGGCCCCTGTGGGAAGGTCCTTTTCTCACCCTAAAGAAGGTCCTTTAAAGCTTCGCTGATGCTAGAGGGTCACATCTGTTCTCCACACAGGCTGGTTTGAAGCCATTTCTTTGGTCTCAACTGTGGAGTTTGTCGTGCTTTTCAGAGCACTCTCTCACAATAGTTTCAAGCAAACAAACAAACAAAAGATTTAAACTGCAATGAGCGATGTTTTCTTTTCTAAGGCCTTTTATGCTTGTTAAGGAAGAGTTGTCTGAACTAAATGCCCTGAGAAGCCCCAGTGTTCCTGGCAGATAGACACACGATAATTATCAGTGTTGGAACATTCCAAGTGATTTTTTAAATATGTCTTTACAGATTCAAGACTATTTATTTTTAAATAAATCTGCTTCTTAGCAAAATCCATTAGGATGTTTATGTTGTTTTCAGTAATGTGCTTCTGGAGGAAAGTGGATATGAGCTTTCATTTTTACAAGGCCCTATAAATATCTACTCTGCAGGCCTCAAATAGGAGACATCCATTAGTTCATCTTCATCCTCCTTTGTTTTATTACTCAATAAGTGCCATAGTCTCAGTCACAGTGTTCTTTTTTAGCTTCTCGGTGCTATCCTTCCTCCAAAGATAATTTGAACAATGCTTTGACAGCAGAGTCAGCATGGGAAAACTGGTAACATTTTCAGATCCTTTTCTAGCTATTTTTTCTCCATATTGGAAAAAGCCCTTTCTAAACTTCCAAGTATCAGGCCTTAGAAAGCAACTGGAAGACCTGCTGAGAGAAAAATGTTTAATCCCTTTGCAGATGCTTTATCTTACTGTAGAGTCATAGCAGAGAACTCATTTTTGATAGTAAGGCCAAAATTTGTCCAGCTGTGGTCCCACTACCTTGAGCAGAGGGCAGTGCAGAATTAAACCACCTGGGAGAGTTGAGGGGTAGGACAACTCCTTCCTCAACTGTCCCTGTAAGTAGGACTGTAAAATGACATCCTTTCAAATGTTCAGCTACTACCCCAAATTGCTAACAGTTATGGTGCTCAGTGACAGTTGCCTAGCCCTTTACTTTTCATGAATAATTGCCCTTTTCCACACGTTTGAGAACAGACCAGCTTTCCTGCCTCCCAAACAATGGAAATAGTGGTTTTGCCTAAATCCTGTGCATTGTATGTCTGTGCATAGATGCTCATAGGCATGTGCTGAGGCAAAGCAATGGCCTGCTTTCCCTCTCTGCTTTCAACAGTGACCATCAATTCTTTGTGTTAATTATCCTTTACAGATTGTTCTATGAGCAAAGCAGATACCAAAGCAATGACTGTTGTGAGAGAGGCCAACACCACAGTTCCACTAGCAGTTTAGGATGACCTATGCCAACACTCCTACCAAAGGAGACAATAGCTGCTGCAGGAATCTCCTTCTTGCCCTTAGAGCACCCAGTTTCTTATATCTCCAGAAGTGTTGTGCAATCACGCCATGGTCCTGGTTAAAGCTAGCCAGAAATATAATTACCTTTAGCCTAGATTAATTTTCCACTCCAATTCACTCTGCAGCCACATAAATGTTTACCCCAGCATATGGGGGAAGGCAGCACAAAGCCAGGAATGACTGGCTGGCAGAGTTGGGTGTATAGGTTGTCTTCTTTGGTGTCAGCCTTGTCTCATGTTTGCTTAAGCCAATTGTTGAACTAGGTATGATCAGGCAGCAATGTGGGGAGATGCCACTCCTGGCAAAGTTGGTAACCTGGCAAAGTCCCAGATCTCCTGTAAGGGAATGTCAGGGGATATTGGGCTTGGCTCTACTCAGAAGCTGTGGGGAGCAGAAATATCAGGAGACGTAGTTCAAACAGCCACACTTTACCTACTTGGGTAGGTGAAGTGAATCCACACTGTGATACAAGCACCTTTCTCTGTTGTAATGGTGCGGTGAGATCTTTCTGAACAGCAGAGAGAGAGAGAGCACGTAATTCAGATGGGATATGTCTGAGTGAGGATCTTCTAAAAACTACTGTTTCATATTTCCTGTAAATACAAGCAGATGTTGCTGTCATTGATTACCCCTTTTCTTGGAAAAATGTGAGGGCTGGAAGCTTCCAGTAGAGAAAAATCAGCAAAGATCCCAGGGTAGTGAAGGCTCCAGAGATGAAATACAGGTACAGGCAGAGCTGCAGTGCGATAATCCAGGACTGTCCTAGAAGGGCATTTCTGCGGACAAGGAGGAATCTCATTAAGGCGTTTGGCGCTCTCTGGCACTGAGCAATAGAGTTTGGTGTTGAGTAGCAAGTTATTCTTCACAGAACAAAGCTATGTAAGTGACTGAAAGGCAAGAAGAAAGAAAAGATCTGTTTTGTCTTACTCTTTTATCTGGCAGTGATGGAAGGGCAGGGAGACTTCGTGGGATTTGATTGATTGACAGAAGGAACATGCTTTTATTGTACTCATACAGTGCCTAAGCCATTTTGGCCCTGGTATATGATGACAGTCCTTAGGCAATCCTGAAATAATACTTTTAATCATATTTTAGTTGATTTACTCTTTCCTCAGGAATGACTTGTCCTCAAATGAAAGGTTGATAAATGTTTTCTTTTGTTGAAAACTAAAGTATTGTTTTACTTGTTTAATTTTTTGGAAGCCTTTGAGCTTTGTAGCATTCTGAGTAAGTAGGACAAAAGTTGTTTTTACTCATTAGAGAGCAAACTAAACTGAACATAAATATGTTTTTCTGCACTTCCTTTTTGTCTTTCAGGGAAAATATATATCCTAAATAATCAGGCTACTATTAAAGTTTATGCAGCTCGCTCTGTTTAAGAGATAAGGGCCTTTCACGACTGCAAGGCTTTCTAAAACAGTCCCTTTTTAACTGCTTGAGTACAAGTTTTAATACTTCTTCATACAGTTTTCTGCTTCTCAGGCATAATTCCCTTGTTGCAAGCTATAAGAAACTCCTGGTCATGTAAGAGCAGTGCAAGGTCCTCCTTCTTTGCTTGGAGGGGGAGAAAAGGAGTTTAGCTGGCTGGACTAAGCAGAAAAACTGGAAGCCTGTTACCAGCCTCAAGAAAAAGATCCACAGGAAAAGAGTTGAGCAACCAAGTTTACAAAAAAGATTCAGGAAAGCTACTGAATCTGCTTGTTCAGAATTTCCTGCCCTGATTGGGTAGAAAATGGATGTAGAGAGGGATATTTACATTAAAGAGATATTAATCATCCCAACTTAATTTGACTCAAATAAACCTTCCTCCTTACCTTTTGCAAAGAGTACACACTGCTGTCATGACAACCATAAATATAAAAAGGCTGCATGGGTATTTAATGGTTTGTTGTATTAACCTTATAAACCAGTTACTGAGACTAACAGCATACTAAAGTTGATATACAGTTTTTGCATGAATTAAAAAACAGAGAAATGCCATAATGTAAGAAGTCTTCAAGGACAAGCATTCTGGGCTGAACAGTTAAGTTTTGAGCTGCACCAACAAAAGACCTCAGGCAGGTCAGAAATGAGAAATGAGAAAATTACTAAAGGAACTAAAAGTGATAAACAGCGGAAAATTTTATTTATCACACTCTCAAATTTCATAGAAGCATAGAATTGTCTAGGTTGGAAGGGATCTTTAAGATCTAGTCCATCCATCAACCTAGCTCTGATAATAAAAAAAACCAAAAGAAAAAACAACAAAAAAACCTAAACAACAACAACAACCACCAACCAAAAAACCATTACTAAACCATGTCACTGAGCACTATGTCAACACATCTTTTGAATACCTTCATCGATGGTGCCTCAGCCACTTCCCTGGGCAGCCTATTCCAATGCTTAATAACCCTTTCAGTGTAAAAATTTTTCCTAATATCCAATCTGAACCTCCCCTGGCGCAACTTGAGGCCATTTCCTCTTGTCCTGTCGCCTGTGACTTGGGAGAAGAGACCAACTCCCACCTCTCTACAACTTCCTTTCAGGTAGTTGTAGAGATAGAGAATGTCTCCCCTCTGCCTCCTTTTCTCCAGGCTGAGCAACCCCAGCTCTCTCAGCCTCTCCTCATAAGACTTATTCTCCAGACCCTTCACCAGCTTTGTTGCCCTTCTCTGGACCCGCTCCAGCACCTCAATGTCTTTTTTGTGGTAAGGGGCCCAAAACTGGACACAGTACTTGAGCTGGGGCCTCACCAGTGCCAAGTACAGGCGGATGATCACCTCCTGAGTCCCACTCACCATGCTGTTCCTGATAAAATTTCTACTTGTTTTTCTTGCTAACACAAACCTCGTTTTTCACATGTTAAATTTGACTATTTAGTTCAAGCTAACTATTTAATACAAATAATCACATCCTGGAAATGAAGGTTTTCAATCACCTATTGCTGGAGAACACTTTTCTGCACTCTCTGGCACTGTCAGTAGTGAAGTCAGAGCTCAGGCAGAGATATTAAGATGTGGATCCTCCACATCATGTGCAAGTGTCTCATTTTCCAGTTAGTGGTTACAGGACAGGACAATTTTTCTACCTCCATACTGCAATTCTGACCCGTTGTTTCTGTGGTTTTTTTACCAATG
Source organism: Numenius arquata (assembly GCF_964106895.1). NCBI lineage: Eukaryota > Metazoa > Chordata > Aves > Charadriiformes > Scolopacidae > Numenius > Numenius arquata. Next base: position 37,128,996 of record NC_133616.1, read on the forward strand.
CCTGAAAACAGAACAATTCAGAAGTACTGAAGCAGTTTGTGTAAATATTAGCAAAATAAGTTGTTTTCCACTTTCCAATGTTTTTGACATTTTTAAAAGAAGGCTGCTTTGATATCCCTGAATCATTTTTTTTTTAATATTTTCTGTTCGGCCCAAACTGAGTGTTGATTTCTACCCAATTCACAAGTAATTTCTGCTGCAAGTTGCAATGGTGCAAGTATGGCTGACTCTTATCTCTCATAGTGTTCACAGACATGTGGCGGTGGTGTCCAAAAGCGAGATACACTTTGTAAGCAGCGCCTGGCAGATGGAAGCTTGTTAGAGCTCCCAGAAACCTTCTGCTCCACACCAAGGCCAGTTATTCAACAAGTCTGCAAAAATGAGGATTGTCCCAATGAGTGGCTTCTCTCTGACTGGACACAGGTATGTTATTCGTATGAATGGGTATTGTGCTGTTCTTGGCAATGAAGTTCCTCAGTCATTTGGGATAAAGGGGCCAAATGATCTCAGACTGCACAAAGCATGTTATGCCCAGTTTTCTTCTGTAATCTGTGCTTATCATCCTGGTAGTGGATGCGATCACTAGCACAATGTTCATCTTTGGAGACTGCCTCCATAGATGTGGTTTAGCCATTCAGCTAAACCATTATGACCTCCCTTCTGGCTTAAGCACAAGCCATGCTCAAAACAATAAATCTCTGTCCATGCCTATGCTTATGTTCATCCAAGATATCAACGAAGAGTAATATTTACTTCCCCAAGATAAATGCTTTTTTCTTCCCAAAACCTGGCTGTTCTGATGTCGATAGGTTTTTCTTCTTGGGGCCACTGCAACCTTTCTCTATGATGCAGAGAAGAGCATGGAGGGATTTCTGCAGTTTTATGTAGGCACATCATTACAGACACCAAGCATCCTTCATTCTTGGATGTTGCTTTTGCGCTGTTAGCTACTTCCTTCCTTTAGGGAAGGCAAAACAAACTCACTCTACTGAAGTGTCTTTCACTTCCCCATGCTCCCTTTCTGGCCCCATATGGCTTAAGAAAAATTCACTTTATATTTATGACAGTATAACTGAAAAATATAATTTGACCTTTTAATGCCAGTAAGCATGAAAATCATTCCCAGTCTTGCAATCTCTGCCACTGCTCTCCCAGTTCTCCTTCATGGAAAGAGGTGGAAATTGTTGTAATTGTGAAAGAAACACCAGTCATCTCATGGAGCTGTCCCACGTGCACCCTAGGTTGATCTGTCTTGACATTTTACTTAAATAAGTGGATGTTCTCATGAAGTCTGCTGCCAGGAGACACATAGTCATTCTGGCAGTGAAGATAGTAATTCTATTCCCAATCTGTCCTCCTTCACAAAAGTTGCTACGTGGTTTATGTTGACATCCATACAACTCACATTTCTGCATATGGGCACTTACTAACATCAAATCAGACTTTACTCTCTCCTCCCCATTTCACTTGAAGCTGCCATGGTTTTGTTCTTCTTACTTTTAGTGTGTTTTCTCCCCCTCGCTTCATTTCCAATTCCCATTACTACGTGTGTGCACCTACATGTAACAGAACAGCACATGTATTTTTGTGCTAACAGCTTTACAGGGCTCAACCCACTTTCCAGCACCTTTACAGACTACTGCCTGTGTCCCAGTACAATGGCACTGCCTGTATTCTCACTTTCTGTGATACTGTATACATAAATATCAAATAAAATAGGCATGCTGAAATCTATCGACAAATGCTCACCTGTGCATCAAGCACCACAGTCTGGTACTGAAGGGTTCATACTCTTTAGTGTAAGCCTTGTGTGGTAGCCACGCACCAGCAGACACAGACATATAGAAACAAATTGCAAAGACAAGCTTTCTACTGCGGCACAGTACCATTAAAACAAGGGACACCATCCGAGAGAAAAAAAAAAAAGTGCTAAAGGGAGCGTGGGAAGATTCAATACCTTAAAGGACAGAAAATGTCTGATATTTCATCTCCCTACTGTGCTTACACTGTTTGTAACTGAATGACCAGGTGCTGCTCTGCTTTATTCCACTGCGGTATTTTGAAAGCTGTAACTGATCTGTATTGTGCTATGCGTATGCAATGTGGGTATGGGAGGTGAAAAGGTGCATTTGTCAAGGAGCACCCTTTTGCTTTTAATATGCCTTGCTCCTAATATTTCTCATTCTGTTCCTAGTGTTCAGTGAGCTGTGGAGAGGGCACCCAGAGTCGAAATGCCATTTGCAGAAAGATGCTGAAAAATGGGGATTCTGTCATCATCAATTCCTCACTGTGCACACCTTTGCCATTCTCGTCCTTGATCAGGCCCTGTGCACTAGGCACCTGTGCAAGTAAGTGGAAAAGATGCTTGGGAGTCTCTGGGGAAAGGGGGCTTGGGTGTCAATCACTAAAAAATCCATGCTGTCACCTGCTCCATAACCTTCTTTTGCACTAGTTTTACTCAGTCTTGCTGAGTGGCTGCTGCTGCTGAGTTTTTCTGTCTGTGAACAAGTATGCTTTGTTTAGCCATAAGGCAAGTCAGTGGATGAGAGCTATAAATTTTACTGTTTGAGCTGGGTCTCAGCCAATGTGCTGGAAGGGACCTACTAGTTTCTGGAAGAACTGGCTCAAAATTCTGACCAAAATATAGATCTAAATTTCACAACTGGAATGTAGAGGCTCAGAGATACAGCACAGCAGCCTGAGGGCAGCTGCAAATAAACTCTCTGCTAGAACAGCTGCAAAGAAAATAGTTGGTAAGGGATTTTGTTGAAGATAATTTAAAAACATATTATTTCATTATGCCACTCAGAACCCTCTATGACCTGGGATTTTTAATGATTCATGCAATATAAGGTAGATGTATTTTATGTTGCTCTGACATGCATTTGTTATGCCCTTCGCAAGCAGTAGTCTCCCTGAGTCTCCCTGAATGCCCTTCCCTCGCTTGCAGTAAGCCAGCTGGATATGCGGAAGTTCAAAAGTCAGCCTAGCTTCAGCTTAAAGCTATGAACTCTGAAACTGCTAAGGGTGGGGTGTGTCAGAAAGAAAAGAAGATCTGACATAGACAACCAAAGCTGGGACCAAGTGTTGCATGATATTTACTAATAATGTACCTATGCTGCTTTATTGGATCCTTCATAATAAAGATCTCTGTCATAGAGGTCTGGAAACCAGAAGAACACACTGCACTACTGCATTTTAATAGTATTCACTGTGTTTTTAAGCCTAGTCCAGACACATTTGCTCTCTTCAACGTTACTCCCTGAGGTAGCACCACTTTCACTCTTCCTTACTGCTATGAGCTGCAAGATCATGTTGCCTTTGAAGGTCTGGATGGTAGAGACTTCTCTTTCCAATGTGTTTATTAAGCGACAATCTTAAATTAAATATTTTAACTGCATTTCCACTCAAGTTTCCTCCCCGCCTAAAGCTTATGTCCCTGGCTCTTTGGTTTCTGCATGTACCCTGGGTGGGATTACTTTTGCATTCCTGAAGTGTGCCTTGTTATTCCTTTTATTTGGATTGCTCCAATGTAAAGTTCAGCAGCTGCTGGCCAGTTTCTCCCATTACTGTCTAATGGGTTGTGCTGCCAGCGCCAAAGTAAACTGCTTGTTTTTTTAATGGTATCACATACTAATAGTATCGATGATATTTCAGGGCACAACAGGCCAGCTCATAAGCAAAGCCCCCATATTATGGCCGTAAAGAAAGTTTACATCCAGACAAGGAAGCAGAAGAAGCTACACTTTATTGTGGGTGGCTATGCATACCTGTTGCCCAAAACCTCCATTATTCTCCGATGCCCCACAAGGAGGTTCCGGAAATCAATGATCACTTGGGAGAAAGATGACAAGAGGCTCGTCAGCTCAGCTCACATCACTGTTGCACCCTATGGGTATATGAAAATCCATCGTCTGAAACCTTCAGACACCGGGACATACACCTGCACAGCAGGGCCAGCTCGGGAGCATTTTGTAATTAAACTAATTGGAAGCAACAAGAAGATCATTGCTGGGCAGCCAACTGGTATTAGGGAGGAAGAGACCATGAGAAAAGCCAGCTTAAATGAAGCTTTGCGAACACAGGAAAAACATATGAATGGGATTCTCTTCAACGGGAGCAAGGCTGAAAAGCGAGGGCACCTTGCTGATCCCAGCAGCTGGTATGATGATATTGTCTCAAGGTTACTACAGCATAGGGGCTGGCCAGGAGAAAATCTGGAGTTCTGGGAAGCCCAGGAGTCCACAGAGAGAAACACATCCTCAGAGGAGGACCAGAGCCAGGAGTATAGCCTGCCATTCACGATGGTCACAGAGCAGAAACATTTGGATGATATCATACGGAACTTGTCTCAACAGCCTGAGGAGCTTAAAGGTGTCTACACAGAGCAGCTTGTTGTGCAGCTGGCTCACGAGGTTTTCAAGAGCCACTTGGAGCACCAGGAATCTGTCCTCAAAGTGTCAAGGCGAAGAGTAGATTCAGCCTCGGTGGAGTACCCTCTCCACAGACATGTTTCTGGATTTACCAGCTCCCTGAGGACATCATCTGCTGAAGCATTTGTTCCCGTCTCTGTAGACCTGGCAAACGGCTTGCACAGACCTCATCAAAAGCCTGCCATCCTCCGAAAGATTTCAGCAGCTCAACAGCTTTCTGCTTCAGAGGTCGTTACTCACCTGGGACAGACGGTGGTCCTAGCCAGTGGCACACTGAGCGTGCTACTTCACTGCGAAGCAGTGGGAAACCCAAAGCCCACCATCAGCTGGGCTAAGAATGGAGAGGAGGTGAAATACAATGATAGGTAAAACATATTCTTTAACTTTTAAGAAAATAATTGATATTTTTACTCTTCAGTTTCCATGTTTTATTACGTGTGAGTCACATGGACAAAACCGTATTTTGCTGTAGTCTGATCTCATAGCAGAAAGAAGGGCTACCACCTGTGAAGTGGTAAACAAGGCACCGTAACTCTTCAGTGAGGTCTGGATGCTGGGTCAGTCTGCTGTGGCAAACTTACTTCTGTTTCAGTAAGTAAAAAGAGTTTGTAAAGTACTAAAGTATATAAGTGCCTAATGCAGTCGACAAAGCACTCCATATCTGGAGGCTGGGAGCCTGAGTGTATTTTCCCATCTGAAGGTGGAGGTTTTTGCTATGAAGACTGGTTTTGAGATACGAAGACTGATTATTGATTATTACTATTATCCTCTGTTGGAGTTATGAATTGCATTTCTCACAGTGCTCCAGAAGAGTCTCTCTGACATTGTTGTAGTAGCGGAAGACATAGGAAGTGAGGCTTCTGCCTTCCACATGTGTATCCATGAGTAAAACTGTCCCAGGGTAAAACTCAGGGGGCATTACAATCACCGTTCCCTGTGTATGTTCTGATAGAGGCTGGAAACTGTGGAACCAAACTTCATCAATATTTGCAGCTATGCAGTCATCCCACCACACTTATCTCTAAGCATTTGTCTTCTGATGTGAGTGGTGTGTCCTCACCTGTTCAAACTCCAGCATGTTGGCCCCAGATGTAGCTTGAGAACTTGAGTAACAAAATACTCTTATCAGAGTACCACAGAAATGATGCTGGTTTTCCTTCAGGTAGCCTTTACCTGCCTATCACTTCACGTCATTTGTTTGTGTGCAAAGGCATACAAAATGAGATTATTTTCAATGCTAGTTATATTCTTAGCTATGTTAATAACATACATTTTTCTCATGTTTATACTTGAGATTTTATGTTTTGGTTCTGCTCTGTGAGAAAGTGGTATATAAGGATAGGCAGAAAGTGTAAAAGGCAGTTAAATTAACCAACATGGTACAACAGAGCAGTCTGTGGATCTGCTAGCAGCTCTTTCCATACAAGATACTGACCTCAGTTAAGACATTTGAATTTAGTCATAAGGTTAGCTTGGGACGTGAGACAAGATTTCAAGGCAAAAATTAATTTCCGGTGTGGTGCGTGCGGATCATCCAGTCAAGTCTTGATTTAGGTACAATTGCCCCTTCTGCATAGTTATATGGTTAGTTTGTTAGCTCCTTTCTCACTTTGGCAAGTGAGTCACTCCAAAATTGCTGTTTTCTGTAATGTACTGAATTTCCTGGTTCTTTTCTCTCCGTGTGTAAAGGCTAAGTATATTAGGTTTCAAAGGAAAAATGGTAACTTTTGAGGGGGAGGGGACACTAAGAGCAGGAGAGTATCTCTTGTGGAAATCACGTGCAGTCTCTGTTGCTCCACACGGCATTGTCTCCAAGACATGCAGTCTTAATCAAAACTTGGGCCTATAGTATCCCTTTATTTGGCCATGTTCCTGTGAAAATATCTTCGTGGTCCCCCAAAAGTTTCATATATATACTTTCATTGCCAGTGGTCACATGCTGTGGGAATTATGCCATTAAGGGATTTTATTTTTTTCTCTATTTGAAATGACTGTGCTTTCTGTGGTATGTTTGAAAGGGAACGGAGGTTACATAAAGTCCACATGTGGTTAACTCTGGACACTACACTCATGAGAAAATGAGTTTACCTAATGCAATGGTCTAGCAAGAGGCACACTTAGCTGACAATAAGACAGTCTTTTTGATTTCTGAAATTTTAGTTTGGATTATTTTTTTTAATTTTACAAAGCCTTTAAACATTTTTTCCCATTCAGTTTGGCTGAAGTAGCATTGAATGCTGTGTTGTATTTTTGAATTATCAGGCAACTACATGTGCTCAAAATTTCTATTGGAAAGACTCAGGGGAGTACAGTTTATTTACCAGTTAGTAACATTATTCATTGACAACTTTTCTTTAAAGGTTAAGGCCCTTTCCACTTTATGAACGTCTTTCTGTACTCATCACTTAATGGTTCCTCCAGGTTGGTGGGTGGGGAGGAAATGAGCAGTGCTGTGGTATTCAGAGATACTCAGCATCTGTAACTTTGGAGTTAATGGAAGTTTAGAAATCATGGTGTATATAAAAACTGGGTTGTGGATGTTTTGTTGGGTTCTGAACAGCAGTATTCTGATTTTGGCTCAGAATGTTCTTGCTGGCTGCCAGTCAGCTGTGTAAATGAAAGCCACAGTTTAAGCAGTCTCACAGTGTACTGCTGTAAACTGCACGCCTATCTGCATGAGGTGGTGTTTGCTGTGCTTGAGCTGTCTTACAGCTCTGCAGCTTGTCGTCTTCGTACTTTGCCAGCCACTGAATGGAGAAGAGAAAACAGTTTTCGAGCCCACGTCTGTCTTAATGGGAATAAGAAAATTAATATAGATGGGCTTCTTGTACTTCTTGTACACGTAGCAGAGAGAGACACTTTTGGTGAGGAAGGTCAGAGAGTTGTACTGAAGTCCCTCAGCTCATGCCCCACTGAGTACACTGAGATTCCAGTTGTATCTGGTTTGTATTGTGATTTTTAGAGTGTAGGCTGCTGGTGTGAGATTGGTTGATAGCTGTCTTTATTGTGTATTACTTAATACTGAGATTAAAGGCAGTCTCATGCATTGTGGCCATGGATTTTGTCTGGATCAGTGATGTTGCAAGGACTGGCTCTGCTCCCATTGTCTCCTTCCTTTCATGAGCTGTACCATCCACCTAAAAGTACTTATGACTCCTACTACATAGCTTCACTTGCAAAAAATAATTTCTTTAGTTTAGCTACTATCACAAAAACTTATAACACATGCCCCCCAAAATTGCTGGTTTTCAGTTACTTGATACAATGAAAACATATGATACAAAAAGCGGCAGCAGTTGAAAATTTCTGTGTGGTTCCAGTAAAAGATCCTTTACTTGAGTCTGCATATTCAGCCTGAGTGCATACGTAACATGAGCATCCATACTTTGTCCTAAGGTTGAAATGTCAGGTTAACATCTGCATGCATTTTGAGTGCAGTTCCAGAGCCTGCTAGTATCTATACCAAAGCCTGGAGACTGTTGTAAATTATGGAAAATGTTTTATTTCAAAGAAAATTCAGATTAATTTCCTTAGGAATCAAAGTGAAAAATCTTTGAGGGATTTATGCATTATTTACTAAGCCTTCCGAGTATACTGTAATTTCCATGACAGGGAACCTGTTGGTACTTGACAATTCAACTTCTGTCAACGGACATGAAGCAGAATGTAAACAGTAGGTGATACAGAGATAGGTGTTTGCGAGGTGCCATCTGAATTAGTCACTGTTATGGGTCCTGTAAAATACATTTTTGTCTTGGAGACAATGCAGCATGGAGCAACTGAGATGAGACTGATCACACATTAAGCTGTAATGCTTTAAGTCCATAAATGAGATTCTGAAGACATGCTGCTGACAGAAAGAATTGCTACAGCTGGTATTTTTTTCACCACTGACAAGCAATTCAATACCTAACAAAAATAGCAGTCTACGAGCAAATAGGGAATCCAGCCAAAATCATTCTATACAAAGAGGGATAATAAAAGATCTACTTTCAAGAAAAGCAACTATGCCAAATTGTGGCACACAAATAACAGAAAGAATTATTGAAAAGAAGAGGACATTAGCTTTGTTTCTAGAGAAGGACATTAAAACTTGGATTGAAAAAATAGGAAAACGGAGCTGCGTTGGAGTTTATTTTTTTTAAAGGCAGGTACATATCTGGCCTATTTCTATTTCAAAAAATATTTGTGCTGTATCTTGAGGTGACTTAAACTGACAAGGAGAGATTTACATCAGCAGAGCTGATTAACAACAAACAAATTATGATCCTTGTGTTTTCCAAGCTTCAATATTAAGCAAGCTCTTTCCTCAACCTGAAGGTGAAATGAAGGTGAAAGAAAAATTTCTAAAAACTTTTTGCAGGGGGCTGCAGATGTTAGTTTGACTTAGGACTGACTGATCAGCCTACATACTACATTTGCACACATGCAGGCAAAACACATACAACTTTTAACTGTTATATGTCAGTATAATTTGGGACAAATTCCGAAGCTCTAATGAACTCCATGTAGAGATTGAACCTGTCAGAGTTAAACTAAAAAATTTCCATGTGAGATACTGATGAATGCTAACACTAGCCTTGTAAGTAAAGAAACTTACTAGTTGCTGGCACTGTTAGCAGTGGTTAACCAGAAGTCTGCCTTGTTTATTGCTAAGTGGTAAGAAAGAAAAGATCCTTGAAAGCAGAATTGGGAAGGGAATTCTTTCAACCATTGAGGTTTTTTGCTGCGCAAGCAAAGATGCAATTTAAAAATGGTTAATGTTTCTTTTGCTAATGTGCATTTTTCCAGGGACTTGCGAAACTTGGTTCACAAAAGGCAGCTTTTTCCTTTTATTAATAATTATTATTATTATTACTCAAAAAAAGGGTCAAAAAAGAATTTTAACTTTGGATTTTTTCCTATAATAGATTTTTATGGGTGGCCCTGATCTGGTTTGTTTTAGAGATCTACCACCCACGGTGCTGTGCAAGATCAAGTATCTGCTGCTTTTTGGTCCATGAGACAACAGTTTTCATTGGGGGGTGGGGGTGGGGGTGGGTGGGAGTGGAAAGAAACTCATCAATTCCAGGATCTGTGAGCAGATTTTTATTACATGTGTTTTACAGGAATATCCCTCCCCCGCTTCCACCCTTGTCACTGTCAATCACAGCCTCAACTAACAGTATACATTCAACAGCTGCTGAAATTTGCTGATGAGAAAAGTAATTTATCATTAGGTTTTATCAACAATTTCAACTAAAAAATTAAAAGAAAGAAACAATAATCATCACATACACTGTGGTGAAGATAAGGGAACTTAAGCATTGACAAGAGCCCATGGACTGAACTCTTGCTTAGCAGGTATACGTCAGGACCTTGATGGACTTTTACCATTGCAAAAACAAACTGTGAAAGAAACAGTTCACAAGAGCTCTAAGGCCGCATTCATCCCATTTAAACATGGGCGATACAATGAGATCATGGTAGGCTCCTCTTACTGGCAGAGGAAAGAAACAGTTGGTCCAGCCCAGGGAGGAGCTGAGTATTCCTCTCTGTGTTCACTGACTGTTAGGGGAGCAACAAGACCACTAAGTTTGTACAAGTGGCTAGCAGTCAAAGAGTTTGGAGCTTTTGACACTGAGTTTGCTGTTCACTTCCCTTCTTTCTGCCCAGCTTCAGCAAGTTTCGTGACTTTCCCCTGGCAATAAATTGGCTTTTCCTTTACTATGGTTACTCCTACTTTGCATAACTGGGAAACGTGGAGGCTAGGCAACTCATTCAGCATCAGACAGGAAGTGACACAGCAGAGGAGGAGGTTTCACAAACCATGGACAGATGTCCTAAATACTCAGCAATCTTTCTCTAGTATACAAATCAGCAGCAGAAGAACTGGGATGAGACTAAATTTTAGTTTAAGTAATCACAGCTTACAGTCTCAATGTAAGACTTTAAATTTCTTAATAGATTTTTAAATATAACCTAAAGGCCTGAACTGTAAAAAAAAATACCTACACCTGAAAAAATCCCAGTAAATGGATTCATGCTCACACAAACTAAGAGACTATTACATCTTTCTTTCTGCTTTACTCCAGGATATTACTTCAGCCTGATGATTCCTTGCAGATTCTAGCACCCGTGGAAGCTGATGTGGGTTTCTATGCTTGCAATGCCTCCAATGCCCTGGGATCTGACACAGTCTCCATTGCTGTCACTCTAGCAGGTAATAGTTCACTCTCTGTGATTGCAAGATGGTCCCTGCCACTTGCGTGATTCTGGACAGAAATGAGTTGTGGAGGAACAGATATCTGTGGATCCTGGGTGGGCAGGGTGGGTCAACAGAGGTACATGGGTAAAAACACAGGGTGTGAACTTTGAAAAACCCTGAGGCATAGTCCAGCTTGCACAGACAGTTTGTGAGATTTGTGGATTTCTGCAAGAGGTCAATGCTTTTTCTCACCTGCTGCATCTGACATACGGTCTCAAGACAGTGCCCATCCTGGTTATTCACAGCCTGTATGGGCAGTGCAGCCCAAGCTTCCCAATTCATATGCTTCATTTTAAACCTATCGCTGATCTCTTTAAGTCTAACAGATTGATCGAAGGACTTATTCAGATGTATGTTAAGCAAGCCTGAAAAATACCAGAGCTGAAGTTAGCCTCTTGCAGGATCAAGTCCTGTATCATATTCGATCCATTGTGGCACAAGCATGACTGAAACTGTTTCAATTGCTGGCAAATAGAGGTTCACAAAAAATTAACCTCTATGTTTATATTTCTCTAGTAACAGTTGAGTCCTAAAGCAGACTAAATATCCTTTCTTAGTTTAGATTTCCATTCTGAAGAAAACACACCCAAATAAAAGCCAAGGGAAATAGGAGGTAGTGCACAAATCCAGCTTCTTCGAGGTTCCTTGGTAGGCAAAGTCAGGAAGCTCACAACCACCTCAGGACTAGTAGAAGAACAGAGCAGCAAACACAGAACACAAACACAGAGCTGTTGAGTAAGATGACAGAAGAGACAGCTAAGGACTGGGACGAGGCAGAGAGAGGTCTTAGAGAAGGAGGATCCTATTTATCACAAAGGCAAAAGGAAACACATTAGGAGTGCTAGAAAGCTAATTGATTTTTTTTAGACCTCGCCGTTTCACTGCTCCAGAATGTGGAAGCATTTGGAGGCCTCCAATGTGTGGGCAGTTACCATCAGATGCTGACGTATCCATGTATGATTAGAGGAAGGAATAACAGTTGATGAGTTTGAGTTTTTTACAACAAACACAGAGAAAATTTCAGGTAAAAGGAGCATAACAAAAATCTAAGAACGCAGCAATGACCAGCAGTGAGGTTCTGATGATCAGTAAACCAACTGGAAAGAGACCTTGTCTGTCCCCTAGAAGGAGAAGAGCTGAATCCCCCAGGGTGGAAAAGGAAGATCTGCATCAGAGCTACCTATTATATGTAGGCAAAACCAAAGAGAGTGGTCCTTTGTACACTACTGCAGATCAGCAATATCTTTGCTAATCCTGAGCAGCAGGGCAGTGGTGCTGCTGCTAAGACAGTACAGTGTTTTTCAAGGAGCAACTCCACAGTAAACCTCTTGTGTTGCACCAACAAGAAGCTGAACATGACGTTAAAAAATCATCAGTCAAAACTGCTATTCTGTCCATATTGCTCCAGTGAGTTTAAGAGCCATAGTCTTTGTACAACATAATTTGTGGAGACAACTTTGCATGAAACTATAGAAAAATAAACAGAGCATTAGGTATACATGTGGCACAGGAGGGCTATTAGCTGTTTGATTGCAATTAATAATCAAGGTTGTAGTTTAACCTTTTTAGATAAATTAACATTCATGCATCCCAGACTCAAGTTGAACTCTGCTTAGGGACTGGTATACATTTCTGTCTCACATCCAAGGCAAAGAGCTGAACATCTTATAAAATAAGGCCATAAATATCAAAATGAGATACTGAGCACTTTTTGGAACAAAGCAACAACCTTTTTGGCTTAATGGAAGTACTTTCTCCATAAAAACTGGAAAGCTGAGATGATCTTTAGAGGGAGCAGGAGTGGGGGCTGAAAGCTTATTTCATTGAAGAATTTTCTGATTAGTTTAACAAATGCATGGAAAAACAGACAGTGGAATATACTTTCATTTTTCTCAATGGTTTGCTACTCATTTATGGGTTGAATGGCCAATAGATTTTTAATCTTTTGATGAGATTGTGAAAACCAATCAAGAAAATAAAAGACTGATGGATAGCTGAAGAATTTTTCTTTCTTTCTTTTATTTAGGCTTTTCCATAAAGTATCAAAACTTTTGGAGATATTTCAACAATAAAATGTAGTATTTTACTTTGCTATTCTTAGGCATTAAAGGGACCAAAAGAAAAATTTTAAAAAATGCCATCACTCCCCCCCCCCAAACTGATATGACAGGAATTCCAGATGAAAGGCATCTTTTAAAAGCCCTGGAAATATAGCTATATGGAGCAATTTATAGTTAGGGCTGAATTAGATTTTCAGGACTCTCCATGAGCTCAGTGAAACTGAATTCTTTTTCTCACCTCTGTCTTTTCTTCCTTGGTCACCTCCAGATTAACACATAAATGCAGCCAGTGGTGGACATTTGCCTAAAACTGCAGCTTCTGCAGGCAGATGACAATATCTGAACCTGTTTTGTATCTGACCATTTACTTAAAGGGGAAAAAAATGTGTTTATAGGTTTTGGGATAAAGATGAGTTTGAAACTACAAGACTTAGTCAAAAACACACAAGCCCCATATAATTTAAAGTGATGTTGTCATGTCCTGCCCCTCCTGCCAGCATCCTGCCTCCAGGGTATTATGGCTGGGAGAGGGGGCTGCCTTAACCCAGCTCTATCAGCTCTGCCGCTTCACTCCCCTCTCTCAGAGCTAAGCCCGAGTATCTCTGAGCTGTGTTGTGTCACGTAGGCATGACTTTACAGTGCCCCTACAAAAGGAGTTGCAGAAGCCTCCTCAAGCCTCCGATGGGTAACTCCATAGCTAATCCCACAACAGCAGGGGAACACCTTGACCCACTCCCCTGCTGCCACAGGTGTTGGAAGCCCACTGAAAACAATTTGACAAGTTTGTTGCAGGAAAAGCAGGTATCTTTTTAGAGATAGTGTGTAACACCGTTACTACAGGCTTCAGGTAAAACAAAACAGGTTATCTGACAGGAAGGAGCTTTTTTATGTCCCTCATCTTCTTACACTAGCCATTATAAGAAAACTTTCTGGTTATCGTCTGGTATTCCCAATCCCAGTGTTTCCACTGTAGGTTAAAGAAAACATGATCAATGTGTAGAAACAGCTTGCATGTTGCTCTACACCTCCTACACTGTTAATGTACCTGTAGCCATCACTCAGGCTTTTTTTTTTGTATTTTTGGCCTCTGGCAAAGGGTGGTATTTTGGTTGCAGTACCAGGCAAACCTCCCTCTGCAGCTCCAATTGTACTGGTGTTTATTGATTCAGCTGGTTCTCATGTGTGTCCACATGGTTTTAATGCTATTCTGCCTCTGCTCTAGGCATGCTTTTTCATTCTCCAAGACAGCTTTTCCCGTGGAATTTGGTGACACTGTAATATTACAAAGAGCAGGTGGCCTCATATTCCAGCATTTACCCTTACCCACCTGTCCTGTGTAGGTACTTAGTGTCCCAGATCATCTGTCGCACATGAGTGCAGTGTGCTTGGTCTGATAAACTGTGATGCTTCTTTTGTACAGGAAAGCCTCTGATAAAGACATCAAGAGCTACTGTGATCAACACGGAATCGCCTGCTGTCACTGTTGATATTGGAAGCACAGTGAAAACAATCCAGAGAGCAAATGTTACCATTAGCTGCCACGTGGCAGGTGAGAAATTACTTGGTCTCCCGTGCACTTCAGCTATAAATTTCTGCAGGGTTCTTTGCTAAAATTGGTGTCTCCATGTGCAGCTGGGTGAAACAACAACATTTTCCTAGGACTTTGGCAAATTTCATTCTTCCATTAATTCTCAGCAAAGAAATTGTCCTCCTTTTATCAGTACCAACCAGAAAAGTGTTGTGGGTTAAGAAAACTGATCTGGGACAATATGACAGGCATTTTTGTTACAGACATGCAATATGATTTGGATACAACAATGATACACATTCCTACCTGTTAGGGATGTTTGGTGAGAATACACAAGCATGGATTGACTCATTTCCTCATTGATGGAGCCTTTAAAGTCCACTCCGGCTAGTTCCTTGTTTTCCTGCCAAATTCTGTTTTTTCAAATTAAGAGCAGGTTAGCACTTTCTATTTCTGACTTTTCTTTTTTTTTGTCTTGGGAGTGCAGGAATTCAGAGGAATTCTGCTGAAACAGGCTTCTCCCTGAAATTGATTCCCAGCCAGAGACTGAATGTCCCTTAGTCTTACAACGGCCACTTGCCTCTTTCTAATGGTGACAAAAAAAGGTTGACCTCACCTGCGTGTTGCAGTCCTATGGTTGTTGGTGGGAATGGTGTTGGTATGGGGAGGAGGGGTGAGGGAAGACAGCAAGATGGGAAATCCCTAAAGACCCAGGGCCAGCCCTTTGCTTCATTACACTTTGATGCATAGTATGAGGGTGAATGGGAGGGGAAGGGATCAGCTTATCAAACGCAAAATGAGCCATGCTAAGTGTTACATAAATATCTGCAGTGGAGACTTGTATGAAGTCCCTTAAACCCTTGCTTTAGCTTCTTGTCCATAGCAGCTACTTCAGATGACACTGAATAAGCATCTGCACTGCAAATATACAAATGTCCTGCTTTTTCTTACTCTTACTGCTCACTTTAAGCACTTAATTGTTTTCAGTTTTCTTTCTTCAAGTGCTGCCAACCACACCCCTATGCAAATTCTTAAGTAAAAAGAGTATTGGCTCAAGCTTCACTATTTGGTCATCTGTCCTTTAGCAAAGCATGCACAATAGCTGTGCAAACAGCTATTATTATTAATTACTCTCAGTGGGATTAATGAAAGAAAAATACAGTGTCATTTTTCTTAGTGGTTCATGCAGGAATAAACTCAGTAATCCTGTTGCTCTCTCAACATAGACACTAGACACTCCCTCACAAGCAGACTGATGTCCAGTGTCTTTCAAGGAAGAAAGATATGAAAGCTATACTCTTTTTTCCCAGGCCCTGCCTGCCACTGACAGTGTGTGAAAGAGACTAAGTATTATGTGAACATATATTATTTTGGATTTCTCTCTCAGGGTTCTCTCAGCTGCAGATGGGGAGGCCCCACAGATGTAGAAAGTGATTGCTGATTTAAGAAGTGCAGCCATTTCCCTTCAGTATAAAGACACCATAAAAAGAACAAGATGTGGCTGAGCAAAGCTGCCATGGTTCTTATGGCATCAGAAAACTACAGGAGAGGAGCACAACATGGTCAGGGGCACAGATTCAGTGCCTTTTCTGAGAGGAAAATAATCTCTAGCAATTTTATGAAACCTACTTACTATGACAATGTACGTCCACAATGGAAAATTTTAGCAGTGTCACAGCAGCATCATTGTCTTCTCTTCCAGAAGAAGGCTTTTTGCTGTCTAGTAGCATTGCTGTATATTGGACTCTCCTTTGATACAGAAGAAATGTACTTAAATCATCATTTTCTTCATGTTTACCTTCTGCAACTGCCTCCATAGAAAATGTCAACTATGTTTAACAACAGACATTAATACTGTTGAAGTTATGATCAAGTCATAAACCACAAGCTGTGGTGTTACACAGGAAATAAGAGAGTGAGTAATGAGGGCAAAAATATTTTATAGGCATTAAAATCCTTTTTTCATACAAATAGTGTTAATAATTCAACAGCAATTTTAAAAAAGCTACATATCGGAAAAGATCCAGGAATAGAGTGATTTCTATCAGCTGTCTCACCTATGCCTGGAAAATACACCATCTCATAAAACCTGTTGAAGTACATGACAATAAATATAATTTTTCTTCTAATGTAAGCACAATTATTTTTTTTTTTAACATCAGGGGTTTGATTATTCAACCTTTTAATATATTTTTGATAATTCTATTTAGAACAATCAATTCAAAGAAGAAGAGTAACATACACTATTGTGTCAGTCAGCAAAAGTGTCATATCCTAGTTACTTCTTCAGAGTACATGAAGGTTACAACTACGTAGTTTGCCAAAGTTCCCCAGAAGGCATTAACAATGAAATGGCCATCAAACCATAGTAAATTAATTTGCAATGGTTAGTGCAATAACATCTGATAATAAAAAAGAAATTAGAGTGTGAGAATGAAGTAAACATAATTAGAAGTAAACTAACAACCAGAAATTATTTGGAGACTTAACTAGATGAAAAAACTCTTCACAGAGGTTTCCTTTTCCTTCTATTGCTTTCCCTCTAGTCATTTCAGGATGCCCCAGGCCAGCAGCACAGCAACTGACAGTTGTTGTGGCCTAATAATGTTATCATTATAAGCTGTGTTGCTATCACTGTGCTGTGAAGTCTGTAGTATAGGAGCATGCATGTATTGGATCTTGATGTCTTGGCTCATATATGGACACATCTTCACTGAGAGTCAGCAGGGCAGCAGAATAAATATTTATGAGAAAAATATTAAGTATGAGGATCAGTTATGACATTTTCTGAAGCTGCTCTTGCTGTCGAGGGACAGAAATACACACTTGCTGCTGACAGGTGTTGATAAGCCTGGAGAAGGTTTCTTAAAAACAAGAGATAATGAAAGAGAACATTCCCAGAGCCTAGGGAGTAATTTTATATTGCTCTTTAACTTCTTATGAAAGGTATAAACACTGTCAAAGTCTGTGTTCTGAGATGAAATCTATAGTTATTAGCTGTAAGACAAGGGAAAACTAAATCATCCTGGGTGCATTAGAGTTTAATTGGCCCCTGATACGAATTATGTCAGTATGAAACTCTAATTTGGTTATACAACAAAGATGGTGGTGTGGTTTTGTTCAAGCTTGAAAATCAGCCTTATTTCACTTGATATAACTCTGCTACTTTGTCTATAGAGGTGAAAGAGTATTTTTTAAACATAGTTAGGTGAATGTGGTCATTCCCAGACTTCTCCAAAACGAAGGGAAGTCCCACCCAAAAGTCACTCAGGAGTCTTGCAGATGTCTGTGACTTCCAAATGGAGGATTTTCTCCAAGCTTCAGAAAGCTATCAGCATTTCTGGTGTGGGCGATTTTATTGTTGTGGGCAGTTTTACTTCCAAAGAGGATGTGGGAGCAATTTGGATCACATCAGTATCGCTACGAAGCTTTCTGTTGGCTTCTGTTGACTTCAGCACTTAAGTTGTGCAGGTATTCATTCGGAAGCCTCAATGAATCTGGCCCAACCTGTTATTGAAAATACAGTTGGACACGAAAGGAGGAACCAATTTTAAAAATCCAGTTCTTAGGGCATTTCTTCATGGTGTCCTTAAGGCCCTAAGACTTCTAACAGAGGTACCTGCCTGCAAAGTGTCATGTATCATTAGTGACTGTTGAGTCAGAACAGGAAAAGTGACTTAAAATATATTGCGATCCTGACCCGTACATCTTTCTCACTCTGATGTTTCAACTTGCAGCTTTTTCAACTCTCCTAAACATTCCTTTCCTCTGTATTCCATCTATATGCTGAAGGTTATATTTTTCTAGTTCTTGCCTTGCTTTATGGCCTGTATTTTTCGATCAACTATGGCAGATTCTGACATGCAAGTCACAATTTCAATAATATTGTGGCACTGGAAACAAGTCACCACTGCTAGATCCTTGTATTGCTATGCTTCCTTTCCCCAAAACCTCCTGGTTTACCAAAATTATCTTGATTGGCATGCACAGTTCTGATTGCTACATATTTCAGGTAGCTGTCTTGTGCTGGATACTTGCACACAGGGATGAAGGGGATAGCTGTAGAAGAATAGGTATGGGTAACTATTCACCATCTAAAGTCTTGCCTGCCCAGCAAAGTGAGTTTTGTCTCCAGCTGGCACCTCTCAGACTTTCAGTCTCTGTGATTGTTTCTTCAAGGCAAACACTCTCAGCCCCCTGTCCTCTGTCATTCACCGTTCCCAGCAAAACTGATCGAAATGCTCCTGCTACCCCTTGTGGCAGTGCTGCGCAATGATGTGTTTGCTTGTCTCTGTGCTGGCTGCCTCCTATTCCTGTCTTGAGGCTTATATGTGTCATTAAAGGTGGAAGCACAAAGGAAGCCGAAGGTGCTGCTCACTGACATATACTGCTTATCTTTCCTTAAACAAACTGTGGGAACAGCTGTACAGGTTAGTTTCAAACAATCTCCTGTTAGTGAGGAAACATCACGTTAAAGAGAGAACAAGAACACACTTTGTAGAGTAGCACGTCAGAAAAAGGTTTCTGTAGAGCTGCTGGACAGCAGGTTGGTGCAGTGCACCATTACTAGACTCAGCAGTAACCTCAACACTAAGGGGTCTTACCTTTAACCCCTTGTTGCACCTGCTAGTGAAGTGGATTCAAGAGGAATCAGCCTTTAGCAGAGCAGCTGTCTGCAAGAAGCAAATTAGTTTTGTCTGTCTCTTCACATTTATTTATTTTAGTTGAGTCTTTGCTCTTGAGGACTGTGGTCATGAAATCCTCAATGTCCTTTTCCCTTCTTCTTTACCCATCTCAACACTCCTCATCCCTTCCTCTTCTCCCACTATTTGTACTTATCTTTTTTATTTTCAAGAAATACTTGAAAGATCTACTCAATTTTAGTCTTCAAAACAAAGAAAGAAGATAAGCCTTGGTTAGAATTGGAGAAAGACGTATAATTTTATAATCTTGTGATCATTTATTTCCGAGGTATGTTTCTTGATACTTCCATTCCTAAGTGACATAATGTGAAAACCTGTGCACTGTAAGTGGCTTAGACTACAAGAGAGGATGGATCATCCCTTCACTAGGGTGGCATTGGGAGGACAAGTGCTGGGATGTGAGTGTTTTTCCATTTCAGGGACTGCAGAACTGGAAGAGTCTTCATTTTCTCTCCTTTGCTCTTCAGAGTTCAACTCTCAAACTTCCGTTCTCTGCAATGGAAACACAATAAACACACAGGCTTAAATAAACTCAAGGGCTGGGGTTGTTTGCTATCCAGCAGTTGTCTGAGCTCCCATGAGGACTCTTCCTGGAAAAATCAGAGTGAGGTTTTAAGTGGTGGTCAGCCCACCCATGCCACACAGGTCAAAGAGTAGCAGCCAGATGGAGAGCTGTGCACTGGTCCTATCCCAGCAGGGGAGTCAGAAACAGGCCAACAGCCCATCCTTTTAAAAAATCTGAGTTGTATCAACACAAACAAGGAAAAGCTTTTGGAAAATGTCATCATGGGCAAGAATGATTAGTTCCCTAGGTATGCCATGAAGGGTCCAGATTAGCATATGCTATTTAACCTCAGACAGAGGTGAGACAGAATCGCAGAATCACAGAATGATATGGGGTTGGAAGGAACCTCTGGAGATCATTTAATCTAATCTCCCTGCCAAAGCAGGTCCACCTAGAGCAGGTTGTACAGGAACATGTCCAGGTGGGTTTTGAATGTCTCCAGTGACGGAGACTCCACCACCTCTCTGGGCAGCCTGTTCCAGTGCTCTGTCACGATCAAAGTAAAGAAGTTCCTCCTCATGTTTAGGTGGAACTTCCTATGTTCAAGTTTGTGCCCGTTACCTCTTGTCCTGTCACTGGGCACCACTGAAAAAAGTCCAGCCCCATCCTCTTGACACCCACCCTTTAAGTATTTATAAGCATTGATCAGATCCCCCCTCAGTCTTCTCTTCTCCAGACTAAAAAGACCCAAGTCCCTCAGCCTTTCCTCATAAGAGAGGTGCTCCAGGCCCCTAATCATCTTTGTAGCCCTCTGCTGTACCCTCTCCAGCAGTTCCCTGTCCTTCTTGAACTGGGGAGCCCAGAAGTGGACACAGTACTCCAGATGGGGCTTCACCAGAGCGGAGTAGAGGGGCAGGATAACCTCCCTCAACCTGCTGGCCACACTCTTCTTGATGCACCCCAGGATGCCATTGGCCTTCTTGGCCACAAGGGCACATTGCTGGCTCATGGTCATCCTGTTGTCCACCAGGACTCCCAGGTCTTTTTCCTCACAGGTGCTCTCCAGCAGGTCGGTCCCCAACCTGTACTGATGCATGGGGTTATTCCTCCCCAGGTGCAGAACCCTACACTTGCCCTTGCTGAATTTCATCAGGTTCCTCTCTTCCCAATTCTCTAGCCTGTCCAGGTCTTGCTGTATGGTGGCACAGCCTTCCAGTGCATCAGCCACCCCTTCCAGTTTTGTCTCATCAGCAAACTTGCTGAGGGTACACTCTGTCCCCTCATCCAGATCATTGATGAATATATTGAAGAGAACTGGACCCAGTACTGACCCCTGGGGAACACCACTTGTTACGGACCTCCAACTAGACTCTGTGACACTGTGTCAAAAGACTTGCTGAGGTCAAGGTAGACAACATCCACCCCGCCCTCCCCTCATCTATCCAACCAGTCATGCTATTGTAGAAGGCTATCAGGTTAGTCAGACATGATTTCTCCTTGATGAATCTGTGTTGACTACTTCTGATAGATTTCTTTTCCTCCATATGCTTTGAGATGATGCCCAGAATGACCTGTCCCATCAACTTCCCAGGGATGGAGGTGAGGCTGACTGGCCTGTAGTTTACCAGGTCCTCCTTCTTGCCCTTTTTGAAGGAGTGACATTGGCTTTCCTCCAGTCCTCAGGCACCTCACCTGTGTTCCAGGACCCTTCAAAGATGATGGAGAATCATCCAGCAATAACTTCTGCCAGCTCCCTCAGCACTCATGGGTGCATTCCATCAGGACCCATGTACTTGCGGAAGTCCAGTTTACTTAACTGTTCTCTAACTTGATCTTCTTCAACCAAGGGGAAGTCTTCCTTCATCCATACTTTCTCTGTTACCTTCAAAGTCTGGAACTCCTGGGGCTGGCCTGAGCAGTAAAGACCAAAGCAGAGAAGGCATTCAGCAGCTCCTTCTTCTCTGCATCCTCTGTCACATGGCACCCATCTCATTCAACAGCGGGCCCACATTTTCTGTAGTTTTCCCTTTGCCTCCAATGTACTTGAAAAAGCCTTTTTTGCTGACTCTGACATCCCTTGTCAGGTTTAATTCCAAGGAGGCCTTGGTTTTCCTCATTTCATCCCTGCATACTGTAATGGCATTCTTGTAATCTTCCCAAGTCGTCAGTGCCTTCTTCCATGCACTGTAAATTTCCTTCTTCCACTTGAGCTTTTTCAGAAGCTCCCTGCTCAACCATGCAGGTCTCCTGCTTCCCTTGCCTGATTTTTTGCTCTTAGGAATGCACCGATTCTGAGCTTGGAGAAAGCAATATTTGATTATTGTCCAGCTCTCTTGAGCCCCTCTGCCTTCCAGAGCCCTAACCCATGGGATTTCTCCTAGCAGTTTCTTGAAGAGGTCGAAGTTAGCCTTCCTGAAATCCAAGGTTTCAATCCTACTTGTTGTTTTGCGCATACTACCCACAATCCTGAACTCTATCTTTTCATGATCACTGCAGCCAAGGCTGCCCCCAACCTTAATGTCCTCCACCAGTCCCTCTTTGTTTGTCAGAACTAGGGCCAGTAGTACACCTCTCCTTGTTGGCTCCTCCACCACCTGAGTCAAGAAGTTATCATCAATACACTGGAGGAACCTCCTGGACTGCAGTCTTTTACAGCTTGCTTCATGCTACTTTCTGAATGTGGATGAGACTCTCTGCCCTTACAGGGCTTCAGCTTTTCATTCTGGCTGCCAAGACCACACATACTCAATTCATATGTCTTGGCAAAGTCACCAGGTGACACTGGGAGAGGTGGGGAAAAAGCCTACATTGCTTTGTTGTGGACGAGTAGGGAAGAATCTTCCTTTCCCAATTCCATCTGCACATGCTTAGTGAGGCACCTGCAGTCAGGCAGTCACTATGAATACAGACAAATGGGTGGTCATGATCAGTAAGCACAGCCTGAGTGAGGTATTTCCGAAGCCAGGACCACAGAACTGACAAACAGAGTGGGTTTTGTTTTTTGATGTGGATGCACAGCCAGAAGGGTATTGACAATGGGCAGAGGAACATGTTGCTGTGATATAAAGCAGGGAAGGATTTAAGGTGGGCAGCAGATACTTAAGAATAACCACCTGTATGTATGCCCTTAATCTACAGTAGACACAAGGAAATTGCACGTTCATGTGAAAGAGGGGGTACTCATACAGAGGGTACTGCAAATGGGAAAGCATGCACTCCAGCAGTCACTAGGACTAGTGACATGCTACTCGTTACAGCCATGGTTTTGCACAGTACCGTTTCCTCCCAGGCACAGCTCCATAGGTCTATCCATGTATTGAGACTTTCAGTACCATTTCACATAAACCAGTTGTTTGGTAGTCAGTAGCACTAAATTACCTGATCTGGTATGCATTTAAATTGAAGTAGAAATCCCCATGCCTAGGAAATACTATCTACTGCAAGAACAGAGGTCTTGCCAGCTACGCATCAGCTTCCATTCTTACAAGAGGGTACCCAACAGATAGCTGAACCTCAAATCCAAGTGCACAAAAGGAGGCAATTCTTCTTATATGGGTTATGAATCTGTAACAATCTGTTGGCTGAAGACTCCAGATGAGACCAGTGAAACTGTTTTTCTGAAGATGTAAAGCTAATTTTTAGCAAAAATTTCAAAAAGGAAGATTAGAGGAGAAATCCATGGAGGGCTCCGAACTCCACAAAAACTACTTCTGGCTCAGAAAGTTCTTGAGCCAAAGCTAGTGTGAGGCTGGGAGAGGCACCAGCTTATGGCTTCTTCCAGAGACAGGATACTGGGCTAGGTTAACCTTTGTTCGGATCAAATAGAGGATTGCTTTTAAGAGTGATGAGCTCAGAGTTCACTTTTACAGGTCTGGGACACTAAAAGGGAAGACTTCAATTTGGTTTTAATTGTTCTACTCCATCTCAGAGGGATCTAAGAAACATAAAGGCAGGCAATGTGAAAGAGTTGACTAAACACTTCTAACTGCAAAAAATGTCACTTGGAAGTCATATTAAAATCTTGTTTTAATTGTTCTATCTTACCAATTTTTTTCTGTAGCAACCATAACACTGTTTAACAACCAATATAGCTTACTTGTGTTATGTTTTGTCAATATTTTTCCAGGTGTTCCTGAAGCAGAAGTTACTTGGTTTAAGAACAAGGTCAAGCTGTCCCCTGCTCACCATCTGCACGATGGGTTGCTGCTAATTACAAATGTTTCTCTGTCAGATCAGGGGTTGTACTCCTGCAAGGCAGCCAATCTTCGTGGGGCGGTAACTGAAAGCTCCCAGCTGTTGATTCTTGGTAAGTCCAGGGTATTTTGCACTCGCAGCAACTGTAATGTGGCTGCTGGCACATCTAGCCTAAAGAGCTAATCAGAGGACGCGGAATCAGAGGGAATCGCATACAGGTAGCCCTGTTCTAAGAAAAGTATCAGTCTGCATTTGTTCTCTGGACAACATCACCTGAGACAAGGTGGTGGTAAAAGGCAGATGGATAAGGAGAAAATGTCTCAGCACAGGGACTGCACCCCCCAGTCCTGAGATACTCAGGTTCACTCTTTCAGGCTTACTAGATAAGAAAAGCATTTATTAACCAGTTCCTAAAGTGGCTCTCTTGAAATGAGAATGATGCCACTTTTTCCCTGTGAGGGCCCTGTATCTCCTGAGCAGCCTTCCCATACATGGCTGTGTGATACTGACCTGTTTCACACCCAACAAGTGCATAAACCCAGTGCGCTTTTAGAAATCACTTCCCAAGTTCAGTGAAGGGTGACATTTACTTTTTCTTAGGTTTCTAAACAACAGAAAGTAAGCCCATCAGGCTGACTTGAAAAGACAATGTCAGCTGTGAAGCATGGGTGCAAGTGTTGCCTGGTGGTAACTGGATGTGTGGGAAAAGGGTTTCCTTTCCTAGTAACTCATCTTCTATCATTTCTCCATGCCTGGTAGATGAATGATCCAGCCAGACTTTGTAAGTGCTTCTGTACGTTTGATAGCGAAGTGTCAAATTTTGAAACCTAGTCCCTGTTACTCGTGCAACAGCATGAAAGCATCTGTTACAGCTCTCATCTTTCAGGACTAGGGTGAGCACAGGTCCCATGGATGATGCAGCTTCCAGGGGAAGTTGTAAAGTCAGATTTCTCAGTTTCACAGACAACACTGAACCCTCTTTACGAATGCTCACATTATTTCCCTGTGAATCCAGACTGGCTCTAGAAACTCAGCCTAAAAAAATCTGAAAAAAAAAAATCAGCTGGATTTCAGCCTATAAATTAAATTTCCCACATGATCTTTACATCTTTTTCTGATCTTTATAAATGGCTTAAAGATGGAAAGCTACTGTGAGTTAAGCAAGCTACTTTTATTTGTAGGCAAATCACATTTTTGGTTCCTTGATGGAAAGAAACAGTTCAAGCATCCATGACTCCTACTTCTGGTGCTGAATGTGATCAGCAATAGAAAACCTGTTTAGTGCTTGCAGTGATCTAACTGAAAGGGGATGAAACCACCATTCACTTAAATCACATATCCCATCAATTCCATGACAAACAGAATTGGGAATGATAGGCAACACAATTGATTTTTAAAATAGCGTTATGGATAGCACAGTACTAAATCCTGCAGTTTTCAGCATAGATTGATCCTCTTGAGCTCTGAACTCTTAGTCCTTTGGAGCTCTGCCTAAGTATACCACAGGATTTGGCAGGGTTATAAC
Organism: Numenius arquata; assembly: GCF_964106895.1. NCBI lineage: Eukaryota > Metazoa > Chordata > Aves > Charadriiformes > Scolopacidae > Numenius > Numenius arquata. Next base: position 37,154,191 of record NC_133616.1, read on the forward strand.
CATATTTAACCAAGGCTTGATCTAAGTTGTAGCAGACATTAAAAGTTTTCCACTGACTGCCATGGATATTTTATTTGACTTCGGTGCTGTGTAAATTTGCTCTTTCATTCAAGCTTCTGTATCTCCTGATACCATGTACCTTCTTCACATATGAAGAGTGTCAACCAGAGTGCCATGGTAACCTTCAGACAGAATTTCTTTTATTTTGTGGTCATACTGATCCAGATGTTATTTTAATAATTTCTCTAGTGCCTTACCTAACATGAGGCAAAGCATACCTTTAGTAGTTGCCCAAAGTTGCTTAGCGTGCCCCCTTGAAATGGTAGTATTGCAGCACAGCAAATAATGCAGCAATAGCTGGTGGTGGGGTTTTTTATGTCCTTGAGATGTTTTCTGCGATAATGTTGCTCATCACTTCAGTCTCCCACTCTGTTACCAGAGCCTCCACGACCTCTTCCTTACCTAGAAGACCTGGAAGCAATGCTTTCCAGTGCTGGGGCAAGCACTCGTTCAGTGATGACCTCTCCTTCAGGGACAAAAATGACCGTCAGTCCAGGGAGTTCTGCTGTCATAGGTAAGCCAAGTGCTTTAAGTTTGTTTATTTTATTAAAAAGGGTTTAGAGTTTAGATTACAGTTACATATCTGGTTATCCCTTACAGTTATGTATCCAGTTATCCAGCCATGGAGCACTAGGACAGAAGACATCAAACTGACAACGTATTGTCAGTCATAATCACTGCCAAATTGTTCTCAGAACTCAGAAATTCATTTAAAAAAAGGAGGTCCTCTTATTAGTGTAGTGTCCCACAGCTGCATGCAGAATAAGGGCTCCATTGTGGCACACTTTAGAACACTGTAAGAAGCAGTCCCTGCTCTGAGGGACTGACAATCTCATTCAATGCAAGACATGGCAAACTGGTGTGCTGGTTGATCTAAAAGAAGAAATGCTTGTGGTTCTGTTTTAATTTTTCTTCTGCATTTGGGTACTAGTCTTTCCACATGTCTGCTATTTGTATTGTATATCCTTCTTCTTCAGGGCCTTTTCTAGAGTTTTGTCTATCCCTCTAGACATGTTTTTCTCTTGCAAGCTATCTGTTTCTTTCTGTTCATTTTATTCCTCTTTGTTTTATCACACAACCAATGTCTGCACAAGGCCATGCAAGGAAATAATCCCCAATGAAATGTTTTTCGTCTTTTCATCCTTTTCTGCCTTCTCTATAGCTTTCTCCTCTTTACACTGCAAGTTCTGTTATATGCTGTAAACTGCTTTCAGGTCTGTGGGCTTGATTTGTTTGCAAAGAGTATCTCATACTTTTCTAAGGTTCAGAGTGTGTTTATTTTAAAATTTTGTTTCTCGTGCTGATCTTGAGCCTCTACTAACTCTCAGGCTCAGATAGGCAAAGAGCTTCTCTAATGGCTTTGTTACTATCTTCCAAAACATTCTTCGCTTACATTTAGCAGCAATTTGAAGATTTTCACAGTGGAAGATTTCTATTCATGTTTTTAGTTTTGTATGGTTTACTTTTCCCCAGTGCTGACATCTACATATATTTGCAATGGCTTTTAGCATGCAGCTCTGGATTACATTTCTGCTTGCACAAAAACTGCACTGAAATAGTCCTTGGTGGGGGGAATATCTGAAGGTATTTATTAGCATTGAATAAATCTTTTTGAGTATGGTTTTATTGTACTCACTGTTGTAAGGCTGAGTCACACTCCTGTTTCATCCATTTCCTCTCAGGTTTCCAAAAAGAGGTCTTTAGCAGTTGTAGGGATTTTTTATTGTTTGAAAGCAGTGATTGAACCACAAAGGGTGCTCTGCAGTGCCTGTATATAACCACCTCTAAATTAATTTCATTTGGCCATGTCATCCTGTACCCTGCCATTCCACTTCAGGGGCACCTGAATCTAAATAACAAAATAGCAAACCAGTTTCATTCTGGAGGCAATTCCCTCAACTTCACTGAAATTTTACTGACCTGAATTTGAGGCCTGTATTATTAAAACCTGAAGAAACCTCCTGAGAGACTTTTTCTAATGAAAAATCAGCATGGAATGGGCTATCCAATCAATTAGAAAGCCATAGTTCAGTGTGCTGCATCATGTTGTATCACTGAAACAAATACACAAAGCATTCAGCTCCTGTGTATGTTACTTAAATACGTTGTTTATAGTTGTACGAAAGAATTTGCATTCATCCACTATGAGAATACCCATCACTGAAAAAAAAAAAAGGACTCATCTCTCAGATATTTTTTCTTAATCTGCATCTAGTTTACACTAATATCAGTATGGTTTACAATCAAAGACATTTGATTGTAATTCAACTTCCCTGTGGTCTTCCAGGGCAGTGGCTAAGTTTCTCATGGACTACTGTGATTCCTTTGTAATTAACCTTTGCTTGAAATATTGCTACATGGCAAAGAAAATTTGCATATGGTTCTAAGCACCAGCTGCAAACACCAATTTGGGAGTAAGTTGTGAACTTGTAAAGCTGTGGCCCATGTCAATGTCCCCTGTCCACAGCATCCCCTACAAGCTGTCCAGTAGTTCTTCCTATTCTGCCACCCAGCCAGTTGACTTTATTCCTTTTAGGTCTTTCATGAGTGATTATGTTTGGGTCTTTGTTCTACATGCTCTGGATGCCACATATAAGAACTTTAGGTGTGTAAATCATTGTGTATAGGGTTCCTTGTCTGTGCTACTGCTTATATTTGGAAATCTAAGGATATGAGGATTTGTTGAGTAGAGAAGGAAAATAGGACATATACAAAGGAAAAGAATGAAGTGTGAGGAAAAGGAGTGATAAGTAAGCTTAGGGGAAAATTTATATTTTAAAGGAGTTATAAGATACCAAAGGTGAAAAATTATGTTAGAAACCTAGATAAATTCAGGTATGGGTTTGCCTGAATGTAAGAAAAATGAGAATCAAAACTTCATTGAACACTGATTTTGTGCCTTGAAAAAAACAAACCAAACAAACAAACAATAAAAAACACCCCAAAACCCAGAAAATATTAGCACAGCAACAGATTAAAGTTGCAAATGACAACTTGTTTGGAAATTAACAACTCTACAAAATATAACAACAATTAACAAGCTGAGTTGAATGGAGAGAACTGGAGCCTCCAGATTATCATACATGTTATGCACTTTCTACTACAAAGCAGTATTGTGCAATGCTTCCACCATCATTTCAACCATTTGAAATTACAAGCTTGCTCTCTGGAATCAGCTCTGCATAAATTCCAGGGGGGTTGCAGGAAGGAAAGGTCAGGACCATAACACAAATATCTGGTTTGTAGGTCTTCCTTCTCATTGTTAAGGGTCATTCAGTAGTCGTTTGTATGCCTTCACGATAGAAGTAAAGACCTGTTAAAGACCCCAGGCCCTGCCCAATGGAGTCAGCAACCCTCCCATTGAGAGCTAATGTAAAATACCTTTTTGCGTGAACTTACAGGAATATTTTAGTCTTATGTACTCAGTAATTTTACTTCTTAAGGATTGAGATTTCAGTTAGCTCTCTTGGCCCAACTCATCACCTGGTTAGAAAGCAGGATGTAGATAGTGGCTTACACAGACTGGTGCTTATCCTGCTCCTTTGCAACTGTTAGAAGTACGTGTAGCATACTGCAGTCCTCCCCAACCCTGACATTCATTAGCAGGCTGTGTAGTAGACACTTCTGTGTTATCTGCAGATCACACACAGGAAGTACAGGACTCCCCTCAAAGCCGAAGCTGGAGGAGCCATGAGCTTGGGCACATTTCTGGGTTTTACAGTAGCACAGACTGACAATCAATGATGAGCAACAGACTGTCACACACTTTCTGATGTCCTTGGTTCATGGCAAGAAGAGACACAAGAAGACTTTATATCACACAAAACATAGAACATGTAGTAAATTTCTGAAGTGACACCAATTTATGTTTCTTTGGAAAGCTTTCAAGATATATCTTAATCTTATTAAAGTTTCTGTCTTAAAGATTTTTTAATTTTAATACAGTTTTCCTGAATGTTGTTAATGAAAGTATGATAAGAAACTTCACTCTTTTCCTCAGAAAGAAATTCCTTTGTCACCTGATAAGAACTTTTTATTTTTAACAATGTTCATTTGACTACTATAAGCCCTGATTTCTTTGTGGATTTTTTTGCATTAAAAGAAAACATCCTAAGTTAATGTATTTTCAGTCGAGTTTCCTTATCTATGCCACCAGTATCACTGAATTTTTTTTACACAACTCCCTGGACACATTCACATGGGTCTTGGACTTTGTTAATTTTAGCAAAACTGAAGTTTTAGGAACTGATGTTCCTGACTTCTAACACTTCTGCAGAAAAGGCTTTGGACCTATCAAGAATACTTGTTTTCATTTAGGTTTGAGCTTGTTGTTTCCTGTATTTGAAGACATTTCAGTGAGAAAGTCTAAGGATCTTACAAATCTTAGTGGGGATTGACTACAATTCCTCAAATTTATTGTGACCTTATTGGAAACCTCAGCAGATTTGTCAAAAGGTACAAAATATGATACAAAAATGTCTCCTTAGCACAGAAGAATACTGTATTTATTGCAGTTACATGACATAGTGAAAGCTGAAGCTTTAATGACCTCAACTTATCTGTATGAATTATATTTAAGCAACAGGAACACTGGAAGGTAGGTCAGAAATGAATTCTTCTAGGAATATAGAAATGTAGGAGTACCTATAAAATATTACAGTGAAGGAAAAAAGGTTTGAAGGAGAATGCACTTTGACTGCTTGTAACAGCACGATAGTTCTTGGCATCTGTTGCTTTGCTTAAATATTTTGTTGCAGATGAGCTCTTTGAATTCCGCAGAAAATGCCTGTGGAGTCATTTGATAAATTTTTCCCCAAAGCTTCAGGTTCATGTCCCACATGTTTTTTCAGAAATCTTTATCTTGTGTGATGATTTCTGAAAACTTAATGTGTACTTGAGGATATGCATGTTGAAGAAAGGCAAATTGCTGCATTGCACATTGTATATAATTAAATAAAGGTTTTGGACTGCATTTATGAGACAACCAAATGAAAGTATGCACCTTTATTTTGGAGTGCTCATGAATTTAAAGAGAAACAGGAGCATAAGCAGATAAGATAGCTAGGATCTGAAACGAACAGAAAATTTAGCTTTTAGTTGACACAGTGCAAGACTTAAGCAATGTCTTAAATGTCTATAAGACATAATGTCTTAAATGTCTTAATGTCTATAAGATATAAAAAAGATATAAAAAAAATTAAATATTGAGGTAATGTTAGCTAGTCTATCTGTTGTGTGCAGCTGCAGTGTATATTTTTGAGGCTTGCTGTATCCTGAACATTCACATTTTGCACAAAAATAAAAAGCAGCAATTTTTTTGATCGAAAGAGGAGACACCATCATTATGCTAATTCGTGCTCTTTATACTGTTTTTATTCTTTGGATGAAATGAATGCAATGCAAATCCTGGAGCAAAATGGTTATTCTAGGGAATCTGAAGATATGAGTGAACTTATGGGGAAAAGCCTAGGCAATTATTTGCTATCTGGCTCCTTTCCATTTTATGTCTCAAACTACATATCCTCCAGTTACTTCACTGGGAACCTGCTGTCATCCCCAGCTTAGGATATCTATCCAATTTTGTGCATTTAGAAAAAATGTCCCTATTTGTAAGAGATACTGAAAATAACTGTAAAGTTAGATGGTAAAGTGTACTTTTTTTCTGACCAGAAAAGTACAATCAATTGTAAAAAAAAGTAAATACTGCTGCTCCATATTTACTGTTTTCTCCCTGATGACTTCCATATCAAATTTACTCAATTCACAAATCAGAACATGATTTTACTAACTGCTAGCACTGCGAGCACAGTCCTAGAAAGCAGCTTTCTTTCTGGTTTTATACATCATCCCCCATGAGCACAGAAGTAGAGCAGTTTAGCTGCCAATTTCACTGCTGCTTCAGAAGATGAAGACCTGGACTATAAATTCCTGTTCTGCAAACACCTATCCTATTTAGTGAAGAAGTTGTTTTTAAAACAAAGTAATAACAAAAACCTTTTACTTAAAAGATGCAAATGATTCCCCTTACCAAAACCAGTATTTTATTTTACTGGCAATAGTATATCCCCCTCATTTTCTAGTAGAGTGAGTTAGATGCCCAAAAGAGGCCCCAGAAAGCAGAGCAGAAAAATATCATTATGGCAGCCACCTTGCTTGCAATGACCAGCCTTTTCAGTATGAATAAATTACTTATTCTGAAAGGGCCAACTGCATTAGAGCCAAGGTCCAAAGTTCAAGAGGTTTTTCAGTCTTTTATATTTTTCAGAGTGGACAACTTCAAGTCTGTGGCTAGTATTTACCTGTCTGCAGATTTAAGGGTTATCTAGATGTGGTACTGAACAGAAAAATTAACAGAACTTTTTGAATGTTCTGGGGTGCATTGTAGTGAGTCAAATTATGTGCTGCTGACTACTTTAGGAGAAGAAACAGGTTGTATAGATAGACTGATGCTATGGTCGGGACCAAACTCTTTCAGCAGAGCCAGAGAAGTTAGTGCTGCATTAGCTTGTTATGCATTTTGCTTTTGAGCAATAACATCTGTAAACATAGGACTGAAACTTGTTCAAAATTGGAGTGAAAAGCAGTAAATGATTCAGATGAACACAACTGATATCACCAGTACAAACCTCTTGCGATGTTTGGTGATATACTCAAGAGCAAGAGTATAGCTTCTTGAAGCATATGAAGTTTTCCTTTACTCCCTTTGGCTTTTCCCCTGTATACCTTGAGCCTTCTCTAAATTTTCCTAGGCTTTGGAAATTACTGCTGCCTTAAAATTGGAAGCAGAAATACAGACTACAGAATAATTTACAATCTGCACAGGGTCAGCAAAGAGAAAACTCATGAGTAATTATGATTAAATCTGTGTCTGTGCTCCCCTCAGGAAAAAGACAGCTGCAGAAGTTGTGCAGTAAGAGTCAAATAAAATCATGACTATCTGAGAAGTTATTTTGCATAACATCATTTTTTTTTCCTCCTCACTCTCTGTAATAAATTGGACATCAAAGTAGTTCTAATGCTAAAGAATATTTTTTCAGCAACTTTACTTTATACTAATAATACTTCCACTGTGATGAGGATAAAGCACCAGGTGCATTAATGGGAAAGTCTGTCCTGTTAATTGTGTTATCCATTCCCTTTCATTTTTGCCTTGGTGAAAGTTCTGCTGTGTCACATTAGTTACAAGAATTCCCGTGTAAGTGACATTTCTATAAAGATGATAATTAAAACTGATATCAAGAGTTTGCCATTATCATTGCAAATAATTCCCCAATTAGACTCTATCACATTGATTACATTGGAAATGTTGTATAAAATTCATACAGTATTGCAGTATCTTCCTTCTACATCAGACGACACCGTAGCATTTCATTGAAAAGTGTGTCTTTTCATTTGCATATGCACACTGAGCACATTTCAGTGTATATGGTACTTGATAATACCTCTGCTTGGTCAAACATTTTGACCACGCTGATATAGTGTTTGTTTTGCAGGCAGCCAGACACTAGTCCTGCTGCTGCTTAGCTCTGAAAGCAGAGTCAAAAGAGCAAGGTCCTCAAGTCAATCTGCTGCCTCGGGTTTTTTTTCTGCCTGCTGTTTGGTGCCATGAATGAGCTAATCTGAGAACCACTGATCTACAGCAGTGGTCCAAAATGCTGCCACATAAAATAATATCACTAGCCTCTGGGGCAACATCTGTTTAATTTTGGTTTTGTGGTAAGAGCTGCAGCCCTTCAACTTGTGTCTCTAAACTCTTCCCAGATCACTGGCCTAGATTCTGTCTAACATAGGTATAAATGATGCAGAGCTCCACTGAGGCACATTGTGGTGAAAAACTAGGGGTATCAAACTTGCCACGAGTATCCCAGTCTGGAGACCTGTCATTCTGCCAGCTCCTTCACATAAAAGACCTTTTAGCTCCTTGCACAACTTGAGCTTTACTCTAGAGTGAGTGTTAGGGGAGTTTTCAAACACTGCTGGATTTCTGACCTGTTGACTAAAGGACATATCCATTCTAAGTTTTGAAGCACCCTCTCCCTCTGTGCTGGTCCTCAAAACCTCTCCCAAACAGCTAAAGCACTTTGTTGATAGGACAGGAGTTACAGCCTCTCTGGAGCAAGCAGCACTGGCTTTCCTGCACCTTTCTGCCCTCCACCTCCCCTGTGCTGCATTTGTTATTTTCCTTGAGCCACAAGAAATTTCCTGACCTGCTGATGTCTCTGGATATAGAAAGTTTATACCGGTTTAAGGAGTATAGAAAGGTTTCTACATCTGCACTGACCTTCATGACTTGGGCTGGTAATAGCATTGCGCACCAGCTCCTGTTCTGTGTTTGCTTGAACTCCTGGTGCTGTACTACTGTTCTGTGCTTGCTCCACTCGCCTCATTTGACTGCTGTTTTTTCCCCATAAACGCACTTCTGCAGTTAACCTGGATCTGTAGCAAAGATGGAGAAGTTTATACAGAAGGGTACTCCTTTTCTATCTTTGTCATGCATTGTATAAACCCATCAGAGTTACCTTAGGAGGTAATTTCAGAGCGCTGTATCCATTCTTGTAGGCTTTGGTTTCATGATTTGCCACTGTGTATGGGAGCACCCAGCCAAACCGGTTTCAGAGCACAATAGGTGAGATGCAGGGAGTTGTCAACCAACTCAGCTTCATCTCTGCCTTGCCTTGTCTATGCAGAGATAACCTGGGGGGAGCTGCAAAAACGGCTCAGCCCGGGGTTGTCTCAAGATTGCATCACAATAAGAACCGAAACCGAATGGAGCCTTAACTCCCTTAAATAAAATGCCCTGAGTCTCGTCCCACCACTATTCCTATGACTTTGAGTGCTAGACATCACAAAATTGGCAACAGAGACTTAGCCATCACACCACCAGGGGTAAATATCCCAGATAGTGTAATCCACTCAGGCATAATCCTGTACCCCCAAAGAATCAGGAAATATAAACCGCAAGGTTTGAGGAGAAAAATGGGGAATCTTCCAACGATACAGCTGGCCTGTAGGAGATTCATCCCCCCCTTGTCCAGGACGCTGTACAGGGTAACTTCCCAGGGATTGAGCGACCTTACCTGAGAGAGAGGGTAAGTGATAAAGAAACATACGTATGGTATATGGCATGCTATTAAGATTGTGATTTGTGCACTCTTTTAAGGTAATAATATCTAGCGCGCTTGTGGCTTGTGTTGTTACTTTTCAGGATCACTTGTAGGTTGCAATAGTGTATTCCGCCAATTTCTTCCAAATTGCAATAGTGTAATCGCCATTGTACACAGAACTCGCAATAGTGACGTATTGGACCTGTGAGTGAAGTCCAAATAAATTGTTAATTTGAACCTCTCAGTGAAGTCCTTTTTCCCGTTTCGTCACACACTGGTGATTGTTTTCAGCCCAATCCTTATTAATACAGGATTCTCAGTGTGTAGGATTCCTGTTGTCAGAGTCAGAGCTTGAAAATTCCCTTGCTTTTTCAAAGGGCCTGCCATGTGGCTGTATATTTGGGAACATTTTTTACAGCCTCTGTGGCACAGGGAATGGGCCTAACTTAGCTTTTGTTGAATACACTGTAAATTTACAATGCTATGTAAACGATATCTAATAACAACAACATATGTGGCATTGAGTAACCAGTTTAGGTGTTTTGAGAACTGTTTAAAAGCCATGTTGTGCATTTAGTATAGTAAGTTCATGTTGTACGTTTAGTATAGTAGGTTTCAACTGCTCCTTTGGAGCCATAAGCAGTTATTTAAAATCCTTTTTTTAAAACACTACTGTCATCAGCTGAATCAGCCTATTTAAAGAATTTCTAAATATATAGCCTGCCTTGTCTAGCATAAATTCACATTCATTTGACATCCTTTAAACTATTAAAAATAAAGGTTATACTTACATTAACATTAATTCTTTCTTTGGGGACTTTCAGGATCACATTACCTTTTATAAGTTTTATTTCATTTGGTGTATGAAAGCACTGAGAAGTAATTTGCATAATACCCTGGGTTAAGTGTCTGTTTAAATTTACACTTTATACTATATTGGAAAATCTTTCCCCGTGAGACAAACTATAAACACTTGTCTCTTAGTTTTGCCAGTTCAGTGAAAGGGGTTTTACAAAAATATGACTTTCAGACGTGATCTTACCTACCTTCATTTGGTTTGATAGCGTCTTAAAAAGTTGAATACAACCTGTTAAATTTTCCTCCTTATGTTAGATACTGGACAGAATTAAGTTTAACTCCATGTTAGGTTTAACATGTATTTCTCATTTTGGTCAGCTAAGGAGAATATCAAGTATGACAGGAAATTGGGGAAGTTTTTCTCTGTGCCAGTCTAATCTCACCTTCATAGTGTGAACACAGTAGTACAGCGTAAACTACAAAATAGTAGTTCAGCACCAAGGTTGTATCTATTCAGATTGATCTGTGGCTTCTCTGAATTGTATTCCAAGCATTTTGTTCTTCATTTCATCCTTAATCTTGTTTCTATTTTGAAAGTATACTCCAGCTCATTGGATGAGGAGATTAGAGTGAAAATACTGACAGATTTCAGATCCTGTAGATGGGTCCTATTTATCACTTTAACACAGTATATTGTGGTCTACCACACCTTTCTGTCAGAGTTCAGTAAAATTTATACCGAAACATACAATTTTTTTTAGCTTGTTTTATTTGTGTTTTAATATACTTAATAATTCTTCTGTCAAATCCCTTCTTTCCTTCTTTGTCAAACACTTCAGATAGTAGTCCACAATCATCTTTCATCTCCCAAATTTATGTTTGGATGGGTGTGTCTGTGAGTTGCAGAGGCACAGGCTTAGGACTTCTGGTTTGTAAGTCTAGCTGAAGTTTTCTGTGAACTTTCCGTGCTATATTTAATGTACTTTGTGATGTCCTGAAACCTGCAGTCCCTAAACAATTGGAATGATTACTTTTTTTCAAATTGAGCTCTTTTTTTGTTGTTGATTCAAAGTATTTTGAACTAATGCAGCACAAACATTGGACTGTTTTCCAAGGAGTGATCACTGATTAATAGCAAGGGTGTAAAATTGAGCTTTAAGGTACAAGAATGTAGTTCAACATTAATACCAATGGATCCAATCTGCATACCATGGTGTGTGTTTATATCCAGGCTATGCTACCCAGACTTCTCTCTTAAATAGAAAATAATTTCCAAAGGCAAAATTGTTGGCCTGACACTAAGAAGGCAGGAGTTTGATTTCCAGCTTCACATGGCTTGGCCTCAGGTGAGACAGCATGCACCTTCGTATGCTTTGGTTAGCTGCCGGGAGAATGGAAAAGGTGAGCTTACCTTGTACAGTACAGCAGCTTCAGGGATGCAGTTGGACAGCTAAGTAGTTTATTGAGCTCAGACTGTACAACTATTTTGTTTGAAGAAATTTCAAAGAAACTGACTCATCTTGACCTGAAGTCTTCACTCAGATTCCATCTTTGATAAATATTAGAAATATTTCCTGGGATTAATCAGCAGGTCAGTAGTAAATTAGAAAGCTATCTGTTGGACAAATATGAATGCATGAAAATAATCTATAATTTAAGAACAGATACCTTTTTTAAAGGGAATCCTGTAATTTTTTTTTTAACTTGTATTGCTTTATTTAGTATTTGCAAAATTTTTTTGATGTTTTCACCATTGCTTTCCATACACTTCTACTGATTAAAGGTATCAGGCCGCTAAAAAAAAAGAACACTAAAATCAGCAGCCTTTGCATTTGGTTTTTTCCATCATTCAAGTCTGCAAGTGAGAGAGTGAGGCATGTTTTGTATTTTGTTCTCTTAGCATTAACACAGTAGCACAGAGTCTTTCTGCAGCTACAGTCATCCAAAAAGAGGTATAATGAGGAGCTGAATTTGGCCTGCACTGTGCTTTTATGCTTTCCTCTCAATAAATTATTAGCATTGTTGTGAAGCATTGGTCTTTCGCTTCCAAATACCCCCTTGTTATCCTTGAAATATTAACATTTTCCCTACTAAAAGATGTAATTTGCATTAGATTTTTGTTTGTATCTTCAGCATTCACACATCCAACTCATCCTGGCTTTGAATGAATTCAGAGTCACAGTAGACTTTGGAAGGGAGGCTGAAGGCAGTATTTTCTTTCTTTACTTAAGGACTGAAAGAAAGGGGCCCTCTCATGCCAGAGCTTTCACTGATCAGAAACAGTCCGAAAAAAATGTTCCTTCCTCACCTTCCCAAGGGTTCTGATGCACTGAAGCTCTGCAATAGCTGTGCTGTCTGGAAACAAAACTAGTTTTTCCTTCTCACACATTATAGGGACAGGTGTTTAGCTTTGGAAGGATAAAGCAGTCAATGTCCACAGGGATGGGAGGAAATAGAGAATAGGTGTTAGTAATCTGCGTTAAATGGTATTAAAAGTATTCCTGGGAGATGAGAAGGGGATATTAATGGAACATGTTTTTTTATTGTACTCTGGTTCTCACTTAATATGCATAACATTATCCCACAGCTTATGCATCCATACGCATGGGGAACGTATAGGAAATGTCACTTGTGAAATGTAGTTGATGCTTGTTCTGCATACACAAATGAGGAGCATCCATTACATGAGAGTCTCCTAGGTGTTAGTAAAGTTTTATTGTTAAATGTTAAAAAATGTAATAAGTACTCACTGGTAAAACATATCTAGAAAGTAGCATTCAGGTTTTCTTCCCCATATTATTGATTACTGGCTATTCCTTTAGCTAATATTTTATATATACATTTTGGAAGAAGAAATAGTATATAAGGCAAGTAATATAGTCAGTACTAGGGAGACTGTATTGTTTTGCTTGACAATAACATTTTTAGAGAAAAACAGGCACTAACTATGACCATTTCACACTGAAGTCAATGTCAGTTCCTCTGTGTTTAACATCAAACTGACCTTTCTGCTTTCTTCATTTATCCTGTGCAGACTGTTTGTAAATGCAAGCAGTAGAACCGAGCTCACAGCGTACTTTTGTCAGTTGTCGTAGCTATATGCTGACCTGTCGAAATCCCTAGTTATCTTAAAGACAAGCAAATTACAAAAAATTAGAATACTGTAGGCAAGAGTCATAGCCTTTTACTTTTAAGTTTGTTTTCCATTGCTTCTAATTTAGGCAGCCTTAAACCTGTGAGGCTGAAATCTTTCATGCCACTCATTTACTTGAGAATGAGAATCTTGGAAATTGGATGAGTTGTTTTTCAGAACAATAGGGGGAAAAAGTCACTACTTAGGACAAAAGGAATAACATGACATGAAGTATAGCAGTAATATAGAGAGCTTACAGAAAAAGGACTGAGGAGCAAAGCAACCTATGTCTGTGGTAAGGAACTGAGCGCTGGGGAGAGAACTGCCAAGGGTAATACTGCATTAGACCTTACCGAAGAAATTAAAACAAAAAGCAAACTCTCCTTAAGCTTATAAAGAATAGTGGAAAAAAGGAAGAGAGGAGACCTGTGTGGGTAATGTGGGCTCTCTCATTCTGCCATTTTCTTCCTTTTTTTTCCTCCTTTTCTAAATATTTGGCTGCATTAAGAAGTTCTGTGCCAGTGAAACATTGTCATTGCGACTGCGGAGCCTCCTCTGTGTGTGTCACTCCTTCCACCGGGGAGCTCTTGCTCTCTGTAATACCTATTTCACACAGGGTGAACCAGCCCCAAAGGGCAGCTTTATCCAGCCCACACTCTTCCCTGCTGTGAATGCAGGACACAGCAAGGACCCATGTAGCCACTGGGTCAGTGAGAGGCCCAGTATTATCCTCCCAAGCAGCAGATGGCGTCTCCCCAGGTCTCTCCTGGATGTAGCTCTCAGCATGAAAACGGCTGGGACATGCCACAGGTCACCACTGGCTTTTTCCATCTTGTATGAGCTCTTCTGCTTTTTATGAGCAAGAAAGCCTCAATTCTCACAGGCAAGGCAGCATCTTCTGCCATTGGAGTAGTGTTATTGGAGGTGTGACTAGTGGCAAAAGACCGGCAAGTAAAGATTACAGTAGCCCAGTCCCTAGTGTTAGTTTAGGGGTGTGATCAAAGTCAAAAGAAGCTCAGAAAAGGTTCCTAAACAAAGTAATGTGCTCCTCAAGTCTCAAGGATTTGGTCTTGACAATGGCTGGAAATCAAACTGTTCAGCCTTCCTGGGTAGATGAATGAAAAAGGTATTTTTATTCTTGCAGTTATAGTAAGTCAGTAAGGTGTAGATAAATTCTTAAGGAAAAAATAACTTATTTGCAGCAGCTATAAGTCATCTTACCACTCTCGTAGGAACAGTACTCGCTCCATATATGTTAGTTGAATTTATCCTCAGGTGGCTAGACAAGAATGAGAGAAGGAATAGTAAGAAAAATGTCACGTTGTAGCTTCTGTTCATAGCGCAATGCAGCTACAAAGGTATCTTTTTCACAATAAATACTAATCAAATGACATGGAGACAACCGTGAAGAAATATCAGCTGATGGAATTATTCATTGATTTTAGAAGTCTTCCATCTTTTAGTATTTAAAATATATACTCTTCCTTTTTTATCCCACTCTTTTTGAATGGTGATACTGTGAATGTTCATGTATATGTGGTATGTTTGTTTATATAGTACTCTTCTTTCAGAAGGGGTTTTGTATACAATAAAATCATTAATTACACATACATACTAATATAAGCATAATTGTGTGAAGCTGCAGTATAACAAACTAACAATC